>NW_028262380.1:30162500-30468000 GCF_047370975.1 Nipponia nippon
TGTTATCCTGAATGTGTCACAGTCTCTGCCTTCGCATCCACAGGTATACGATGGGGATGAAAGCGCCCACCAATCTTTGTACGGGATTTTGAGATGCAAGGTTGGAAAGTAGAATCCAAGTCCTGCATCTAGAAATCATGAATGCGTTTATCCAAAGGTATTACTGATTATCTGAATAAGGCCAACATCTTCAATAAAGGCATGAAGGAGAGGATGAGATCTTCCTCGCCCCAGTGGCATCATACAAAGGGCTAACGTGGCACAAAGGAATCTGACGAGGATTCCTCACATTTTCAAGGCAGACTTCCTGGTACAAAACTGTGGCAGATTACCGTAAGGCAGATCTCCAAAGAACCTCTTCACAATTGCTGGCATATAGAAAATGGTTGCACAAGAAGAAGCTGACATAGAAATGCTAAACAACTTCATGGCCACTTCAGCAGCTTCTGGGTGCTGTATTAAATTAGGTATGCCCAAGCTTGTTTCTCTTATGCCAGAAGACTCTTCCATCTCCAGAGCAGTCCACTAACTAGGAAGGCGAAAGATGATGCAAAAGTCACTTAAATTCAACTGAGTCATTCCTCATCATGTTTTGCCTTTGTCTCTACTTCTTCAGAGCTACAACCCAAAACTGCATACAGTGTATTTCCATTCTCCATTTTAGGAATTTTGTGATAAAGTCAGACTTTTTTTTCTTGTTGTATGAAGAGCTTTGGTCAGGGAAGGAAAAAAAAAACCAGACAGACACTGATTTTCATACATATATATGTACGTAAGGTAGAAATACAAAGTTACAGACATGAAAGATGGAAAATTCCTAAAGTAGCTAGGCTTTTCTTTTTGCCAAAATATTTAACAACAGGGAGCAGGATGAACAAAAGGATGCATGTCTGACACAGGTGGGATATCTGAAGCCCTTCATTTCAAGTCAGAGTAGCCATCTCCTGCTAGAGAAACTCTCATGGTAGGGGGGAAAGAGTTTTGGTTTTCTCATTAGGAGGGGGAAATGGTTCTCGGGAGAATCCTCAGTCTCACTAATTCGTTAAAAAACAACAAGAATGGAGCCCTTAAACTGAGACAAGAAGGAGCTGAATGTGTTTTTTACCTCATGGTAGATGGCAGCATTCTCTAAGGATGCTGACCATACACAGACCCACAGAGGTAACCAAAATTATGGGACAAATTCTCAGCTGGATTAAAACAACACATGTGCTCGATAGTTATATGGAGCTACACCAGTTTATTCCTATTAAGAAATTGCCAGTTGTTCCACATTGACGTATCCATCCACCTGAGAGGTTAACAGCATCAAGACATTCAGACACCATACAGACAGCTCCAAAGACAAATGGAAATAGTGCTCTTTACTTGAAAGCTCATCATCATTACTTAATACTTACGCAGCATCAATAGCGTGTACTTTGGGACTTAACAAAAACTGCCTAGAAGTCAAGCCTCAAGATCAGAAACTACCTATTGCTGTTGTCATTCTAGTAGGTGAGCAAAGCTGCAGCCTCTGTATTTTCAGTTTAATTATATCTGTAAACACAGAGCATAGAGTAGCATAAGACCATTTCTAATGGTAGGCTTTGTGCCCCAGCTTTCTATGTAATGAAGTGAAAACAATACAGAAATGTTTTTGGCAATGTAAGTATCCTGAAGGGAAAACAAACATTTTCAGTATCTATACGTCTTAAACTGGGACCAGGCTGGAAATCTGAGAAAGCACCTAAGAGACAATAAAGTCTGCATGGACAAATGAACCTAGCTACTTGGAGCACAGCTGCCAACCCTATTGTAAGGAAGACTTTTCAGGTGATACAAATTGCCAGATCCATTGCAAAGGCATAAAACAAGATACTGAAAAACTAACAGAAATAGCTGAAACCAATAGGATGTTCAAGCGACAAAGCACATAGCTCCTTTGAATTGCTCTGACCTGGCCCAACTGACCTTGAAGGGCAGAGGATTTGAAATTGCACAAGTGGGACATGGAGATGGATGGATTCTCAATTCACTCTGGACCAATTACAAAAGCACTTTTTCTTCCTCCCACCTCTTTCTTTTGCCTATTTTCAGAACAAAATGCCTTTTTCATATTCTTGCCAAACAATAAAGAATAACATGCATGCCAAAGCCAATAATTAGCACATACATGCAAAATCATAGAAAACATGCATCCTTTTTATGGGTGGGCCTGACCGAACAGGTGCCGTTCCTTATGTAGTTAATCAGATACAGAAAATAGCGCTGGCATTCACTGTATCAGTAGATGCTAGTATTCCAGTTCTCAAAACAACACAGTGGATTGGGTATACCTAGTTTTCCATGTTTCAAACTACACAAGACCTTTCAGACCACTAAACCTCTGAAGGGGAGAGGAATGGCTGCAACCTAACATCTGCCAACAAAGAAGAAGAAGAAGAAGAAGAAGAAGGTGCTTTCTGCCATAACTATCAGTTGTTAACCTCATTGCCCGCACTGCCTTTTTCAACAATTCAGGCTGAAATATCTGCATGTTTTAAAATGCTTATTTTTTATTTTTGTTAGAACAAACTATTTTCTGATAGGTGATACTGTTTTTAGTCTCAGCTTCTTTCAACATACCCTTTAAAGGTGGGAGGAATCACTAACTTGATTTTTGTAAGTTTTTGGTGCCAAGCATGTAGTGTTTTAATATAGTCTGGATGTCCACCACTTAGAGCCAAAAAAATATCTTTGGAGGTGCTGGGTTTTCACAGTTTTCAAACTTTACTAGCTCAAGACACAGAAGCTGTAGGCTCTTTTCCTTCTCTACAGATTACCAAGACAGTACTTGTGTCATCACATCATTGCTGCCGTGACTGCAAGAAAAGGCATGTTGGCATTTGGTGGGAAAGAGCTGCTTAGCTTTCAAGAAAGAAGATTTAAATATGCTCTATGAAGAGTTGCATTTTGGTACATGAATGAATTAATTTACTCCTACTTTTAGCGATTCACAGGTGAGGAAGATGAGTGGGAGTAAAGGTCTTTAAGGCTGCCAAAATAAAGATGACATAACAGGTACAGAATTAATGAACATTTCCAGTAGTTCTCAGGAGGGGGAGATGCAAATATGGGAACATTAGGTGACTTAAGAAAGTAATGACATCCAGCTCTAATGCAGTGATACTTGCATATGTCTCAAATACCAGACTTCTACAGAATAAAGTTTTGAAGGGGCTCTGAATGCAGAGAAGGAGAAAGCTGCAGAAGCAAAGAAGATGTGCTCATGATCTGAGGGAGCGAGAGACCGCAAGAGAACTCTCACAATGACATCACTGATACAAAAAATAAGAAGTCATTTTCAACTTGATGAAATATGGAGAAAGGCATTCTTAATATTTTAGGTAAAATCACTTCTCTTCATTATCAGAACATCATAGTTTTAAAAGTTGCTATATTATAGTGTCCTTCTCTTTAAGCTACAATACTTACCTCTTTCCTGTAAAAAATCTGTGCTCCCACCTATTTCAAATATCCTTTAGCCTTGCCAATTAGAAATCACAGAATATCCATCTCCATTACACTGCTATTGTCATTACAAGATCCACCACTACCTCAGGAAATCTTTTACAGCTCTGATTGCTGGAGGACAGGATGGCGTACCTGGGAAGGATCACTCTGAAAAGGGCAGGTCTTTCATTTCCTTGTACTGGCCGCTACCAGACACAGGCACCAGGCTAAGTCACGCTTTGGCCCAGTATGCTCTTCCTATTTCCTTGGGGTTCTGAATCGTTTCCATTAAAAAGAAAACAAAACCAAAAAACCACCTTCCTTTCATTCCTGTTCAGCTTTGGCATTTCCAAAGTACAAGCACACTCTCAACACTCTTACAGTATTCTCTTTAAGTCTATGTTTTACAATAATAATTTTAAACTACAGAAAATTCTACAAATTTATTTAAAAGTGCTGAGTTCAGATGTTCATAAAACCTGACTCACTAAATTCCTGAATAAGAACAACAGATGTTTTCCATTTACTTCTGTGCTACTGTATTTATTTAGCTACCCTTCCTTATAAGAGCAAAATTCGAAAGGAAAAGGGAATGCACAGTAAAACCAGGCAGCAAATCATGAGAATTGGATTTTTATCAGAAAACATCTCCTCTACTTGAGTAGCTTTAATACCACCATTCCTTTATGAAAGAAAACCCCAAGCACATCAAAGTAATGAAAGTAACAGACTTTTTTGAAGTTCCTTAAGCACAAACATTAAACTAATGGAGTAAAAATAACTCTCTTCTTTCATACAGCAAAAACAAGTCTATGAGTTGGGTTTGACACATCTTCTCTGTATTTTTAGCTTACAGCAAGGTCAACATCAAGTGAAATGAAATGATGAATCCTGGATGAGGGGCGGGAATCACGTAAAGGAATCCAGCCTAGCTAGCTGTGGTTAAAGCAATTTAATTACTTAAGGGTGTTGTGTAGTCAGTCAGTCTCTACAGCATGGACTAGCAATCAATTATTTCCCTTCATGGCATTTTTATCATGCATTTTTGTATTTTGGTATACAAAGAAAACATAGTTATTGCACTAACATTTTTCAAGCGACATATTAAGCATTTTTGACATGCTCAGAAAAGCATGAACATAAATAAGTTTGCTGTTGCCATAAATTTTAAGAAAAAGTGATTGAATTTTGATTGCATGATGGAATTTTGGTTATACAAATAAGTTTGTTTCAATGATATATTTTGATTAATTTAAAATATGCCCCACTTAAAGCTCTGGGTTCATATGCAAAATATTCGTAAAGGCTTCTTACATACACACTCTTCCCAAGGTCTACAAATAAAGCCTTCCTTGCCTCCCTTCATCCCCCAACTCAGCCTCTCCCACCACACCCTCTCATCCATTTAGCTCTCTGCCATTGCCAAGGTCTGGAGAAAGCATGGGAAAGGGGATGCTTTGTGTGGAGCAGCTGGGAGGTCACCCAGCACGTAATCGCTCCCGAGCGGTGTGCTCTGCTCTCAGGCTCCTTGTCTTCAGACAGCGGGGTGGTCGACTTCAGCACCCTGTCCCACTCGAGCCGATGAGACAGGCAGCCAATATTCCTATCAGCATGAGCCAACTGTTCAAAAATAACAGCTTAAACTTTAGCCAACTGCAGTCAGTAGAAATGGAAGCTGTAAAGCAATGATACAATCACCAGGAATATCTCTTAGCAAAGACACATTTTGCAACAGCTACAATTAGTTAATTATTTGAAGATGTGTAAGAGCATGGTGCGTATCATCAGCCACCTGCTATCACAGTGACCGCATCTCAAGTACCATCTTTTTACAAGCCAAGTCTGTTGTTTCTTTTTTTCAGTTTTTTTCTCAGGTGAAGCAACACCTGGCACAACCATTAATATCAAAGCATAACCAGCGTTGATAATGAAGATGCACGTCTGCTTTGGATGTGCTAAAATGAGAAGTACTAGGTTGCCAAGTATGTGCTCAGTTTTTTGACGATGTTTCTTCCATTTTACAGTTATCTTATGTATCATGGGATTCATGGTACTTGAGACTGAATAACAGAGAAACATCACAAAAAGTTAAACTCTCATTCTACTGTAGGAAACATTTAAGGTTATAAACTCATAAATCCACATGAAGTTAAAGAGTTGAACTGCACAGAATTACCCAAAGCTTTGCTTAGAATATCATGCATGTTTTAGCTTAAAATATCCACCGTCTCTAAAACGAGGTTGTACAGACAAAAGAGAAGTCACTCTTTTATCCATAACAGCAACATCAAATAGAATGAAAGGACCGGAGATATTAATATTTTTAAAACTCCTAAAATATCCAAAGAGGATGAAAATTTGAGCTGAAACCTGACCTTATATATTAGTACATAAAGCATCATCCTGAAATCTGTCATTAGAAAGAGGTATTCACCTTATCGAAGTTAATGGCAGATTAACTTTATAGCACTAGCTGTCAGAAACTGAAGGTGTTTGAGTCAAGTTTTATATCGCTGCCATCTTCTTTTCATGGCATGGGAACATCCAATGGCTAAACACTGAACTTCTATGTTCATCTTTATGCAAGATACTATCGCTGGCAAAGCTGGAGCAAAAAGAAAACTCCTCTTATAACCTCAATTTAACTTCAGACGGATGTTTATGGTACAAAGCCAGTGAAGTGATAAATAGTTTCTGGCAGCTCACCCTTCCTACCTTGAGTAGTGTTACAGTTTATCATTGGGGCTGGCCATTCAGCACAGGAAACAGGGGAAGCAGTGTCGTGTTGTCTCAGGCTATATTCACAGATACTTCATAGAAATCCTTGGCAAATAGTCAGCAAGTACTAAAAAGCATAAAAAGTGGCTTTATTTTGCGAACAGATATATCTCAAAAGGATCCGCTAGGAAGCCCAGGAGAGGGGAAGCCTAGGCTGGGGTTAAAATAGCTGGTTTATTCACTTCGTCACAGAGCACAATAGTTTTACTGATTCATTCCACAAGTCATTTGCTAATTTTGCACCTTGGAAATGAGTATGGACACACATACAAATCAACATTTGCAGCAAAGGCATGTGAAATGGCTATTTCTCAAAGCAAATCCCAATGAAAACATTTTAACGATCTTATTACTATTTGTAACAGCTTCTTCGACAATATTGTAACTTAAGAGCCCAATTCTGCAACCATTACTGCCAGTAACTCACAGCAGCAAGCTACTTCAGTTGACAATTTGCAAGAACGCAACGGAACTTTAGTTGCAGAAAAGGATCTTCAGTAATCTGCAAAGTCGTCACTCTCCCAAAAAAACAAAAAAAGAGGGATTAATAAAAATACTCTCTTCTTCTCTCCAATGCTAGCCCTTTGCAAAATAACAACACTCAGAAAACCGCCTAGCAAATGATTTGCCAAGTGGAAGTATGGCTGACGATGCTTTTCCCAGATCTCAGGCTATTCCTCTTTTACCACAGATTTTAAATGGCAACACTAATAAGACAAGTTAATAAAAAAAAAAATCATTTGAAATTAATGTCATAGGCTAAATGACCCCTGCTGTAATGCCACTCAAATCAGTTAAACTGCTCCAGGAATTAATTGGTGTCCATGTGTTTAACATTTGTTATTTGAACAAAGAATAAAAAAGGTGCCAAATTTCTTGACACTTTATTTCTAATTAAACCAACCATAGTGTGAGCCTTTACATCTGCAGGATTCCTCATGGAAAGAACAGATCATGTACAGCATAATGAGTATCAAATGGAGTAAAAATGCACAATAACCTCTGTAGTGCAGAACTTAGGAATTGCCTGTTCATTTGTAAAATATATGACTCTTCTCCCCTTTCCAAAACTTGTCTTTGGCACTGAAAATTACAATTAAGTGAAGGAAAAGTAAATAAATTCACTGACAAAATAAATTCCTTTTGTTACTGACAAAAATAAATTCCTAATGGAGACAGAAAAATGCAGATCAACTTCATGACCATAAACACTGTTCAGTAACGCGTGGCAGAACACAGAGTAAAGCCACTGCTGCATGGTCCTGTTATTTGCAGAAGGCTCACCATCAGATGGGACCTAATGCTCAGAGCCCCCAAAGGGGTTGTTTTTAAGCAGGCAGTAAGGAACATTGTGATAGGAAAAGTGCAGGGAAGGCATGATCCAGCATGGGTCTGTGCTTATGCCTTGACTTCATGGTCCATTCCACACTCTGTCCTAGGAAGGTCCCTCTACACCGCCTTCTGACAAAGAGACAAAGCCCCGCATAGCTTTGGTGCTGTTACAACCACTACTACTGCCACCAGCAAAACTCTGGGAGGTCCTAAAGCCTTGTTCCCATTCCTCCTAAATAGGCTGGGTCAAGCTGCAGACCATGTGTATTATTTCAGCTGCTTCCTCGTCATCTACAGTCCCTACTCGAGGTGATAGCCTCAGAGCCCAATGCCTGAAAGATGGCTTCATTCCTTTCCAACTTACCACCTTTGCCAAAGCCCTCTACAGTGTGAAGTGCCTGCGATGGATGCCTTTCCTAGGTCGGCAGAAGTACGGTTGCCTCCCCTCTTGCTGAGGGTTTAAGTGCTAGCTCTCCAAAATCACCCAATCCTGCTTCACAGAACCACAGAATGGTTTGGGTTGGAAGGGACCTTCAAAGATCATCTAGTCCAAGCCCTCTGCCATGAGCAGGGACATCTTCAACTAGATCAGGTTGCTCAAAGCCCTGTCCAACCCGACCTCGAGCACTTCCAATGATGAGGCATGCACAACTTCATCACTAGTTCTATGCTGAACCTTGCTCGTTTTAGACGTCATTGAGAGCACTTTTGGAGGAAGTTCTACCTTTGAAAGGATGGAAAGAAAAGTTTTGCAACAGGGTTTTTTTTTTGCCTTTCTACGTAGGGAAACTGCAAAATTGCCTGGAGACAGTAATGTTAGACGTTCTTGGAGAACAGATTAATGGGCAGCATGCAGGTGAGATTGTCACAGGCATGTGATAAATGACTGTGTCGCATGATGACAACTCACCACGAGACTCTCAGCTCTCTAGAATATCCAATGTACAGGACTATAATGGATATATAATTTTATACAGAACTACAGATACACATAACCTGCCCTTACTCTAGATAAAATATGATAAATAAAGTAGGACATCATTGTACTCTTTTTTTTCATTCAGTAACAGACTACACAGAATCAGTTAATTGCTCTAAGACTGCTCTTGCCATCATAATAGAGAGTATTTTAAAAGTCAAAGGGATAGACCACAATGAAATTCTACGCCTGATAAATAAAGGATTTCCTACACAATCTATTTTTCTTTTGAGACTGGAAATGTCATTATCAGCACGATCTGAAGTACGCATGTCTCTGTGCGTACAGATGCACACATACGGACACATTTTAATGCTTAGAATAATGTAACTGATCACTTTCCAGACAGGAACATGTGGCTCCCTTTCTTGCTGTGTGTCACGCAGCCAAGCAATGAATCTAGACAGCCTTCCTACTAGGAGGTTTGGGTTTATTTTTTTTTTAGAAGTGCCTATGTTTAGAGAATATTTTTGCAATAGGAAAATGTCTGTAACTAACCAGAGAATCATGACAGTTTTTGAAGACAATACCAAATTCCTCATTGCTATTGAAGTCAGGTCGTGGAGGAATCGTGCAGGAAGGCACATGAATTTCTAGTTGTTGACTGTACATAGCGTTTATACTATACAGTTATGGACAGAAGTCTTCCTTCTGATAATCTTCTAACATGCTATAATTCATGTATTTGTGAATGATGACAAGATTTAGGACATCCCGAAACAACAGACAAAAAAATGCACCCAACCTGACTTGGCTATGAGATCATCCATACTTATTTCAGCTGATTTTTTTCTAACTTCCAGCTTTCAACAGAGGTTAACATAAAAAAAGCACAGCATCATCCCAATCATTTTTTGTTAGCCCAAAAGATATCATTTGTCCTTGCTGATGCACATTTTTTAAGATAACAGGGCATGTTTTCATTGACCTGGGGACTGGAACTTTTACTAAACGGTTGGATGTGGAAACTATTTCACAAACACATGAACCATCCCAGCTCCTGAAGTGAATGGATGGAGAAGTCCACTGAAACACCGCACACGGCGGGTGAAACCCTAGCTCCATAGGAGAGTTCTGCCATTGGCTTCAGGGCTGGGACATTGCGCTGCTCCCCTCTATGCTTTTCTTTTGAAAATAAGGTGTTCTGATGCTCTCCAGTCTTTATTAGTGGTTAGTCATTAGGGTCTTTTGCTGTTCGATGTACATTCCCCTTTTTCCTAATATTTTAGCAATTTGTTTCAGTAACGCCTCTGTATCTGACATTTATTAGAGCACAAATCCATGTTAGATACTTGCTAGCTCATCAGGGCCAGCAGCAGACTCCTTGAGTCAGCTTGACAAACGGCCAGAGTTCAGAGTCTTTCCATAAATAATGACTTTGTCTTGTCAGTTGTTTTGGCCTCCGCTGTACAGCAATGTGTTTCCAGAGCAGATGGAGCCGCTCCCGGCTGCCATCCCCCGTCTTCCGAACTTCCGGTTCTGTGCATGGTTCTCATCAGCACCCATTCTGCGGAGAACACCTACTTCATAAAGCTGAAATATGCCTTTTCTTAAACCAGAAAGAAAATGGATTAATATTTTCTGTGGTTATAGAATTTAAAAAAAAAAAAAGGAAATACCTGCATTTGAATGAAAGTTTTAGCCACACTGAAAGCTGTTCATTGTTTCAGTTCAAAAAACCCTCTAATCTAAGCTTCAAATGGGCTTAAATTCTATTACAGATTATTCAGAAACTTTATCTCTTTCATGTAAAAATGCTTTTATGATCTTTAACTCTTGCTCACATAAATGTTATTGCAGCCACTCTTATTATTAACTTCTGCATTCATAAAAGTATTAATTAGTTTCTTCTGTCTTATAATTTTGAGGGCTGATTTGCACAGCGGTGTCTGAAGCGACCTTGAAAGTTAAAAAATGCATCAATTCTCTGCAAAACCACCTCCCCTGCTGTCACAGTACATTATGTGCATTGTGCGATTCCCATACACAGCTGCTCGCAATTCTAACAGCTATGTTTCAGGCGCCGCTTTGCAAAGTCTCTTTATTTCAGTACTCTTAGAAGTTAAATACGTGAAGAATCAATTTAAAAATACTGTAGATTTGTGGAATTATCCATTATAATGGAAGTTGTAAAGACGTTTATATTTACAACAGCTATGCTTCCTTACAGAAGTTTAAAGACAGATGTGTAGCCAAGCCTAGCTATGACCCTAGACAAAATTAGTTTGAGGAAAAAAAAAATGCCAAAGACTTATACTTCCTAAATCTTTCAGTCTTGGGGTTCCCAGCTCTCATTGCTTTGATGTGCGGAAGGGAGTCACTCCCTTTTCTTATTCCAACATGTAACAAACACACTTTGTGTGGCACAGGATCATCACACTGGATGGATGGTTCCAGCAGACCTGGCCAGATGATGTTGCACAGTCATGGCACGTAATCCAGGCATGTGCACACATGGCTCCCATATTTCAGTAAAAGAAATCTCAGCTACACACCAGTCTATACAGCAACACATGCCGTGCAGCCCATCCATGGAGAATCCAATGTGTTGGGGATGTGCCAGGCCTATTCTGCATGCACAACATAAGTGCACTGCATAGTTATTGCTGCGCAACTACTGCTTCGGTGGGAAAGAGAAGAGGATGGCATCAGGGAGTGCTGAAACTCTTTTCTTATTGCCCCAGCTTGTTCTTTTGGTCTACTCCACATTGTAGTTGTTAAGTCTTCAATTTGTTAAGTCATGAAGAAGGGAGGTCCCAGCTACACAGATCTTGGCAGACCGGCAGACTCCAAGCATCCATTCTTAAGAATGGAATCCTTTAAAGGGAGGCTGAGCCACACCATCTTTTCTGGAGCCAGAGCCGTGAAGATAGGCGTGGATAGAGCATACTTGGCAGACTTTGCAACTATTCTGCAGACTAATTAATTTTGTTCATCTCACTTTACAACCACTCTGAACAACATCTTTTGGAGTGCATTATAATGAAGGCTTCTAGCTATTGCTGAAGTGCTATCAATCGTTGGTGCAATCTATATATTCCCAATGTGTAATGATGTTGTAAAGACTACAAAGACTTAATTTGCCTTTTTGTTCGAAAGCAAGACATAAACAGGAGAATCTGTATGCACTGGCAGGGAATGCACCCATATTAAAGTGGATCCTGCTCTGACTACCTTTTTCACTGCATTTGTAATGAACATGTGAAAAACACAAGAATTTTGTTGGTGATGATACAAAATAGGAGCCTCTTCTTATATTGATTCAAAATGGTTTCTCAAAGAGAATCTTTGACAGCGATTCTTGGTAGTCATCAAATAATAGAAGCTTTGAAGTGTTCAAATGCATGGTTTTAATAAAATTATAAACAGTTGAGGGCATGAGAGGGGAGCAGGGCTTCATAAGGGAAATCCTTTCATCACCTGAGTGCTTCAAATGAGCTAAGAGTAAATTCATGTGAAATGCAGTTTTGTATTAACAGTTAAGCACAGTAGGGTCAATCCATTTCTTTACATTTATGAAATAATCTGCTCAGTCATTTTAGTGTAAGAAGTAGATTTTCCTGCTCCAAAGGTTCTCTGTTACTGCACTGCAACCTACAGCACAGTGCAAGGTACAGACTTACATGCACGATGCTCTTCCTGCAGTGCAGCAATGCACTTTGAGGGTCATGCTTTTTGACCCCGGTAGCAAAAATCTCTATGGGAAGACCTACATTGCTTTAGCAAATCCTACAGACTTGGTGTGCACATTGCATTGCAGGACTTGAAAGCATTTCTCCTACCCTGGCCCCAGGGGGACCAGTAGCTGCTGGGGTAACTTCCTACCAGCCTCCCTTGAGCAGGCATTTTCACACACACAAAATACTTCAGTAGCTTGCATGAAAATAATACAAGCAAGTGCCTTTTTCCTGTGGGAAATGGGGGTGGATGTTTAGAAGAGCTGGAAGCATTGCTACTCAGTTTAAACTAAAAGAGGGTAGATTTAGATTGGACATAAGGAAGAAATTCTTTACGATGAGGGTGGTGAGACGCTGGAACAGGTTGCCCAGAGAAGTTAGGGATGCACCCTCCCTGGAAGTGTTCAAGGTCAGGTTGGTCAGGGCTTTGAGCAACCTGATCTAGTGAAAGATGTGCCTGCCCATGGCAGGGGGGTTGGAACTAGATGACCTTTGAAGGTCCCTTCTAACCCAAACCATTCTATGATTCTACTCAATTCTTCTCCCATGACATAATGTCACCCAAGCAACTTCACTAAGGCAATCTACTTGGACGGAAAAACAAACTGAGGAATGTATAAACAGGTTTTCTGGAGGGGCTCAGATGGATAGGCTTTGCTTGAAGAATCTGGAAAATGAAGTCGTCCCATATAGTTACCCCTACCTTCAGCATCCCTACTATGGATCTGTATTTTAGGTAAGTTTTTATGACTACTACATTACAAACACTGTGCTGTTTAGAAGTATTTTGTTGAGCAGAAACATTAGAATGGAGGACTTATCAGATATGATCAACTAAAGCACGAATGTGTGTCACGTTGCATTTCCCAGTGCCAAGACTGGTGCTAGCAGGGCTGGGAAGCAGGAATTCCTCAGATGGAGTCTAAGCCCAGAAGTGATGAGAAGACTCCAGGAGTCCTCTGTGCCTCTGGCAGAGGGCATGGAGCTGTCTCTGAATTTCCAGGGAATGGGAAGGGGATGCGGGAAGCTCTCCATTACCTCTTCGAAACTGGTTTGGACTCTGCTGGTGAACACATCAAAAACTGCTATTCAAAAACTCTGCACAAATTTAATTACAGGTACCTGGGCAGCAATCTTTTAATGTAAACAGTTCTCAGGGATGTATTAGAGCTGGCTCCATGTCAAAAAACACATGTAGAAGACCTATCCTCTGCAACCTAGGGAAGAGCTAGTATATCTAAAGAAAAATCCTCCAGGATTATCCATGTGTGTCCATCGATTTAAATAGAAAGCTTTGATAAACAAAAATGGGAGATGAGAGAATGATCTACTCTGCTGGGAAAAAAAAGTGAATCTACCTCTATATCTGTACTTTAAGTACTATTTTAAACCATTTACCTAAAAGCTCAAAATGGACAAAGGACTTCCATACATTAGGCCTACCCAGATGAGAATGTCTGCATTTATTTATTTTTTTTTTCCAATATCTTCTGGCAAAGATATTTGCCATCACCCAGAAATTTCCATGCTGCATTCCTCCTTTCTTATTTTTTTTTGCCAGCCTTCTGGGAAAATATGGTCAAGTTCAGTGTTTCCCATATTCTTGTTCTGAACAGTTCCTCCTTTTTGAATCACATCATCCATATTGTATTTTGGTCTTAACTTTCTCCAGCTCTCTTCTGTCCAATTAGAGGTTTTATTTCTGTGCAGTCCTGCCATTCTGTAAGCATGGATCTATGTTGTGCAGCCACCAAACTGAGACCCCTCACTCTCCTAGAGCTGCTCGCCCTTTGAACCCCATTCAAAACCGAGTATGGTACTGTGAGGTTACATGATAAAACCTTGTCTGCACACCCACAAAGGAGCACAGAGAGATGATGGCAGGAAGAGGAGCCCCAATAATACCTTGCCCAGCTACTCCTAGGCCCGTCACTGGAGCCATCAGCCCATCAAAGGCCCACCTGCACAAGCCCAGAGGAGCACAGGGGCACAATGGCAGGTGAGGAACACAAACTGAGGACTCAGAAGAAGGGATTTATATATACATATGCTGCACGTGCATGCAGCTGCTGGGAATACATCTTCAGCCTCGCTACTGGTTGGAGCTGGGGACATGCTGCTGCGGCAGCCTTGCCTCTTTTGGGCTGTCAGATCTAACACAACATATTTTCCCCTACCCGTATGGCAAAATCTTTTCCTTTTTCTACTGGTAAATGCAATTTCAGAACAGAAAACAAATCAGAAAGTACTTTAACATGCTTGAAAGAGATGGCAGTAGAAATACTGTAGCTCTTCTAAACCCCTGGATACTTTGTGTTTAGATTTCCAATATCTATTAGCCAACTTAGAACTTAGGAACAAAAAGGACTGGAAAAGTCTTTCTTAACAATCGTCAGTCCCTTGTTATTAGTTTCTTGTTTTTGTATGCCACCATATTGTACACTTACTTATTTACTGAGCTCTCTTTGGAGGACAGGCTGCAAGAGGGGGATTTCTGCTCCCTCTGACCTTCCTACAATTATGCTACTCCACAGTTAGAAACTTGTTACTCGTTTCCTACATTATTAATGATCAGGTTTATACTATTTGTTTTTACGTAGTATTATCCTCTGGTAGATGGAGTTAACACCGCTGTTCGCCTGTGTTTTGCCTCACAAGTGAAGAGAGCAACCACCTCCTGCCTTTGTTTTGCTATGCTATGTAATTCAAACTAGCTAGTACCCCCACCTAAGATATTCCTGCTTCGCTACCTGTTCTTATCAAGCATTCTCCTCCATCCTGTAAAATGCATATGCCTCTCTAGCATCCAACAACTCCATCCTTAGGATCCAACAAGCTCTCTTCTTGTTTCAGCTACAGTCAACTTTTTGTGCATGTAGGTAAACAGAACTGCAGGAAATTTCCTAGCCCCAATTCAGCACCATTAACGCCACGTCTGCTTGGCTGTAACTTGCTGTCCTGACATGCACCAGCAACAGGCTGTAATTCAGGTTCACCTGTCTGTGATCCCTTGGTAATATACCACAGTGACTCTTCCCAGCCAAGAAAATCTCATTATTAGTCTCAACATATATTTTGACCTATGAAATTCTGCCCCATTTCTATTAGGCTTTGACATTGCCCAGTTTCTTTCTGCATGACAGCCCACCTTCCCTTGCACTGACAACTTTGGGTCACCAGCAACCTACATGAGCACTCCCCTAATATGCTAAAGCCATTTATGGGACCCTACAACTGTCCTAAGCACCATCCTTGAAAAGCTTTGCTAGTAACCTACCCGGATCCCAATCACCTCCCTTTCAGCACAACCCACTGTCGCCTCCACTTCCGTCAGCGCTTCGTTCAAAAAACAGAGCCTTAAAAATAAGATCTGAAATGTACACGAGTACACAACTATTCAGAACACAGAGTTCTCACAAATGACTTTCTAAATCATACCTGTTTTCTGAGACTTTTCTCAGGCCTCTTTCTCAGGCACCAGGAACTGGTGCTCCGTTTCTTTGACTGCTTTGCTGTGGAACAGAAACTGCACATAAATAAGTCAGTTCTAAACAGACATTGCTTTGAAGAGACTCTTTTCAAAACCGATCTAGCTGGCAGATACTGAAAGAATTACTACTTTGGCCATACTAAATAGTAAATGCACCCTAAAAAACTAAACAGAAATATACACTTCTGGAAAGTGGTATAAACTACCAGATTGTTATCAGGGAGGAAGAAAGTTATCTGGAAGTGTCATTTATACTGACTTGAGAATAGTTATCAGGAATAAACAACGCAAGATCTGTTGCAGAACAAGTGTATCCTGTTCAGAAAAGCTATATAAGGAAGATTCTGTGCCCCAGCCACAGAGGCTATATTATCAGCTCTTTACAGTGCACTTGAAATAGAGCCCTGTGCAGTTCTGGTTTGAAAGCCTCTGAAAACCTATTGAAATGAAGGACAGGGAGAACTGAAGAGGCATCTTAATTAAACAGATTTGAAAAAATATCCTTCTTCCTTCAAATCATTCACGGACAAAGCAACCAGGCATTCCTACTTCGCAAAAGTAAAATACTCTGAGTTATGTAGTTATGTAGGTCCCTTCAGCTATGACCCTAGGAACTTGGTCCTGTCAGCTTGATGCTGTAGAAATATTTTTCATATGCTCTCCTTTCTTGTAAAAACAAAACAGGAAGAAAAGCATTTAAAAAGTCTCTTCAAATGCCTGCCCATGTGCCTAACACCCAGCCTTCACAGACCGGCTTCCTACTGCAAAGGATTGCAGGAAACTGCACGGCGACTTGCAGTAGTCAGCTTACGCCGCCATTTTCTTGGAGTACTAAGACAGAATAAAAAGTAAACTTACTCTGTGGAAAGACTAGAAGATAGGACCCACCTAATTGAGGCAACTAGTAACTCTCTGATCAATATAAAATTCCCAAACCCTCATGGCTTGGAGGATTTGGAAAGGCCACCTACAACCACAGAGGATGCCTGCCTGAGAGAACAGAATCCACCGCTGCCCAAGCACCAAACTCCCAGAATGAGGAGAGTGAGATTTTACATCCAAGTCCAGCCCACACTCAAAATTATAGTAACTATTACTAACGTTGCATTTTACTATTCAAGGTAGCAAAGCACTTTGGAGGAGAACAATAATATTTACATTCAGAGGTAATGGGAACCCAGAGTTCACACCAATTTCTCAGTGAGACGTGGGTCAATGGTTAAGCCAAGCCTTTTAACTCCTGCTTTGGTCCTCACCTTTTCGAGCACATTCAAAGTAGCGCCCAGCTAACTACCAGACACCACCTAACCTCATCACATGGCTGTGAGGAGAAAGCTTTTCCTCCTCTCCAGGCAAGTTTCACATTGGTCTTGAGGAGACATATTCATAAACATGAGTCTACATAAAAATTAACTCTGGGGTAACATTCTCAGAGAAATACCAGTGCATTTGAACTTTTGATGTCAAAAAAAGTTGCGACACCTTAAATCCTGAATGAGTGCTCCAGCCAGGAGTTTTGTAAATACTGTTTAGGTGACCTGTGACATGAAGCAGATCAGAGGATTACTGGGAGAGGAGTATTCTTTGAAGTGTCCAACAGTGAAATATGGCACTTTTATTTCTATTTCTACCACATCATCACTACTAATAGAATATATTTCATCTATATCTCTGATATAATTTAACTCTATTTTTTTATTTTGTTCTGGTATTTGAGTTTTTTTCTGCTGAAAGGGCACTATCTTTAAAAATGTGACACCTGACCAACTGAAATACCAGCATGTGTTCCCTGCAACATGATTGCTTGAGATATAATTCTGCAAAGTCTGCTCGGGCAAGAGCATAAGGAAGGACTTTAGCTTTAGATCTTGCCTTTGCAGAATCATCTTCCAGCCATGGCCGGACTTGCCAGGGCACGTACCTTCATGGAGGTATGCGAAAGTGCATATGTGCACCTCTGGGACTGTGCGCGCTTGTCTCCCGGGTTCACATTAGAAAACAAACCCAAAAGCTATAGCTGAAATGACATCTCCATTGATGCCTGGCATTTACATTTCAGCGTCCTCATACTACGGGCAAATAAGAACTCTGAACAAATTTCTTCATACAAAAACTCACGGTTTAGACTTCTTTGCTTTTTCCCGTGCCTCTTCCAAACTCTTCCAGCTAAGCCTCCTTCCTTATATGATCTTCCAGCTATTCACTTCCCATCGCTTCATTTCTCTACCTTTTCTATTAATTCATGACAAGAGCTGAACATAATAACAAGGAGGATTTCATTTGCAAATTTCAACCTCAATTTATGCAAAATAACACCCTCAAAAAGATGCTAATATTAAATTAATTTATCTGACAACTGCTATCCAGGCTTAAGACATACAGTTAATCTCTTGCAAAAAACCTAGCCAGACATCATTTTCCCTGGATACAGGACAAAGAGACAGTTACGTGCTCCTCCCCACACTCACCACCTTGCATTTGTCCACAGTGAAGTTCTGTAACCTGTTTTCTAACTGTGTAAAATTTTTCTGGAAATTATCATGATTTTTGATTTTTCTGGAAATTATCACAGTCTTTTCGCATTTTCAAGCAGAATAAAGTGAAGGGGACTATGTATTGAATAGCTCCCTCCTCCTCCCCTCGCGATGTAAGAACGCCCATCAGCCCATTGCTGATGATCCAGGTCTCTGATGGCTACCCTCCTTCCATCAGGAGGAGCAGGAATTTATCTACAGTGCTGTTAAAAACCGGGGTGAGTTCCTGCACAGGTCAGTGCTGCCTCCTGTAATCCCTGGCCCTGGGCACTGCTCTCCCCTGCATCCCAGAGGTTTTCTGCCTGTGCTTATAGGGCTCAACAGCCATCTCATCCTCCTGCCTTTATATTTCTCTCTTCAGCACTTCACTGTTAGTGCCGGTAGGAGACTAAGGTTCATAATTATACCCACTTTCCTAAGTTAGGTATGCTATTGGCCACATCTGTTTCTTTGCTGATGTAATCATTTTCAGTGAGCTACATATGACCGTAACTCAGCTGCTCCCTCCTGAAATTCTTCCAGAAACCGTGGACGAACACCCTCAGTCCCTAGTGACTTACTGAAATTATGCTTCCCTCCCTGGTTTATCTTGTTCTTTTAAATGAATGCCTCTCTCTGCTGGCAGCTGACCTCCATCACCTGCACAGAGAGAGTCATATGGAAAACCCGCGCTGATTTCAGAGACAAGAGTGTAAATAAAAAAGCGGGTATTATAAACCACCTCCACCAACAAACAGTTTTATTTAAGTTGGATTTTTTTTGCTTATTAAGATTCCAAATTGAGATTACGTTGGGTTTTTTTTAAAGGGCTATACTTACATAATAACCCCCATTGCTGTGCATTTGGTGCTGAACTTTTGAAGAAGATCAAAGTACTGAACTGGCAGAAATCACTGGCTAAATCCTAGGGATACAAGTTTTTTGAAGTATTCATCTTTTAGCAGCTGCAGCTTCTTCTGCAGGTGCAGGGAGAACATTTTCTTTAAGTCAGTTTATTCATCTAGCTCAATTCAAAGGCTAGTTCACTCAAAGCTGAGAAAACCTTTGGTTGCTAGATACAGAGAACCAATTTCCAATTTCCAGATAAAAACTAGATAGCAACGGATGAGGTCTAGTCAACTGAAGCTTTTATGACATTATGATCTGTCAATTCTATTATTAACTGGAAAAACTTGCATTTAAATTTATCAAAATGTCTTTGAAATCAGTTTTTTAAAGTCTTTAGCACATTTAAGGAAGCTTTATATAACTGATAAGGAATAAATACTGTTTGCACTTTTAAAATTTAATTTCACATTTCATCCAGACAGAGATTGGTATGATTTGTGGGCAAAACACAATCTATCAAAAAATTGCAAACGGAGGTTAAGCTATGCAGTTGCTTAAATAAATGTAGCTAGATCCGACATAACTTTCTGATTAACAAAATAACTCTGACTATTGTGTTGAAGCAGTAGTTCCTTGTGGAGCAGCATAACCGCCAGCTACTTAAAAAGAGTAAAGTATGAAAAAATACAGCAAGGAGTTAAGCTAGCACCCCGATAGTACTGTGGTATTGCTTTTAGCAACAAAGCTATGTTCCTGAGCTGGACATATAAAATATGCCATACTGATACCATATAAAACTCCAAGACAGCTGGAATACCTGCCTTAAGATACCATTGCTAACTGGTTCTCTTGATGTATTTATTGGAGGTACGTGTTAAAGATGCAGTGCTTTATGTTGAAAGACAAAATGCAGTTTGTGTCTAGACCATCTGCATTCCACGAAGCGTAAAACGAAGCCTTCAACAGCACAAGGTATCTCCCTGAGACAGCTCTCAGGGGACCAGGGGAGCTCCCCTCGGCACGACTTCCCGGCAGGAAGAGAGGAGAATGATGTAAGGGAGGTGGATTAGATTAAAATGAATAAAGGAGAGCATATAAAGATATAACCAGTGCCCGTAGAGACAAATGCTGGAGAGTGCTGTGGGGATGGGGAAGGAAAAGGGAAGTGGGATTTAGCACCCATCCAACAACACAAGTGATCACTCGTTAGGATGCATTTCTGCTATTACGAGGAGACAAAAGCTGCAGGACCACGACGGCACCAGCTAGGTGCTGAAAGGTGCTGGAGGAGGACTGACACGACTTCTCCTGTCTCAAGGAGGGTTGCCTGCTATTTTGTTTCACTGACAGTTCAACAACCAGGGGAAAAACTGAACAGAAAAAGCAGGAGGATGCCCTGGTGAAAGCTATGGAATCCATGAATTTGGCTGATAAAGCGCTAATCACGTGGAATTAAAGTTCATGAAACAAATGGTTGTCCAGGCTGCCCAGCAGCCAGGATGACAGCAGGAGTCCTCACCCCTTCCCACACCCTCCCACACTGCAAACCAGCTCCCTTGTCCATCCTGGTACGAGCTGATAGACGAGCTGCACTGTGAACCAGATCAGGGAATTAATCCAAGCTAAAAACAACAACAACCTGTAAAACAATGCTGTAAACCACTATAAGTCTCTGCTGATCTATAGTGACCAGGAACTGTTACAGGTTTTCATTACTTGTCCTTAGACTACTGGACAGAAAGAACCTCTTTTCTGCTGAATTGTCCTACATACGGAAATACCTTTTTTGCAGGTATTCAAGAAAACTGAGCAAGCATTTTACATAATTAGGTTAATATTTATAATAATGAATAAATCATCACGGTTATTTCATGGTGATCTTTTGCTTTGTTTTTCTATGCTGACCTTCACACACAATGGCACTTGCTTACGGTGCAGCATTTGCCTGGGTAAACTGAGCAACTTTATCTGAACAAATCACCACTTGTGCACATAAGTGAGAACATACACTATAAAGCTGCATGCACAATTTCAGGTATCAATCAAAAAAATCTGCCTCTCCCATTCTAAACCATGCAGATGCTTGTATTCAAGACCATCTTTAGAAGAAAATCTGTTTCTTATGAAGTATGGAAGATGCCAAAGTCATACAAGAAAATAAGCCGTTTACTTCCATTTCCCTTTGGCAGAGAAAAAACAGAAGCGAGACACCACTTGTAAAGAATGCAAATTGATTGTGTGAAGGAAATTATGAAACGAGCTAGTGGATAAGGCTGTGTTTGGAGGAACATTTTCTTCTCTCCATTTATTCCCATGCAAAAATCCAGATAACAATGACTTGCAGACCAGCAACACTCCCTTCTCACTTCTGTGCTAATAAGTACCTTCCTCTCTGATAAATGGGGTTGAGAAACAAAGCCAGTATTCACGGTGTGCACCTCTCCACTTTGATCACCAAGCATTGGCCCTGCTCTCCACCCAACCCAGACACGCGGGGGAAAGCATGGACCCCATGGCTCAGCTTCTTCTCTTTGATAAGTCTGAACTTCAGATGTCCTCGGTGATGCACGGTGGCCCCCCGAGGGCCTTGCGGCTTTACGATAAGCAGCCAGAAACCCGAGCCGAGATCCCCTTGGAGTGCATCTGCAAAATATCAGAGAAGCAATTTCTACCAAAGCTGAGACTGCAAGGGAGCGCTTTGCCCATGGTGACTGAAAATTGTACCGAAGGGCTTTCAATGGTAATCTTTTCAAAGTAGCTGGTAAATTGTGTTCAAAAGCTCTTCAACAAAACCGCCCCATCATCTGGACCATAAAGCTAATTAAAAAAATCACACAGACCTGATTCTCAGGGGTGAGGAGCACCAGCCTAACCAGTCCCCATCCCTAGGCCAGTACTAACAAACACCTCTTGAGAATTTGCCACCACCAAAAATGAATCTCAGGCACCTAACATGTGCCTCAGGCAACTAACCACTAATAAGACCAAGGCACCTCTGCTACTGAACTGTATAAAGCGTAAGGGAAAGGCTTTGCCTAAACAGCCCTTTAGCAGCTGTTTCCTCAATCACTGCTATTCCTTCTATAAGGTATTTGATACACGTTGGAAAAAATGTACGCAACAGAGGCAGGAGTACTGACCGCAGGCATAAGCCAGCATGATTATTTCCACCCTTCAACAGTAGCTCTGTTTTTACTAACCCAGACACAAACACGGCGGCTGATTAATAATAAAATGTCTGAAGTACAAATACTTTTTATCCTGTTTGTCAAAGGAATAATTTACCACAGAACAAAACTAGAAAGCAGACAACAATTTAGCATAATGATGTCCATTTCTTTCAGTTCCCTTTTGATAATTCAAAAAAAGCTTATCTTTTAAAAATTAAACTAAACAAAATTAAATTTTAAGATTAATACCATTATCACGTTTGAGTAGCTTGTGCTTTTTCTTGTTGCAAAGCTAAAATTCAGCATCACACAGACAAAAAGGTTTACTATCATTAAGGCTTCCCATGAGCTTAATACTTCTGCTAAAAAAAAGCAAGTAAAAGGTTTTGCACTTTCAGACCCACCAGTGAAGGACTTCCCATTTTACTGTTTGTGTCATCCCTCAGTTCAGACTGAAATTTTCTATCTAACTATGTTTTTCACCTCTAGGAATACTCCTCCTGTGACATTCAGTAAGGGCCTGAACAGACCCATCAAAAATTAGCCTCATTTAATGTAGAAAATTCTGCTTTTCTAAGCCTTTCCAGACAGAAGGCTGAAGATGCTTGCCTTAAAATCAAGCTTCAAAATCAGGTACTTATTTTTTCCTATTGCACATTTTTTTATCCTGAATTCATTGGTTGTCTGGAATATTTTTAATATTAGGGTATTTCCCTTCCCTTTCTTTTACGTATAAAAATATTTTTTAAATTCCACTGGATTACTCAGTTATAATGTAATGATGTGAAAGGGTTAAATGTAGTCTTTTGGTTTGGTGTTTTCCTTCCATTTTTTTCCTCTGAACACTAATGGCGTAATGTTGCATAATATCATATATTTCCTTCTTTCTCCTTATTATGAAATTTTCATACAGTACAATGCCTGAATTCCCAGTTTTTAAACTACGAAACTTTCTATCTCAAGCATATTTTCAGGTTCCTCATATAGGGCTTCTTAATTGTTACTATCATCTTCACCACATCTTTCAAAACTTCTGCAGTATAAATATAATTGTTCTATCATGATTAAAAGACCTTCAAAACAAAGATCAACCCCCTCAAACACAGGTGAGCCACTGTTTGCTTAATGATAAACACTCACACTCCAAAATCTCACATGACGTTTTATCGCCCACCCCAACCTCTCATCACTAACATCGGTGTGTGGGCAAGGTAGTCATGCCAAAATGTTTTTACTGCGGTTAGGTTAGCTGAAAGGTAACTTCAATGCAACAAACAGTCCAGCTTTTCTTGTGGGATGTTTATCTTCCGCTGGCTTGACTGGAGGTGGAATTAGTACTCCAGGCTATTGTTGAGCCCACTTTGGTTTGTACTGCACCAGTTTTCATTCTGTAATCTCTTCTAGTTTGGATAGCAAACACAACAGTTTATTAAGGGCATGACCCAGAGCATGCTGATGTAAGTGGAAGAAATCATATTGACTTCAATGATCTTTGGTCTGATGCCTAAGTAAACTGAAAGACATAACCACTATTTAGTTAAAAATAGTAATGCTCCTGAGACCTTATAATGATTTTAGGGGTGAGAACCATTCAAATCAAAAGATAAATTTTCAGCTCAGTGTTAAGGATCCTGTGAACAGCTGCCATTGATAACTATACTGGCCCTTCAATAAACTTGTAATTTGCACGACCTGCATACTTAGATACTTGACTGCATGACTTGCATGCAAACCAATGGGAAATCACATTTAAACAACAGCAGTAAGAGCTTGCACAATTCCACTTAATTGCTTACAAAGTGCTCTTTTGGCAGTGGTGTGTCTTGAAAAGAATGTATGAAGGCCATCTAACCTCTTTATATTGGAAAGTTCTTGCACACAAGAAAAAAAAAGTAATTAAAATTAAATTTCCACTAAAATTAAGAGGAACATAGATTTCATTAATCTGTGGTAAAAGGAGATAGAAAAATTTTTTAAGGGATGTTTTTGGAAAGCTCCAGTCTTTAAAAAAGCTCCCAGAACTTTCTCATATTCACTTTCCACTTATTTAAATGCTTTCCTACCTATAGAAAGAACTCGTCTGTCACACCAGTGATGTCTGCATCTTACGTGAAACAAAAGCATAAATTTCCCACTCCCATAACTCTTTTAACATGAAATCTTTGCAAATTAAAGAAAAATCTATCAAAAAAATCAAGAGGAAACCTTACCTTCTGCAAGCTATTAACTCACACAAGTTTTCTGGTGAATCAAATACAAAAATAGATACACACATATCCTGCACTTGGGTCACAACAACCCCAGGCAACGCTACAGGCTTGGGGAGGAGTGGCTGGAGAGCTGCCTGGCGAAAAAGGACCTGGGGGTGTTGGTTGACAGCCACCTGAACATGAGCCAGCAGTGTGCCCAGGTGGCCAAGAGGGCCAATGGCATCCTGGCTTGTATCAGGAATAGTGTGGCCAGCAGGACCAGGGAGGTGATCGTCCCCCTGTACTCGGCACTGGTGAGTCCGCACCTCGAGTACTGTGTTCAGTTTTGGCCCCCTCACTACAAGAAGGACATCGAGGTGCTGGAGCGCATCCGAAGAAGGGCAACGAAGCTGGTGAAGGGTCTGGAGCACAAGTCTTATGAGGAGCGGCTGAGGGAGCTGGGGTTGTTTAGTTTGGAGAAGAGGAGGCTGAGGGGAGACATTGCTCTCTACAGCTACTTGAAAGGAGGTTGTAGCAAGGTGGGAGTCGGTCTCTTCTCCCTAGTAACAAGCGATAGGACGAGAGGAAATGGCCTCAAGTTGCAGCAGGGGAGGTTTAGGTTGGATATTAGGAAAAATTTCTTCACTGAAAGAGTAATCAGGCACTGGAACAGGCTGCCCAGGGAAGTGGTTGAGTCTCCACCCCTGGAGGTATTTAAAAGATGGGTAGACGTGGTGCTTGAGGACATGGTTTAGTGGTGGACTTGGCAGTGATAGGTTAATAGTTAGACTTGATGATCTTAAAGGTCTTTTCCAGCCTAAACAATCCTATGATTCTATATATCTTTTAAACCTAACAAAGTAGTATGAATAGCACAAAAATCTAGATTAAGTATGCACGTCAAATTCTTGGTCCAATTTTGCATTGCTGTTTTTTCTAGCATCTTCTCATAACAACTCTGAAGCCATTTGCTTTTATTCTTTTATATGTTGGATATTGGGATGAAATGCATCCTAGTGCAACAAGTTGTGTTTCAATTCAACCCTTATGAAGCCTTTACAACATAAATAATGCTTTTGTGATGGCGTGGCATGGTCTGTAATACCAATTTGTTGTCATAATTCAACACAGGACAAGGTAGCTTAGCAGGTACAGATAACTTTCTCCCCAGAGGTCTGCCCCTGAAAAACGGCAAGCTAATAACAGAGACTCGCACGTTTCAAGCAAGATCAGGCTTACCAATATGGAAACAATTATTAATTTGAATTGACCACTGCCAAAACATTCAAAGACCATGCAGAAACCAAAATCACCACCCCAGAATAAATCCTGCAGTGGCTGGGGAAAAAAAAAAGAGATGTATTTTATGTCAGTAATTACCATCTGTAAAGAAAACCCGACATTAAGAAAGGAAAAAAAAAAGGGAGGAAAAAAGAAAAGCATGGAAATAATTGTTTAGTTACTATGAATAGAAAAAAATACATTTCTCTGAGATTAACTCTGTGTCAAGTTTGGAGCCTTGAAAGACCGCCAGCTGTCCGGGCATACATATTTTACCACTGAAGTATGCTTTTGTTTCAGAACGGTTGAGACCCCCAAAATGATGTAATCCCCAGCGGAAGACTGACAAGCTTTGAGATATTCCAAAACACAGATGACACATCAAATAGCAAGTAATCAGTGTAACTATATTGTATATTATCCTGCAAGAATCCAACAACGCAAACCTAATGCACCAGATAACAGCATTGCTTTGAGCAAACCAGGAGTACAACGTCACAAAGATTTTTACAAAGAAGAAATCATTCGAGAAGGACAATTATCTACATGGGTGGAGGGAAGAAAGATGGAGGGGAACATATGCCTTTCATAATTAGGGGCCCCGATTATACTGTAGCCGAAAGGGATTTTTTACATTTTAAATTTGATTACATTTCAGAATGAAGCACACTAATTGGTATTTCTGCAGTCTGTTTGAAGAGAACTTCATCTACTTAGGGAGGGGGAAAAAATAACAAAAACCAGTGACCTTCATACCATCTATGCCTAATATCTAGTACTTTTGCCTGAAGTATTCATGGTCCCTTTTCAATTGCTGAAGCTATCTCTGGGAATAAGTGCTCTATGACTCATCCCAGTTTATCTCCTCAAAACCAGGAAAGAGATACTAGCGAATACACTGGAATCAAATAGATATTAAATCCAACAATCAGAGCTGCTACAAGGAAAAACAAACTAAACCGCTCCATCTACCACTACAAGTAAGAGACTGGAAGAAGTTATTTGCACAGGCAACACACAAGATGGCACCTCAAACCCAAGGCCATTGAGGGAGTTAGTTAAGGAAGGGATATGTGCATTGTAAAGTGCAGAAACCCCCACTTACTGCAAAATAAAAGGCATGATGCACTCCCAGTTCCTATCTATCTGCCAGAAACACTGCATTGCTGGAGAAGCAGATGGTAAATGGGCATGGAAAATGGAAGCAAAAATAACAAAGATCGTCATTTCTTGTCTCATAAAACTGGCTGTAAATGAGTATATATTATCATTATACATATTCTTCTGTCTCAAAATATATGCCAGATAAACGTGTATTTTCTGCTCAGAGAAATGCTGTCTAAGACACAAGAACTGAGAAGGAACCACCATGAACGTAACTTAGGGGCCATGAACTCCAAGTAAAATATCCAGACCTTTAGACAAGCATAGAGCCATTGAAAGGAGATGAACTTTCACTATTAGATTATTTCTGAAGAAAGAATGGGTTTGCAGAATATGAAGCGAACAGAAAGGCACAAATGAATAATTATGAACAGAAATAAAGCAACATCCAACCTTTGCAACCTGACCTTTACTGATGAAGCCCCCTGGAGCAGCTTGGGCACTGACCATCACCATCCTGCTGTGGCTCCTCGCAGACATGTCACAAGCCAGGCAGGTATGCCTGCTCCATAGGTACATAACCAACTAGGTGAAGGATGGTTCCCACACCTCTCCCTTGGGAATGGAGGGACAGGTACTTCATAAGGCTGGTTCAAGGCACCCAACTAAACAAGATGAATCATTGAAAAACCTCTTTCTGTTGGCCACAAAAATACAGACAGACAGACAAGGTTCCTATTTAAAACCTGGTTTAAAGTAGGGTGGTGGGAATGAAACCAGCATACTCCACTTCCACCCCTGATCGGTAGAAGTAAGTGTTTTGAGGGAGTAACGTAGGAACAGAGGGGTTTTAGGGAGGTACACAAAAATAAGCATAATGCCTTTTTTTATTATTATTTTTTCCTTTTAAAAAATTAATTTGGTAACTCATTGTGGCTGGAACTGTCCTACAGTAGCTTGTTCTGGGGAACAGAGGAGATCTATAAGTGGGAGAGTAAGAATATGGCATTTTCACCTGGGGATACAACAGCTGGTCACTGAAGTCTTCCCACCATAAATGCTTGACCTGAAATTAGGAATAATGAAGGGCAGGAAGATACTTCACAGACATGAATGCAGCAGAGGTGTAAGACAGTCTACAGGTGGGAGCCTAGGGAGACCAAAGGAAGACTTTAGGAGGAGGTGGACAAAAAAAGGAAGCGTAGCGAGGAGCTAAGGGCAGACTGGATCCATGCAGGTGATGGAGATGCAGAGGGAAGAACTAGGGCAGCGTGCTGGAAATGGGTGCAGAAGTAAAAACACATGAACAGGGAGGAATATGACATGGATGGTGGGGGAAAAGAGTTGTGGCATGAAGAGACAAAAGAGGCTAAAGGAATATAGGCAGAAAATCTCAAATTGAATCAATTATTCATAAACTTCAGTACTCTGTTGCTGTCGAATACCTACAAAGCCTACGTGGTATGCTTACCTGCTGGTGAACATTTGGTCCATTTGGAAGACAATCTGCTATTGCACTGATCACTTCACTAGTGCAAGCAGCAGACAGCTGTGATGTGCAGCCAAATTATTTGAACTTGCCAGTAAAACATCATTCGCTAGAGTCAAAATGTTGTTTCAGCTTTTAAGTGTTTTGTTTGCTTACTTGGGAAATGATGTTGAAAGCATCAAAGGAACAACAGTGAGTTTGTGAAGGCAAGCACTCAAAAGTTAACAAATGCCAGAATTACGGTTCCTCAGCATGAACAACATTAAGATACGGATGCAATCGATTAGCCCCTACTATTTCTTCTGCCATTTCTTCCTCACTTAGCACACAGGATTTGCACGAATGGGCAAACAAAAATGATCAGAGGAATGGAGCACCTCTGCTATGTGGAAAGGCTGAAAGAGCTGGGGTTGTTCAGCCTGGAGAAGAGAAGGCTCAGGGAGACCTTATTGCGGCCTTTCAGTACTTAAAGGGGGCTTATAAGAAGGATGGGGACAGACTTTTTAGCAGGGCCAGTAGCGATAGGACAAGGGGTAATGGTTTTAAACTAAAAGAGGGTAGATTCAGACTAGATATAAGGAAGAAATTTTTTACGATGAGGGTGGTGAAACACTGGAACGGGTTGCCCAGAGAGGTGGTAGATGCCCCATCCCTGGAAACATTCAGGGCCAGGCTGGATGGGGCTCTGAGCAACCTGATCTAGTTGTAGATGTCCCTGCCAGTTGCAGGGGCAATGGACTAGATGACCTTTAAAGGTCCCTTCCATCCCAAAGCATTCTGTGATTCTATGATTTTATGATTCTATGAATGTGAGCAGAGTATGGAGAAGATGGCAGAAAGGGGAAGAAGAGAAAAGATGATGAAGAAACTGAAGAATTAGATCCTTTTTCTCTGACTCCTAATTCTCATCTGTTATTAGGCAAGGCTACTGGAAGCAAGGCTCTTTCCAAATTTTTATTTTATTTTTAATTTTTATTATCTCATTTGTGGCCCCCATTCTAATAAATCTCCTTTAAGCTAACACAAGTCTCTGCCATGTCTATATATTCTCCAATTGCTCAACATCTTAAGAAAGCATAAGGAAGAAAGGCAGAATTCCTGCTGGGATCGGGGCATATCTCCGGGGCACCTCCTGGGCATATACGTGCTGATATTTGGTAAAAGCCTGGAAAAGCAGTTGTCATCTGGGTAGTTCTGCTTGGTGAACAGGCAGCAGCACTTATCCATGGCTGTAAGCATTCCCCAAAGACTGTTTTATAACTCTAAATCTACCTATCTCTCCCTCTATTTTTTTTAAAGTCTTGGGGCTACATCAATACACATGGTGTACACAGATTTGTAAAAGAAATACGCACAGACAGCACCAGAAGCAAAAGCCTGAAGAAGGAGATTTGAATAAACCAGGAACATTCACACATTATATCCATGCATTCCTCACATTAACACAAATCCATGAAAGTCAAATACATATTTGTATTGTATTTCATTAAATAAATGTGTCTAATTGACTATGACTGGCTGTTGCCACCTCTCATCAGGCAAGTATTTCCACAATAATGTTTATTTTAATGAATAAAGTGGGACATTAAAAGAGAATCAGACATCTGGTTCTAAACCAGCCTCAGCGATGCATAATGCTTTCTAAAATTGTGTAGGGCACAAACATCACTGTTATTTACACAAAACTCTCAATTAACAGAACTCCCTCAATCCAATTTTTTACAAACATTACTTTCCTTGCTTGACGAAAGGATATCCAAGAAAGAGAGGGAAAACAAAATAATCCTTGGGCTATGATCTGTGAACTTTCCTGTCTTGACAGACCACAGTCCCAGTGTCTGCAAAAGAGACCAGGAGGGTCACAGCAAAATGTAACTTGACCTGAACTTTAACCACCAGAGGTGACATTTACACAACTATAAAATTTAAAACTAAACAAGAACAAATAGGGAGAAAGGGACTATGAGAGCACCTTCTCCATGTTGATTTAAAATTCAAGACCATGAAAGATCTGCCTTTTAGGTTTATAGTAAGGGCTTGAGTACACAGGAAGAGACTTCTGAGAAAGTATTCATTTAAATAAGGTAGCGCTTTTGAACTTCTGTAGTACGTGACAATATTTAGATGCTATTGAAAGCAAAACAGTTGTGGAACTAACAACAATTCTAAGGAAGGTATTTAAATCGTTATATTAAGAAAAAGTTGTATTAGCAAGGTTGACAGATCAATGGAAATATTTAATCCTGCTTACCCCCTTACATCAGGATTGATCCATGGACCACATCATGATAGTTTGATCTGTCCCTTAAGCTTGATCTGTTGCAAGCCAGAGGAGCACTGTATATTTTCACACTGACATACACGGAAGCAGAACCTGACCATTAAAATGTAATATACGTGAAAGCAAATTATCTTGACTATAATGAATGATTGGACAAGAAAACCTCCAGAGCCAAAATCCATGAGTCTCCAAAGCTTAGGATGATGAGGGGAAAACTAGGGCATGCTGACTGGTGAGCTGCATGGGCAAGTGATGTATGTTTAAGCCATAAATTGCTGAGCTATTTATTAAATTCTAGAAATTCTTTTCAATGTGATTTTTATATTCCTAGTTCTGCTGTTGAGATGCTAAGATGACCAACACAGCAAAGGTTTTGAAAAATAAAAGCCACCAGATCCAGCACACAGCGTGGTATTTAAAACAGAAACCAAATTGAAAAGAATTATAATAGAATACTTAGAAACTCTTACAAGAAGGCACTCAAATGTAACAAAGCAAAATTTTGCAATCTACAGCAAGCACCTTAACCTTTGTGGCTGTGTGCAAAAGAAAAGCAAACCCCCAAAATCTCAGTAGATTTCTGTCATATGGTTGGTGACTACTAACAAGTCATTTTTTTTTCCCTGCCTCTTAATTTGACAGTTATTTAATTCTTCACCATTTTTGGTTTGCCAGGGTGGGTCTGCTCTGCAAAACAGCGAGAATTTACTCATAATTTTACAATATGCCAAAACTTTAAGGTTTTGCAAGGAAGTGACTTGAATGGAAAGAAGAAAAAAAGGATTTAGCCTTGCTACATACATATACTAGTACCTTTTAAAAAGTTGCCTAATTCTAAAGCAGCTTCTTTTTTCATTTTATGCTTAAAGCAAACATATATTTGATGTTAGGAGCATCTTCAAAATGCTATTGAATTTGCATGCTGAAAAAGAATACAAATCATTAATGAAAATTGCACCGTATCAGTTTCCTGTTGCAGTTGGCTGTCCTGCTAAGTTGGCAATGAGACAGCGGCCTGCAGAGCTGCAGGCATATGTCTCATGTTAAAAAAGAAAAAAAAAAGACTTCGTGTTATAAACACTTCAATGAAAATTACTATCCAGTTTGGAGCCAACTGAGACCAGGTGCTGAAGACAAAATAAACAGACAACATATGAAAGTTTAAAAAAAAATGAAAAAAAACCCAACACCACTGAACTTCCACTGGGATTGTCTTCTACCACACATTTTAACATACATCATGAAATCCAAACAAAATATCCCTGCATACGTACAAATCGGCCTGATTTTCTCACCTCTAGTACCATAGCTTAATACTGATTTTTAAGATATGCCTGATTTTTTTAAGATATACAAAAAATATACATATGCAAATTTAGATATAAATTAATCCAGAATGCTAGTACAAACACTTTGTCTCCCAAACAGTTTGCTAGAACACCCTCCATGTTTCCCAGCTGAGAAATAGCTCAGGAATCCACCCAGGGAGTGATAAAAAGCCTGAAGTCAGCGACTGCTGATGTGGCTCGCTCATCTCCCATTTGCCAACCATGGATTTTGAACAGAAATGGGAAGAAGCCTTTACAAAGGTCACAGTGGAGAGGTACTGAGGTCTTGGAGAGCTCAAGTGTCCTAAGCAGAGCTGACAAAAATTAGGACACATACGCTGCGCCTGCAGAGTCAGTGGCTAAAGCAGAGCAGGTCATTGCTTCAGTGCATACCCCATTTGTCCCCATTTTTGCAGAGAGGTCACAACAATCCTCTTGTGTGCAAATCAGACTGTTGTGCAAATCAGATTAATATCCTGGGACCCGTGAAGCGATCTTTTTTCCGCAATAGCTCTGTTACCATGAAGCAAAAGACCGAAGCGTTGCAGCAGTGGCAGCACTTCAGGGTTAATTAAACTGCAGGAGCTCCCTACGCAGCCCCTCTCGCCCAGCCAGGCAGCAGCTTTGCTCATGTCTTCCCAGTGCTCCTGGTAGGGTGAACGTCAGATCCACCATCCTCTGGGACTGCTGGACCACAAATACTTTCCACTTGATTGTGTTCGAAACACATCAAGAAAATAAGACAGATACCAGGAGGTCATCTTACACACACCCCCTGCCAGTCAGAGAGAGGGGTATTTTGGGCGTCTATAAAATCAGCTGGGGCAACAGGAAGAAAAAAACATCTCCTGAGCATCAAACTACCATTTCAGAACCAGGGAGAAAATGGTCTGCGTTTCATCTGGCTGCAGTAATAATGTCTGCACTGTGGCACGGTGAAGCTATTTAGCTCTATCAGCAAAGACTACATTTTGTCGTGCAATGGAAAAGGGGAAACTGACTCCAACTGCGCCTTATCTGCACGCCAGGCCCGGGAGGGCTCTGCGGGGCAAGGACCATCTCCTCGGTACTGGGGGAGACACAGGGAGCATGGGAGAAAGAGAAAGAAACTTTGCCGTAATCTGAGATGGCTTTCTTTTTTATCATTTGAATGAAGCCATCCCACAAGAAAGCTTTTCTTCCTCGTAATGCATCCATAGCAATGGCAGCAGCCCTGGAGTTTGCACAGCCATGCCACGCCAGCATTTACAGCTCCTCTCCAAATCACAGCAGATTTAGCTCTACAGAGACCATGCACAGTGGCATATCTGGCGCTTGCCTTCATTACAGAGCAGCAGTTATGACTTGCAGGCTACAGGAGAGAGCAGATTCCCCAAACAGCACAGCTGCTAATCATGCACATACAACAGCCTAACCTGGTGGGAAGAGGTCGTCTTCCCAGTTCAAACCGGAATGCAAAGCTGTCCTGCTAACATTAGGCATGAAAATGACCCTTTAGCACCAGGGACTAGAAGAAGCTAATCAGTATTTCAGAGAGCAGCCTGTCCGGACATTCAAAATGCTTAGCTATTTGATGTGTTGAGGTATTCCCCCACCCTCTGTAACCCGCTCTATGAACTTTTAACATAAACAGTTTAGTTTATAAACCTTCGCTCTGGTGGGGAGCTGATCCCTATCTACTAAACCTACCGGCAGCCAGACTCCCACGCACGCCTGGAATCAAGGAGCAATCCTTAAACCTGAGTCCTGTACCCCAGACCCGCAGGAGTGCCCCAGCAGGACCCAGCATTGCTAACACATTGCTCTTATTTTTTGTGCAGACAATACAAATGCCGAGCTCCTGAAGCATGAACAGCAAAATGGAAGCTCTTGAGAAGGCCCTGGAGACAGTAGAGCTTGTTAAGACTTCTCTAAATATTCAAAACAAAGAACAGAACTTTGAATTTCTCAATTTATATAATCTTTGAAAACTCAGAAGGGACAATATTTAATTTTGGTTTTTCTGTTATTTCCCTAAATGATAGCAAGAAAAAATTTGGCTGCAGCTTTATTTTATTTTGGATAAATATAGCCAGTTATAGTTCTCAGCATAAATACCTATACTACATAGAAATACCAGATTAACCCTTCTCTAATTTGTCTACATGTTGCCATTAATAATGTGTTTCGATTTTAAGAACATGTGAAAAAAGTCTCTTTGTAGTAAGTATTAAACTCTCAATAAACAGCAAAATAAAATTTAAAAAGTGCAAATGTTTTCTTCAAGTCATGACTTCTTTTTTCATCAATTCTGTTGTGAAACTCATGGAGTACTTGGAAATAAACTTTTATACAAGGGAGGGATAGAGCTAGCCTTTCACTGAACTAGTGGAAACTTTATTAACTTTATAGAAAATACTCTTGATAAAAGGTCGGAAAATTTAAAATCGCTCAGGATTTACTCTTGGATTTTATGGTTTTAAACAACAGTAATTTCACAATATTTTCCTGAACTGCATGAATGTGTGGGGGGAAAAAAGAAATCACCAGCAGATACCTGAGCTACACCTCCACTGTGAAGCTGGGGAAACCCTCCCCTACACAAGGCGGGTGGTACATTCAATCAAATCTAAAGAGCCTACATTATAACCACAGCCAAGGACCTAATTTCCTACCTACCTACCCATAATATAACCAGGTTTGGGAAATCATTGCTTCAAACCAGCAGTGAAGCCAAGACCACAGCCAAATAAAAGCGAGTGTGTCCATCCTCTGAAGGAACTGGCCGTCCCTGTCTAGGAACATAAATGTTTATTGCAAAAGCAGGACTGATTTCAGGATTCATGATACTTAGGCCATGCTAGCAGTAAGGTAATGATACCTTCATTAATGTGTAACCTCATTAATGTGCTACATCTCCTCCAAGAATCATGTGCTGAGGACAATCAGAAGCAGCCAAGACACCGTGTGTCTAACCCAATATGGCAATGCCTACACTTCAACACACAGAATTTAAAAAAAAGCAAGAAAAAAGTCCAGAAATCCACTTTATGATTGAAAATTTCAGTTTTTAGAGGCTGATAAACAGCAGTTCCTGGCACAAGAGGGTTCCTGCTGCACCTATGGTTGAGAGGGTGCAACTGATACCTACAGCCGCACCAGCTGAGAGTTATTGCACGTGGGCAGCGTAGCTGGCTGGCCTGCCGCCCGGCTGGCCTGCTGGCCTCCAGAGCACACCACGAAAGGCAGATCTGCTCTACAAAGCTCCCACAGAGATTTGCAGATGAAAAAGAGAACAGCACAGCTGAAAAAATAGATTTTTAATTGCTTTGCGGCTCTATTAGCATTACTTTTGCATGTTTGTAGCTGTACACAGCTCTACATCGACATTTACAAAACTAGATGAACAGATAAGATGATAAAATAAATACAATATTTTAAAGCTTTTCTTTTTTTTTTTTTTTTTTAAAAACAGCTGCCAAAAAGACACCTACCCCCAAATGCCCTCAAACCCAGCATTCTGTTGAAAAGCATCGTTTTCCATTATGTTTTGGTCTATTCTGTTTCCCCTCCAATTTGTAACATTCTGCTGGAAACAGTGATGAAGAACATATGTCTGCGGTAAATTACACCCAGGAGAAATCCTGGAACCGTTACATTCAGTTTTATTACTCAAGGCATTAAGATAGTCCACCACAGCACGTATTATTTAACAGTTCCATCAAACACAACACCACTAATATACGTTTATATTATTATGCATGCAAAAAAATCATATCATATTTCTTAAATCTCATTGGGTGATTAACATGTTGCAGTTTCGTTTTAACTAACAGTTCCAGAATATTTTTAGGGCTTCAGTGAAACAAGGTGTTACATAAATACAGAATGTTATCGTACAAATATTTTGGAAAACATATGTTCAGGCAACAATAAGGTTGAGAAGCCTAACACTCAACAGCCAGGAAATTGCGAGTGCTTACACTTCTTTCACAATATAAGCTTACGCAAGTGCTGCATCTTAACATATTCTGCAGAGGGCTGTAATCATCTAGGCTACATCAGGGAAATCCAGTGTGGGCAACTGGATGGATAGACTAACATCTCCAAGAATCCCTTTCTTTTCCACTGCTGCAAATACTAATCCAGTTTCACTAGGTAACACCAAAAACCAGACACAGCATAAATACCCCCTGTGCACTGATGAGCTGCATCTTTTGGGGGAGGTTTGCACTAGTTCTGCGAGGCGGTCACATCACGGGAGACTTCCTACAGGCATAGACTCAGGGAAGCATAAGTAAGTTTACATTTAACAAGTTTAACAGGAATAAAAGACACCTCGTACAAACCCGGCTATTACTTCGACTGATGACTTGACCTCAAAAGTCAAGTTTTCTAAAGTTTTACAAGGGCTTTGCGTTTTATTTCTCAAGTGACTCCGTGGGAACAACAAATAAAAACCAACAAAAATGTATAGCTGTCAAGATTGCACACCTTCCACGCTTTGCAGAGAAGAGGAAAGCAAAAGGCTTAGGCAGCAGTTCAGAGCAACAGCTGAGATACGGCTTTTAATTTCAGCTTAAATCAATCAAACAGCCTTAGTACCGTGTTTGGTCCAAACTAAACCCAAAACACCAGGCACCAACTGTATCGGGAAGCAGAGCCCAAACTCCTCTCTGTTCAAAGAAATGTAATCACTAATACCTGAAAATGTAATTTAATGCTTTTCTTCTTCAGATCCCAAAATGAGTCACACAAAGCTGAGAGTGCCAGTCCACTTCATGAACTGCAAACTGAGACCCAGAGAAAATAACTTGCTGAATATCATATAAAGTCTCACTTACTTTATTAGTACTTATTCACCATGTGTAAGAATAACTGAAGCTATATTTTTCTGTTTCTCTGTGGTGTTCAGTCCACACACGGAATGCAGCCATGGCTCACAGAAAATACACTATATAATCACGAAATCGAAGACTGTGCTACAATGCACACGGGAGTCAAATGATGGTTGCACGGGAAACTGAGTTACTGGCATTTCTCAACTTTGAAGTGCTTGGCTTTGCAGTCTACATAGTGTTACTTCTGTATGCCTCTTTAAAGGCAACTATGAATTTTGCTGTCTGTTGCTACAACCAAAACTCTCCAATTGTGCATCGCTAGCAGGGTTTGAAACTTAAACGTGCAGCTCTGCAGGTTAAGCTCCTTAGTTAGAGCAGATTTACTGCAGAATGGATATTGAATATTCAGGAACTCGGGTCCCACATGGGAACCTGGAGGAGAGGAGTGAGCCAGCAGGCACTGTTTTGAATCTACCCAGTAACTGGCTTACTTTTTTCCCCTGACATGTCCAATTTAACATTCTTCCTGTCATTTACCTTGATGGAAAACTCAAAATAAAAGACCGTGAACATTTTGCTTTGTTCTGATCACGAATGCAAAATTCCAAGAATTACTGAAATTGATTTTAGTCTAATTAACTTTTGTGGCCATTTAAGAGCAGAAACGGTTTGCTCTTGTTTCTGACAGAGTAAAATGAGGGCAGAACGCTGTAGGTCTGGACCACAGCCTGTCCAGACCTGTGGCTCTTGCTAACTTGCAGAGCTGGGCTGACCTTATAAAAACAGGCGAACCTGTACCTGCTCAAAGGAATAGCTGGTCTGTAGTTCACAGCGTGTTCCGCTGGAAGCAGAAGATGTCTCAGCATTATATCCGCTATTGTACCGTAAGGGGAAACAGGCACTGCCATCTATTCCCCAACTTTCAGCCCTGCTACAAAGAAAGTACTCTGCTGTGCCTTTAAAAGAAAGCTTGCAGGTGCTCGTACTGTTTTGACTTGCTTTGCCTCTCAAGCAGCGAGCAAGGTACCCAAGATTCAGAGGGAAGCAGGATGTAGAACACAGGCCTGGCAAAACACAGGTCAAGGAAGAGTAGGTCTAAGGCTGCCCATGTTTTCTCAGTCTTCCCAATTCAACTGTACTGCAAATATAGCAAATTACAAATTCAGCAAATTCCACTAATGCTGAGAAAGCAATCTGTTGGATGAATAAAGGCTTGAAAACTACCTAAGGGGCATTCCTAGAAATTCCGTTTTATACTTTCCTCCCATGACAATCCTTATTTTTGGTCATGACAATAAGTTTTAATATTTTTTTCCCTCTTTTATGACTAAGTCAAAAGAACTGTCGTTCTAAATATAATGTGAAAACAAAGAATGCCAATGAACCAAAAAAGTATGCAAGAAAGGGGAAATACTATCACATACTTGTGCAGAAAGCACAAACATGGTTGTGCTAAACAGACAGACACAGAAATAGAAGGATGCAAGGACTCTGGCTTTGTGTTATGCAATTAACTTCATAACATAATAATGATGTGCTTGGTCTAAAACTACCTGTACTGGGTCTGGCTGGGAGGGAGTTAACTTTCTTCATAGCAGCTTGTACGGTGCTGTGTTTTGGATTTGTGGCTAAACTCGCCTTGATAACACACGAATGCTTTGGCTGCTGCTGAACAGTGCTTGCACAGTGTCAAGGCCTTCTCTTTTTCATAGTCAGATGGCCCACATTACAGAGCGAATACTTATGCCTAAGGAGATGAATGCTGTACTTCAGACAGCCACCATGCTTCTCTTAGGCCGCCCACTATGTAAAAAGACAGAAGTAATTTTATTTCATAAACTGAAGAATCTTTGTACTGAAACATTCATTAACCTGTCCATCTGCCCAGAAGTTGAGAGCAAACACCCAGATATTCACTTTTAGTCAGGAAACATGCACACTGGAAATCAAGCATAGATGTATATTCGTAGAAACTACAGAATTATTGACAGGTTACGGAACATAATTTTGATCTCCATCTGTCCTTGCAACTACATAACCTGAGAGCACAGAGAGCAACAAGGGAAGCATCTATGTACGCAGGAATGCAGCTTCTCTTTGGTACTCAACTGAAGTTGTAGAGACTTCAAATCTTCCCATGCTTACATTAGGCACAATGAAGGGAAACTCATAAAACTGTGATCTAAAACACTGTCAATCACAGGAGAAAAGGCAAAATATGAAAATGGAGGTTTAGAAATGACTGCACCGTATCCAGTAGAAGACACCACTGAAATTGTGAGGGAAGCACCATATAGTGGGCAAGGTGTGCAGTACATATTGAAAAACAGGAGAGCAGAAGTCTACAAGAAGCGTGGAACACTGCAGGCACCATGGCCACAGGTATTAACATAACAGCACAGTGCAAATATGACTGAACATGCCTATTTCTAGAGTAAGAGTCTTTTAACCATTAAACTATTTTACACTCAAAGCAACAGCAGACTGGTCAGACCACATCAGTATTTTGAAGCAGAAGCATCCACAGGGAATAATACCAGAATAAACAACAGCAGGATTACTCCCCTGCGCTTGAGACTCCCCACTTAGGCCCATTCTTAGTAAAGGCTTTCAACTGTAAGCTCCTCACAACATTTTGATTTATGTTCATATGCTCCCTACCTCAAAGGTGACCTGGTCAACGACCTGCTCTCTATTAGTAAATATTGAGAAAAGTGACAGCAGGAAGCAAGATCCCTTCTGCTGTTCAGATATGCCACCCTCGAGCCATAGCTTATTCATTTTAATGAATGTTTTTTAACAATTATTTTTTTCTAAAATGTGACACTGGCGGCAAGAGGTTAGGGCTTTTCTACTCTATGAGTGCTCATCTAAAAAAAGGCTTAGCATGCTATTTTTAAAGGCTAATGTTCATGTCGTTTCAGCAAAAAGCTCAATGTTGGTTTTAGACACATTTCTTGTTTTATGCCAGACAGGCCAGCTCCTCATATTCACAAAGCAACTGTGGTTCACTGAACATGTTTTCAGGATTAATTTTGACTTCCCAGGGTCAACTTCACACTGATCAATGAAAGAAATTGTGGAAAAGATTACCTTACGAAAACACACAAACTTAGCCAACCTTTAACAAAAAGAACAACTTGAAGAGCTTTCATCAGACTCAGCACTATTCAAGGACAGCCTGTCAGCATTTGGCATATATGAACATGGGAGATGGAACAAATCTACAGGAAATCCTTGTGCTTACTCACGTACCCTCATCACCACAGACGAGCCAAGCTGCTTTTATATGTTTCTCCCAGTTCTCGCGTTCACAGCCATCCAATTTCTCACCACACAAGCAGAATCTTACCTGTTATTTTCTGCAGCACAGGAGATGGCTGTGGCTCATCACAAATGGCCTTGACTAGGGCCTTTTTCACCTCTTCTTCAGCTGTGTCCAGCTCTTTTCCACTTTTGATTTCTCCAACCACAGAATACATGTATACCAGCAAGACGAGGAAGTCCTCGCAGGTATAATCATCTTTCATCCTCTCATTGTAAGACTTGATCATTGGCAATAACTGGTTCAAAACACTGGGCATTTCTGTCTCGCCAATAGTCTGAAAAACAGAAGGAAGATCATGTCAGATTGATGCCATAGTGCTTATCAGACATCAGATATACTCTTGCCTGCATCTGCAAGTTATTATTTCTCATCATAGCAGTGCTCATTTAATGAAACATGGTTCAATATTTGCATTCTTATTTGTCAGCACATTGTCCTGTGATTTATTTGCTGCTCAGATAGCAAATTTATTAGTTTCCTACAAGTTTTTTCCTAGGCACTCATGATAGCAGCCTTCTAACACTTGAAAAGCTTGATGATTAGATCTTTTCCATGTACCAGTAATATGAGAGGATGGGAGCATCAGTCTTGGCAGTATGGGTAAAAATGGTACAAAACACAAGGTCAAACACTTCCTCTAAATTCTGGTCCTCCTCCTCGGGCCTGATTTTGTACTTGAGCAGGGAGTTCAAAGCCCAGCTCCCATTGACTTCAATTGCTATTGCGAGCTCTCAGCACATCTGCAAACCTGACCCTATGCTTTCAGGTCAGAAACCCAGAAAATTAGAAACAGAGAGAACCACCTGTGAAGTGTGTGGTTTAAGTGACCGGCGTGGTTTCCTAGAGGAGCTGTACAACAGGGGCAAGGACAGGGCAGCAATCACCTGCCTGGCACGTGCCCTGACCCTCTTGTCCCTCTGCCTCCTTCACAGCACACTCGCCAGCTTCTCAAGCCATGTAACAGGGGTCTTCCACACTGAAAAAGCCTTCTTTGCTAGGCAGGTCAGGCTCTTTCCCACAGCTCATCCATGCCACGAGGTAAGGCAAAGACCACGTGGAAGTGGGGAGAACTATGTGACTGTGAGGCTGAAAGACGATCATAATATGTATATGAGGAGGGGAAGGCTGGCAGAGAAAAGGAGAGGGAAACCGAGAGTATGCTGGGATGTCCTAGGTCCTCAGTACTGAAATCGCACTTGTGTCTTCTCATCTCTGTGGCAGAGGTGTCCGTACAGCTTTCCTGTGGTTGTAAAAAGGAGACTTCAGACATGAACCCTGTGAAGTGCCACGCTGACATCCGCACCATGTTAACACCAGGGCTGGGGATTAGATCCACCATGCGGGTCCCTGCCACTCAGGACAGCGGAGTGACTAATCGTAGCGGCAAACTGCCACCCTCCCTGCACACACACACCTGCACGTGAAATCTCCACACACTAGTTTTGTGCTGTGGGTTAGTCTGCAGCTCAGCAGTGGGATCAAGCGAGAAGCGGGGCCAGTGCAAGGCAAGCAGGGGGAGCACGCCGCTTCTGCGCGGGGAGGGAGGTGCGGGAGGAGAGGAGCACGGCCTTCCCCACTTGACGGTGGTGATCAGTCGGATCCATCCAAGAGGTCTCCTGCAACGCCACCCTCAGTACCCTGCCCCTTGCCCTGTGATTCCCAAACAGCCCCCTGTGAAAACCTGTGGGTCAGTCCACAGTGTGCACTGAAACACTGAATCTCCTACAGTCCAATGAGTCAAGCCTGCAAACATTTATTCTTGGTTGTTACTACAGTAACTTCAAACAGACTAGTCATGGTAAATAGGCATCACAGCCAATAAGATACCCTAGATTCAGAATACGTAAATAAAATACAAAACAAACACACCAGAAAGAGACACAGGTTTATACAACAAAATCATGCAATTACGTTTATCACTGCTTTTAACTGTGTTAATTTAGTTCTGAGCTCTTCTGACAACTGAGTAGTTTTTTCTGAAACCTGAGCAGGGATTTCAGAGTCTAACTTTAGTAACACAGAAACTGTAAGTTTCATCTCCCTGCGTCCTCCGTACAACACTTCAGGGGGTCCTGGCTTTGGTTTTATTTTGTTTTAGTTGTTCTTTGACAATCTCGGAAACACTAACAAGCATCTGATGAACTGTAATTTTTATACCTACACGAATCCACTACAGATCGTGCTCATAAAGCAAGCATGAATTTTTCAAGCTCTCAAGAAACCTTTTTCCAGCCTGTGCTATAGGAAACAACACTTCTGTGGACTTTGGGCCCCACCCTGCTCCTGACATACCAGTTTTGCCATGGACCCATCTTTCAAGGGATTTTAATGTGGTCAGATGTTATGTTCCTATTCGAATACATACCTTAGGGAAGAATTTTCTAACTACTCACATGCTAAACCTAACAGTAAGTGCACACTGTGGACTTCAAGCAGTAAATTGCAAAGCTACAGTGGTCAAAAGCATTTGGGAGCCAAAAAGGAACATTTAGAAATCTGGGAGGGGCTGGCACCCTGTGTGTGTTTGGGCAGGGAGCGTTAAATCACATGGACAGCAAGTCCCAGGCGCTGCTCCGCTTGGGAAGCAAGTCTACGGTGTCTGGCGCCGGTCTGGCACACGCTGGCAGCTGGGCCGCCCTCGAGACAAGGCAGTCAGTTCCCAAATTTCTACTGAGCCCTGCCTCAGTTCAGTATTACCTGCTCTTTTCTTGAAAAGTGACACAAACAAATTCTCATCTGTACGCCAGTACAACAAATATCAGATCATCTGGATCCTAACATGGAAAAAGACAAAACTTCAAGGAATTCCGAGGTATGCAGCTACCGGGAGGAAGCCACGGGCAACAAACAAAAGCCTCATCATTCCTAAAAATCTAAGAACTGAAGATTAACCTACGTGTGGAGTTACTCTGGAACAGATGACAAACTTCAGTCTACATTAATCTGAATTCACTTTTAAGGAGAGGCAAGCCCTATGCCACATATTATTGAACATCATCTGTCATCTACTGGTACATCATCTATTCCCCCCTCCCCTCCCAACATGCAAACTCTCTACTTCACCCCATCTCTAAATATCTCATAGCATGCTCCTACAACATCAAAGATGAGGTCTTGAAAAGGCTCTATTTTGCATGCACAAATTATCCAAATGCATGGAGCACTGAGGATGCACAAGGTCATATAAAAGAGTAGGGTCAACAGCTCCTGCTTGAGGATAGTAGCTCCTGACAGTACACGTGTACAGCATCTCTGGCAAACTTCCAAACATACATGACTAAAAAAATTTGGTCTAAACTTTCAGGATGATTTACCGAAGGGCGGGCTAAAACTCAACAACTTAAAGCAACAATTGCCACCTCTTATCTTCAAAGTAAAAATGAAGGAGAAAAAAAAAAAATTAAAGAGCTATAATAAACCGTTAACTTCAGAACGCACATAGGGTCTTTCTAGGGTATGAACTTCTCTGGAATGTTTTTCCCTTATCTCTTGGGAAATGGCACTACAGAGGACTTCAAATGCAACTGCCAAGTTTCAGAGGCTATTTTGTCCAAACAGGCCAGTTGGACTGGAGTGTGCATGAAAAAAAAAAGGGACTCGCAGCCTCACTGCAGAGCACGACTCCACAGGGAGCTGGGAAATTTGCCTCAAACAAAATCCACTTGGCAGATTGTCATTATCTGGCCACCTCCGATGATTTAGGGGCTCCCTGCACCGCCTACCAATCAATCAATTACCCTGATTGAACAACCCTAAAACACAAGTTTTAAAAATGTAACTACCCATGACCCAAATTTCCTGCTGGTTATGTTGGCCTCAGGTTAGCCCCATTTGTCTATCATCAAGGGAGCCAATAAAAATAATAAAACCAGGTCAATTCTGAGCTTTCTAAAGGCTGTATAAAAACATTAACGCTGCTTAATGCAGAGCCAGCTAAGGCCCAAGCTCTAACGCCTTCTTGCTCAGTTGCATTGTTTGGACATTTTAACGCTATAATCATATATTCTTCAGAATCCAGGAAGAGTTTGTGATAGATTTTTACTGTTTTCCATCTCTTTCCTCCACCCTCCTTAGTTATTTATTTTTATAACTTAAGCTGTGTAATAATTTACTGTCCCTAAGGGTAAATGAACTGACGTCAATTTGCTGATTTTTGCAAAAGGCCCGAGTTTTGGCAGATGAGACGATAGTGAAGACAGTACAAAAATCATTTTTTCAGTTTTTAAACACTGAACATGATATTGTGCTTCAAAAGTGACATTTAAAATGTGATTTAAAGGATCTACAGGAATTAAGAGGAAATGTAATAAACCCAAGAAAAAACGTTTTGCATTTCTGTGAAAGGCATTATTTTCAGTATTAAATAAACCTGCAAGAATCTAAAGCCATATGTATCATTAGACAACTTTTACACAATAGACAACAGAGTGTGCTGGGGAGGAAGAGAAGAGGAGGGTCAGAGTTTACTTGAATTAACACGTGTCCTTGACAAAATTGAGAAGAGAACCGAGCACTCTAATCCCTGCGCTTCCAGCCCACTGTCCTCAACACATCATTAAAAATATTAAAGCAAAAATCAACTTCAAGCAAGTGGAATTTATTTTCTTTTAAAATCCAGGAGGAAGAAGGAGATAAATCTTAAGAGACTACTTCACTATGTAAATATTCTAGCGGCTTTCCGTTTAGGAAGCAAAACATGTTTAATTCCTTCAGAGGTCGCATGAGTTAACAGAACATTTTTGGAATGGGAACCACACAGCTTTACAACAGCAAGGAATTTTACTGGGGAAAAACAAAACTAAAAAACAACCCCAAAACCCAGCTGCAGGTAAAATCAGCAGAAGGATCAGTGGAAACTCACAAGCCCTTGGTTCATTTGCTGCCCCGTGCTCCTGGGCTGCCCTATTTAATAGAAGCTCCTTTTATTGATAACTTAGGTGGGAAAAGAGGCTCATGAGTTGTGGGATAAGCAGCTTTCCAACGTTGCTCTATCTGATTTGTCGTGTTTACCCGGGTTTGACATTTTGTGTTTCATGACTTTGCCACACAGCGTAGTAGCTTTCCCACTATCTAGATGAAGGCAGAATATTCTAGCTGCTAAAAGTGACAATGGTACCAAGGGAGGACCTAATGCGTATACAAACCCAGCTCAGATCCTTCAACAGCAACAGATCTCTGCAGCAGTAATCATCTTAGCAAAAATGAGAGACACTGCCAAGCTAAGGAGGAGTCTTAGCTGCCTGCAGTGCTCAGCTGCCCATAAATCAAATGCTGCAGTTCAGTTACTTGCTGTTTTACACTGTTTGGCCACCTGAGATTTGGGGTTGATTGCACGTAACTTCCATATGGGTGAGAAAATGTCTGTACTCCCTACTCCCAGCAAAACAATAATTTAATGTATTTTGTTTTCATAAAATGGCCTATGGGTGACTAGTGGATCTTACCATGTAAATTATGTTTTTCCACACGAAGCTCTAGAAATCATTATAATTCCCGACTTAGGTAGGTTTTGATAAGAATACATCTTCTCTTTGTCTTCTCTTTAAATATCTGTAGGGTATGACTGAAGAATAACTAACCCAAAACACAACACAAAAAACGAAGGTCTTCAACGTACTACACTCTCGCCATTAGAAAACCCCTCAGTCTGTCAGCGTCAAAATATACAGCATCCAATTATTCAGGCAGGCTATTTAAGAAGAGGATGAAATCATTTTGATAACTGAAGTCCACCGTCTGTACACTTCCTTTTGCAGGAAGTGAGTTTGGATGCCAGAAAAGTTTTAGTCTCAAACTTATATTTCCATCTGGGGAGGGTTGACAAAGCCTCGCCTTGCAAGGAGCAAACTTCAGCTTTAGGGGAAAGCGGATGAAGCGTCCAGCAAACTCACAGCAACTTGAGAGTGGAGCTGTGAGATGCTGGCAGTAAATGGCCGCTTCCGGTAAAAAAAAGCGTAGGTCATTAAAGATAAGGAGAAAGACCACATTCTCTTTAGTTGAGGGCCAAATCAGGTTTATGACTTGCCCTTGCCAATACCAAAAGACTTGCATCTTCCTCTTTTCAATGGCAGTGTCTGTCTATTCCCTTGATAGATGATACAGAAATCCACCAAGAATACGTGGATAAAGAAAACAGCAGAGGAAGATGAGAACTAAAGTGCTAGCGAGAGACACAGGACACAGTAAAAGCATCTAGGACCTCTCTCCTCTGTCATTACTCTTAATGACTCCTCTGTCTTTAATGAAATATCCCTACAGAGCCAGTTCTATCTCCTGTCCCCTTTTCTGCATTTATCACCCACTCTGAGCATTGCCCCAGGGTCTATATTCTCAAAACTGCAGAGACAATTTCCAGGCAGCCCTTGTAGACAGAGTCCTAAAATCGACCATAAACACATAAAAAGCAAATAAAAGAAAACGAGTAAGCTTTTTAAAAGCTATTTTTAACCTGGCTCATGCTGTCAAAGACACAGATTCACATTCATCCTATGTGCAAGCTCTCCTTGCCTTCATCCTTGCCTTCTGCCCACCACAGCAGCCTCTTCCTTCTGCGCCTGCTGAAGTGTTTCTGTGACTCTGCATTAAAAGAAATGGTTTTACCCAGACTGATTCTCTGCTCGGGTTTACTGCTTGGCCACAGAAACACTTACACTAGCCATGAAGGCCAAGGACTGGACTGCTTCCTTATGCAACAGCACTGGCTTGAAGCCTATGTGAACTAGAGTTTAAGGCTGCCAAGAGATATAAAAGAAAATTATATAAATAATCACCTGCTCTTTGGATGACTTCTTCAATACACTCTCATATGGGCAGATTCTTAATTGGTGTCTATCAGGCAAGACTACAGGCATCAACAGTCCTTTGCCAATTTATACCTGCTGGTTAGCACTTACTGCAAAACACAGTGACGAGTCAAAGGCAAAAAAAATTAACTTACAACATAAAGCTTTTAAAAAGCACAACATCTGTGAGCTCTTCTGGTCAGAGATTTTTTTTTTTTAACACGTGTCTTGCATAATTCCAAAAACACACCACTGACACTTAACAGCTAATATGTGATAACAACAAAAATATTTAAAACAAGCTGTTCAAGCCCTATCATTTAAAAAAACAAAACAAAAGCAAAGCCCAGGACAGTTCTTTCAGCCAATAACTCCCTAGCCCATGATCATGACCTAAGCAATTGGATTCCACCTATATGCCACAGCCAAAGAAGTATATTCCAATATTTTTGTTTAACCTAACTTCCTTAGGACATAAAAAGGAATTACATTTTGAAAAACATAATTAAGATTTCCTCTTATCACCTTTCTCCTGTCTTTACTGAGCACCACGGTTGTTTGACAGCAATTTTCCCATTTTCAATCATCTTGCAACTTCTTCAGTTATTTTTGTTTCTTGTGTTACAAGGGGCAGATTCAGTTACTATGTCAGAACTGCAAGACTTATACATACATTTTGAGAAAATTTAAATGCCATCACAAAAGCTTCTAATAAACCCACTGATATCTAATCTTCCACAGTACAGAAATCACCTCATCCCAGTGAGTTATGCTGTCTGGCAATGTATCATTACATCATACAGTCCAGTTTTTCCCTCTCTCTTTGGAAACCATCTAAGTGTACAGCTGTGTTAAGATATTTTAATGGGTTCATGGGGGCTCAGCAGCAACAGGATACTGAAAAAAGGATATTTAATAAGTCTGGATTTTATTAGACAAAGCTCTGCAAGGATAAGGACAATTTTACTTAAATCACCACATGTCTGACATGAGAGACTCACTCATCAGCAAGTTAAAAAGGGAGTACTTCCAACCTACTCAGTCAAAAGCTTTTAGCTGTGATGGCTTCTACAGACATGCTTGGTAAATACATGAATCAGCACGGCAAAAATGGTGTCAGAAGAATGAAAAAGCAGTATGTGCACAGTCAATATAAAACATGTATCAGAGAAAGATCTTATGTGTGGGTTTGGGGTTTTTTTGAGGTTGTTTGTTTGTTTGTTTTGTTTGTTTTTATAAGCCCTGGAATATTGGGAAAACGGCCAGAAGGTGGTAGGGGTTCAATACTGAGAAAAGGGCACGGAGATAACAGTATCTGAGGAGGTTAAAACTCACATTGGCTTTGAGGAGAACAATTGGAAAGCGTTCAATCACTACAAAGCAAAGGATAAGAATCCACAGGGACAGAAAACAAATAAAAGGGGTATAAATCAAGCAAAATATAGTACAACCAAATCAGTCATTCAATAGTGCAGACCACATCTGCAGAAGGAGGGGATTCTATCCCGGGAGATGGTTACTGAAAAAGATTTGAGAGATGCTCTGGACAAAGAAAAGGACATGAATCCCTGCTTAGATCACTAGCTATAACCCTTCAGGTTTGAAAAACAGATGACCCAGAGGGGATAAAAGGTCTAAAAAATCATGAGTGGACTAGAGAAGGCAGGTAGGGATTAACTGCTCACTCTCTGTCCCAACACAAGAACTAAGGGGCAATAAAGAAAGCTGGTAAGAGCCCGTTTACAAAGCAAACGGAGGTAGTTCTTCATGTAATTTGCTCAGATGTGGAACTCCTGGCCAAAGGTTGTTGTGCTGCTAAATTCTTACTTGGGTTCACAAAGATGATGGGAAAACTCACCGGGGAAAAAATTTCCACCAAATATTAGTGAATACACAGAAACCACATCTGTTCCAGAACTCAAAATGGTCAGAGCTGGGAGAGTATCATATAACCTTGTCCTTTTCTCTTAATCTTCTGTAGGCAGCTGCTTTTTAGTATGTTTAGAAAAAGCAAACTAACTCAGCTACATTTTTGATCTGATCCAGAATGGACATATTTACCTCAAAGCCACAGCAAAAGGACCAATATAACTACAAAATACAGTATCCAGGGAAAGAAGTAGGGGAGCAGGTTTATTACAGTATGTGCCACTGTCAGGATTAATTCTAATATATCGTGCTCAGTTCCAGTGTCCACATTTCTAAGCAGCTGTGGAAAACTAGAGATAATGGTGGAGAGAGAGAGTTAGAAAACTAAAAGAGTAAATCTCTTCAGAGTGAGAGACAGTTGGCTTATCAAAAGGAAGAGTAACAGTTTATGTATGTCTCTTCAAGCAGAAGAAAATTTTGGAGTATGAGACAGCTCTTGAATCTAGTCAAGAAAGGCACAGGAGAAACAAGGGAAGTTGAAACTGATTTTTCCAACTCTCAAGTTAGTGGAGATCCTCTCAATGGCGTGCATATTTCAGAAAGACTTTGGAGGGTGAAAGGACAGAAAACAAGCAGAAAGCACAAACTCAGTGGTCTCATACAATAGAACACTATGCATAAAATGCATCTGGTGAATAAAACCATAAACCCTTTGGCACAGTGCTTAACTGCAGTGAAAAGAATTGTGAACTGTGAGGGAAAAATAATTTAGAAATAGCAGAAAGGATAAAGGTAATACATACTGAAATACTGGACATGCTGTGAGGGCTGGCACACAGCAGTAAGTTGTAAAAAGAGACTGTTTGACCATCAAAATAACCTCACCTTGTGCCTTTTCCTCCACATCCTTGCCTTCTGAGGCACCTCTTCTCTCTCAGCCCTTTGTATCATCCTTCACTCCTATGCCAGTCTAAAGTCAGATATCCCAGAAACTCTTCAGGGCTGCAGGGAAACCTCGACTTTTGGTGATGGGTCAGGCCGCGCTGGCCACTGGTACCAGAAAAGGAAAAATGAGATGGCCTGGGACAAGGGCAAAATGGGAAAACAAGTCTATTCCTAATGGGTGAAAAACAAAAGGATTTTGGAGCCCATACGACTGTTTGGGTTCATTTGAAAGTAATATTTTTTCTTACTGCTGTTGGCTTTTTTGTGTCTAAGTGTGTTACCTCACCATCAAACTTTTTTAAACAAATCCAGTCAACTTCTGCCCCTAGAAGTCTGATACAAACAGACAATCAGGACATCTATCACACATTGCCACAAGCCTTAATGCCAGTTTGCGCCAAAGCTTCGTACAAATCACGTTTCAAACCAAGTTATGGCCAAACATATACCTGAAAGCTTTTAGTGATGCTTAGAGATTATACTGTTACATAAAATATGCTGAATAAGGGTACTATTTGGCTAAAACATACCCCATTTCACAGTATCCCTGGGATCCAACTTTTTGTTGATAATTTCAATGAAGATGGATGTTAATCTGAGCAAAGCAGCATTCTCTCTCCCCAGCCCTTGTCTTCTGTTCCTTTTCTTAAAAAAAACCTAGGAAGCTTAGTGAAAATCTATCACTAAGATAAACATACCTGCCAAAACCTGTTGGAATTTACCGAAATACTAGGAATTGAAATTCCTATGAGTCAAGAAACTTGACTTGAAAGCCATTTAAGATGTCAACTTGCATGCGATGGCCATACGACACTAGATGCTGGGTCACGTTCCTGCATTTTACAGATACAACAGTAGCTAACTTTGAAATATTTTATATTGTCTTTAAAATATTTTATACCTCAGTATGCAGATAGACAAAGATATAATATATGACATAAACCACAAAGCAAAAATATATGGACATGGGAGGTTTGCACAGGAGAAGATCCCACTGCTCTGCCCACGGTCCCGGCTGGAACCACAGGAAGGAGACAGAACGGCAACACAAAGACATGCAAAGGCAGATTATCAGTCCTCTGCAGAGCACCACGGCTGTTAATCAGTACAGTAAATGTTATCACAATAGAGTACTGACATTTCTAGCCCTTGTACAAGGCTCGCCATGCTTTAAACAGGATTCAGGCTTTCATGGTGATTAAAGGCAGATGTCACACGCATGAGTAAGTTTGTAACTTATGAGCCCCTCGTCCATTTTTGTGTGTGGAAGGAATCTTTCATTGACAGGACATCTTCACTGGAGGATGCTCGCTGTGGCATGATTTGCACAAGGAAGAACATTTTCCTTCCCCTTTTCAGGTGAGGAAGAATTAAACAAGCTTAAGTGTACAACTAGATCTCATTTCATTCTATGAAATATATCAGGCTAAATCTTAGTTTTCTGTCCAGTTTTCCACTGACATTAAAAACTAATCTTTTGGAGAGCAGTGGATGGCAGAAACACCAGTGACACTTCAAAGTAAAAAATGTATGTTTTTTCCCTATAAATGTGCAAGAACTGCAGCTGCAATAACTACTGATCATACATCAAACATAAAACATCAAGTGAAATACAGGCATAAGCAAAATGGTGATTATTTTTCCACTGTGATAATGCTACAATGAAAAACTTCTGAAATCTCATTCTTCTTTTAATCTTCTCATCCCGTCCTGGAAATCTTTTCCTGCTCTAGAAGCTAGCAGTTCTCTCTTCAAGCAAAGTTTAACTTGACTGCCTATGAGCTGTTCCTTCAGCTCCTTAACCGAGCAGGAACCCTCAACGCTGGTTTTCACAGGTGGTGGTGAACAGACTGCACGCCCCAGGCTGGGCACGCCTGTGCATGGGTATACAACCTTTTAGGATGCCAGTTATTAGAAAGTATACCCAACACCTGCTTGTCAGTCATGATGCCTCTTGGCCCACATGCCCTTTCCGTGACTGGCATGCAGCAAGTCCTCTCCTCTTTCGGCTCCTCTCAGTGCTCCCCTCATGCCCCCGTGGGGCCGGGCCGTGCTGGGTGGCACCGGCAGTGGTTTTGCAGCTGGCTCCTTGCTCTGGATGGAGAAGATGTCAGGCTGCTCTCCCACCGCCAGCTGCAAGGGCCATATGAGGGCATCCTGGCTGCCAGGGATTGCTCCTGCCACACCTCCTCACCGTCCATTTGTCCAGCACGAGCTACAACTAGAAAAACAATCCCGGCTTTCCATCCCCTTGGGATTTCCCTCCCACTCAGCCGAACGCCTGATTCAGCATAACTATCCCTCATGATATCACATTTGTGCACAGGGAGCCGACTGGAGCACAGGACATCTGGTCCCAATATCTAAAAACACTTAAATCATGCATGTCATTCCAAACATTTAAGGACTTCAGAAGTTTTCAGTTACTTTCATATATATTTCCTAGTAGCTTCATGGAGAAAGGTTTTCTTATGTTCAAGTTTCACTCTGAAGATCTGGGGAAATGTATATTCCATGCCATTTTAACTAGAAAAAAAAAAAAAAACAGCCTTAAAGATAAGCCCAGATGTGACTTAAGCTACCTTTATATTAACTAGTTTTTTAAATTATTCCAGAAGAATACCAAAATGTGCTGAGTTACAACACTTATAATTCAGATTTCAATAACAGGCAAAAAAAAAGGTGGCTGTACGTGCAGCATTAAAAAAAAACCAAACCCAAAACAAATCCAACAAACACTACCCCCACCACCCCCAATTCAATTGTATATACTAGATGGTGAGGTACCAAGGTATTTCCTAGTTCCCCATTGTGCTTTTTGGTAGGAGTGAAAGGAGGCATGGCCCAGTGGTCAGGCACCAGACTGAGATTCCTAAGACTCACCTCCATGTCCGACTGCGAGCTTCTTGCTTTCCTCCACCTGTAAGCAGCAGTAGCTTCTTCACACTACCAAGCGTTAATTGAAGTGCTCTGACAGTCTGGTGCTGAGTCCCAGGGACAAGTAACAACATTCAGTGCAGCAAATAATTCCCTTTGCAGCCCCCACATACACTGCACGTTATGGTGCACTGACACCAATACAGCAGAGGCACACTCTGAGCCTGCCGTAGCCTATTTAGTTTGAGTATCAATAGCCGTCGAGCTGTCACAGGATGGAGCTCAGTATTAACTGGCTTCTTTTTCAAAAGCCAGGATGGCTATGCCTAACTACCTCACAGTCTCTCTTGCACAACTCTTGCAAGAGAGAAAATACAGCACTTTGATATAATTTCTACTCTTCTTATCTGGCTCCCCGCACCTCAGGGTGGGAGTGCTTCCAACCTCTACTGTACGTGGCTTCTACTGCAGCGTATGCATACCCCTATAACAGCAGAAAAATACTAATTTCTTTTTTGGCAACTACTAGAAAATTCTTCACCCCCTCCACAGCACAGAAAGCTCCTGCTTTTCTAACAAGCTGTCTGTCAGTCCGCTCTCAGGACATGAGAGTCAGACATCTGGGGCATAAGTGATATTCCGTATGGAGACACCACGGCAGCAAAAAAGAAGAGGTATGAGAAACCATAATTTGAGTGAGAGAATCCAGAGGATCTTGGTTATATGCTACAACTCACAAAATACTTTAAGTCATTTATCTGAGACTTGGATTCCATTTTGGAAGGCAGACTAGTATTACAAAGCTCTTTTAGACACTGTTTATTAGCATCAAAATGAAATATGAAAAGCACTTTCTGTTAAATCCAGGATCTGGACAACTCTTATAACATGTACCCTAAATAAACAAAGTAAAATGGTATTGCAACAGCTAGAAATAAAATTGTGCGTTAATACTGAAAATAAAAATAGATTTTTTTTTTTACTGTACTAATGTATGTTTAGTCTTTCTAAAAATAAACTTTCAAAATAACATCATCACAATTAAATTACCCCTAAATGTTACGAGTAGCTACTCCAGCCGTCAGCTGGGACCCTCACGTCCCAAACTACTTTCTTAGTTTTACTGAAGCAAACATTCCGACCTTCCCAGCAGAGAGTTCTGCAGGCCCTAGCAAAGATCACAAAACCCACAAAATTTCTGTGCTACTGTTTAAGAACAGCAGCATCCAGCAGGGAAGGGGGTGGGGGGGTGGAGATAAACCTAGACACAGTTGTTTTCTCTTTAAAATTTCACTCTTTTTGTAATAACCGCTACAAAAAACCCAAACAAGTCTCAGGACAATCTTTCCTCCTGCCTCCAAATAATTTCCCTCCACCACCTCAGTCATCGCCACTCTTGTCAGATCCCAGCAAATGACCGGTTGGTGGTCTCACTGTTCTACCCTGAACCATATTTTAATTAGTCAGAGCATTGAGAAAAGATTATTGTACAAATATTGGCGAATCTTCAAACAAGAGTACATGCTGTCCATTTTATTCACAACGAAAAAGCTCTTAAAGAGATTTCGATAAAGATTTGCCTCCTGCTTGCAGCCCACATTTGTAATGTTTATGTAAGTGGGGGACATAAATCTTTTTCAAATGAACCCCACAGTTTTTAAACCAGCCTTGTTATAAACTGCCTGTTTCCGTTTTGCCTGCCTAAGCAAGCAATGCAGAGCCTGCTCGGGATAGACTGGAACTAATTTAATGTGCTCCAGGTTTAATCCCCATCCTCCCGGCTTTTACTGGCAGATTTTACACAGAGGACTACTGCTGACTTTAACAATGATGCATGTGATAAGTGGGTTTTGATTTGTTTTTCCACATCAGAAAACATGCAACAGAAATGCCACCAAAATCATTTTAATAAAACATGACCGAGTCAGAGCCAGACTAAAAAAGAATAATAATTAAACTTGGACACAAGAACTGTTTCTCCGCGCTTAACGGCGCTTTGAATTTATTAAGGTGCATTACTCGCTCGCTTTATGCAAAAGAAAAGTCTGTAGACCTCTCCATTCGGTTTGGAAGGAAGGCAGCGCACGCTCCCGGACACCGATATACCGGATCGCGGGACGCGTCTCTCTCAGGAAAAACGCAAAAGAGGGGGACAGAAACAAAATCACCGGTTATCGCCCGGCCCGAGGCGGCACCGGGCGTTACTCTCCTGCACGATTTGAAACGCGCTCAGCCGGGAGGCGGCCCCTGCCCCCCCGTTCGGGCCGGGGCCGGGGGGCAGCGGCGGGGGCGGCGGCGGGGCCGGGGGCGGCGGCGGGGCCGGGGCCGGGGCCGTGTCCCTGCAGGTGGCAGTGTTGGAGCGCCGGAGGGAGGCGAGCCGCCGCCTGGGAAGCTGATCCCGGCTGAACTTCAGCCTTCTGCAGCAATGAGCCGAGCATCACGAAAATTCTGCTACGTTACCAGCGCGAACATGCTGCTTTCGCTCCTTTTTTTTTGTTTGTTTGTTTTGTTTTGTTTGTTTTTAAATTCGCAGGAGGAAAACATGCTCATTAACACCGAACACTGAAAAAGGGATAGCGTTTATAGAAGTAATAAATGTTTATTTTTACAAAATGTAGCTGAATTACTGATGCAGAGACCGTATAGATACTATTTTGCAATCATCTTCTCGTGTACCGAATGCCTTGCTCATTTACATAAACCAGATGTTGCTCTGACAAACCGAATTCCTCGAAGAAAAAACAGAAATCGCTGCATACTTCGTGTCCGAAATGAAAGATGATGTGAATATACGGCACAAATGTTCCATTAGCCACCAAAGGCAAACGTACACGTTAAGTGCAACAGTTTTCTTCTATTTAGCAGAACTTTTGTGAGGGCTTCGGTGATCCATGGCAGAAGCGTTAGAAAAGGAAAATGAAGCTACTTAGATGATATTCCCTGCCTTCCATGGCTTTCACTCCCCTTGGGGAAGCCAGCTAAATTTCTTTGCCAGATCTTGACACGCAAACCAGTCCACCGAGTGAACAAATACTCCAAAAACAGTGATCCACATTCCTCATTCCTGCAGGAGATCTGGCTCCTGGAATCTTTTTTCCCAGTACCCCATTCCTGGAGGTTTATGAGAGGAACAAGAAGAATGATTATTTAACTATTTTAGTGATCGTGTAAAACTCACAACCCTTCGGTACACATGGATAAACTGAAGGACGTGTGGAATACGTATTTGCTGTTACCAAAAGAAGAAACAATACTCAGAAAAAATTTCTAAAATCTCTCTGTTACCCCTAATTCTTCTTACTGCTTTTACTAAAAAACAGTTTACTAAATTTTTGGATTATTATAGCAACAACAATATCTTACACTTAATCTGAAAGGCTGAATTCGTGGAAGATGCCTGAAGGTGACACTCATTACTCACCTAATCTTCCAGAACGTACCTTTATCTGCCAAATACTCCCAAATACATGAATCCACTAACTTTTGGTGTGGAGCTATCAAAATCCTGGTAAGAAGGGCAAATCCTCATCTTAAACTGCACAGAGCAATGCTGAACTTGCAATCAGAGCAAGACATTCAGCCTGAGAATAACTAGGAGGCAACTGAACAACAACCAACCAACCACAATAATAACCCAAGCATCAGGAAAAGGGCAAAAGCGAGAGTACAGGGATGGCCGTGAAATTTAGAACAGGCTTTGAAGCTGCAGTTACGAGTATGGAAACCACACAGCAAAGGCAACTTTGACGATGGCAATGGCAAAACAATGAGAAAAGTCATGTCTTCATTTGAGAATTTTTTGGGACTACTGGAATGTCCAAACTTGCCCTGTATCCTGAGGTCGAGGTGTCCCTGGGATTTGCAAGAGCTGACCTGACTTGAGCAGTAAGCGGCTCTCCTTGGAAACAGCGCAGCCATTTTCTTTTCTCAGCCCTTCGTTGCAGTGCAGACTAGCAAATACTGAGCCAACTGCAAAATAACCCAGAATTGGTCCTAAAGGATCACTCTGCTAGTTCTCATCCTTAAATGAGGTCAGATATTTCACTGGCCACCAATCTCACCTAAAAATACCATGAACTTAGAAGACAAGGTTTTAAATCTCAATGTCCAACCACTTCAGAAATTTATGTGGCAACTTTAGGAAAACAGAATTGGAACAACATACCCCAGAATGACACATTCCACTTAACCTTTACTATCTGTCATTTCAAGGGACACTGTGGCCTTAAAAGAGCCGTATGGTCCTAGTGCATGGCAGCCGTGTTTCCTAACAACAGCAGGGCACTGCCACAAAGCCCCCAGTTTTCTCATCCAAACACTGGTGCGCTGACCACTGGGAAAGGTCTCAGAAACTACTGTCAAAACCCCCACATCCACATAATCTACACTGGGTGTCTCAAAATCCTCTGCACTTAAGCCCCCACTTTCTGGCAAGAATGATTACATGAACATGATCATGTAGAAAGGGATAACCATCTACCCGCACACCAAGCCTCCTGCCAACAGACCCAGAAAAAACTGACATGTATAACTGGGGGGGAAAAAGTTAGAATACTATTTTGGCTGCATCCCTCTGGTACTGTAAGCTGCAACCAGCAGTGAGCCTTCGAAAGACATTCCTCCAAAATCACAACTTCTCAACTTACTAAGTTCTCTCCACATAAAATAACGTGGCATCGTCATATGCTGACTGAAATTTAACTCAATCTACAATAGCTTTCCCCAAAAATCTTATTATGTAAATAAATAAATAAACAGAACCAGCATGACCAGTCCACCATTTCAACACTACATAACAAGAGCAAGTCTAAGTCAGCATTTATACCACTTTTTTTTTTTTTTTTTAAATTAAGGAGAAAAAAAAAAACAAACCTCTCACAGTATCTATCGAAAAGATCGCTCACGCAGTTTGTTCCCAACACTCATCAGTAATACATGCTAATTTCCAGCAGAGGTTCACTTTACACATCTGATATCACGGGGGGTGGCTGAACCCAGGCCCACAGCTACATAATTAAATTCAGTGTTTTCATCTTAAAGCAAGGGCCAGATTGATAGCACGGTGAAGCAAACCGCCTTATCTACACAACTGATAAAGTAAGTATGCAAAAGCTCAAGAGGTTAGGGGGTAGCCCAAGCTCCCTTCTTACTCAATCTCTGCCAATTTGGCACCAATTAGACCCCTAAGAACCAGACTGATATTCTCAACTTATTTCGTGTGTGCCATGAACAGCTAGGATGTAACAGCGCCTTTAAACCAGTGATCTAAAACTAAAACAAAATTTCCTTGCTTATTGCTTATCAAAAAAAAGCGTCAAGCTGATTCTTCCAACCATGTGTCTGATGTTTCTCAAATAATCAATAACGATCATTGCCTGACTGCAATATTCGTGACATGCTGCTTTATCTTTTAAATAAAGATGTAGTTTGCCGGCTCCAGAACTGAATTCACAACCTCAGGACTTCATACTGTTGGTAGAATTTTAGTATTATTTCTACCAGGTCTCCAACTTTCTAGAACTTAACTTTTATATTTAAAGCTATCAGCTCACGCAGAACAAACCTTTCCCTCAAGGGATATTATACAGAAACTTTGTAAGAAATCACAGTGCAAAATATAAACAGCTGTAAAAATTAAAATATCAAGTCAGTTTTCCTGACAGTACATAACTGTTCTCTAGAGTGTGTATTTTGTTCATAATAAGCCGTAGATGTGTGAAGGACTGAAAAAGAAACTTCACGTATTATTCTCAGGAAGTTTTTCCCCAACAGATTTTTGTCAGAATGGCTCTCCTGGTCTGTATAACATGCTTTGCTTCTCAGTCTTCCATGCCTGCTACATTATTCAGCTGGTAGACTGGTGAATTATGAGGTTATGAATAACGTGATGTTCAGTATTTATATGAAGACTACACTTAAAATGCTTTTTTGGAAGAGATGCAAAAGCAGTTTGCTTCTCAACAAAACACTAAAAGCACATGCTGAAACAGACGGGGAAGGGATAAGGGATAACATCTACCAACAGTGAAGAGCACTTGGAAGTCCTGCAATGGGTGGAGAAAAGCTGGGAAGGGCGGCAATTAGAAATGTTTTGGAAGAAGAAAACATTTTTTGGGGTGAAAGTTAATTTTTACTGTGCCAATCACAATTTAAGTTAAATTCAAGTTTATTTTTCCTCATTCAGTTTATGATCTCATCTAGTCATCAAGGATGATTGATGATGTTTCAGGATTTGGGCCTTTGCCAGTTGCAAGTAAAAGGGAATTATTTATTTTTCTTTAGCACTATACTGCTGCCATTAACTGTATCCCACCCCTTTTTGTTTACAGCCTGTCACTGAAGCCACAGCTTTATTTTAGTGTGGTGTAAGCTCTTGTCTGGGGTTGATAGTGTAAGTGATCTAGCAGAAGTCTTGCACAATGAGCATCACTTTGTGCAGAAAGCATGCAACCTTTACTTCTGAAATGATCCCTGCCACCGCTCCAGACAGGATCGTCTACTCCCATTTAAACGTGGACTTAAAAGCCATACTTGAGCAAAGGGCGCTATCATTTTCCTTGTGGTACAACTACATTTATTTAATCCCTTTAAAAACAAACAAACAAGAAAATTACTTTGACCTTTGCCTTGGCACAAGGATTCTGATTTGAAATGTGTATTACATTTCTAACGCACTGTAACTGTGTCCAGCTGAACTGGGTCAGATTTATGTGCAATTAGGAAAAAAGGAAACCAAAGCAATTTAGTTTTCGTGTTTGTTAATATCAAAACATCTTGTAGCAGCATTAAGTTTTAAACTGAAACACACAGAATAATAAAGAAGATAACTGGAAAAGGAGTGGCCTGCTAAAAACTGCATTAAACAAATAATATGGACTTTCTCACTTGCATTTTTTTCTGGTTTAAATTATTCAAAAATGTGTGTTTGAACGTCCCCACTTTGGCTGTTCATAAGCCACAAGGAGGTTTTTTTGTATGAACTCTTCAACCTGAGAGTTTTAGCAGAAAAGCTTCTTTACAAGGCTTAATTAAAAGCAGGTTTAAGTCGGGGCCCTCACTCACTCTGGTTTTTATTTTGGCCTTCTCTCTGTGTCAGAAGTCAAGTCCCAAAAGAGAAATGAAGTTCATTATTGAGTCAGGAGAATATTTTCTCCTTCATTCTAAGCCCAACTAAACACGTTTCAGGTTTGAGTTTGGCTTTAGGTACCTCCAAATGAGATTTTATATTATATGCACCTAAGGGTGAAATGTAAGAAGATGCTAATCATGATTTTTAACTTTGCCCTACAAAATAAATAATGTGTGAAAAGCACACTGCAATCTCCTTTGCATGCAACTGATTTGGTACGGGGAACGGTATATTCTAAACAGATGGTGTTCAGAATGAGTGTACTTCACACCATGAGAGGTTCACGATAAATGCAACGTCACCATCATGAAGCGTGGTAAATAGTCATGCAGTCACACTATAAAATGCATTGAGCAATGTACCAAACCAGAACAGTACTGACAGATCTGTAGGAAAACATTCAACTTTTTCCAGAATGTTTTAAGTAATAGTTTATTGGTGACTTTTGACATTGAATACTATGCTAGCAGTATTTAAGGCATGCTCTCCTCAAAAGCAAGATTATATTTTAGCGTAGATAACTATAAAAAAGAGGGTTCCTATTCATTCCTAAAAATGCAATGGTTTTCTTCCTGCTGCCCCTTTTTCTTGCATTGCCTAGTCTAATCAAAGTGGCCATAAAGAGATACACATCCAGTACAGTCCACTGTGATTTCACCAGAACAAGGATGCATGGTCATTCTGGTGCAAGGAACAAGGACCAATAATCAAGCAGTTAATCACTTTGGTTAACAGGAAATGTATTATGTTATCTTTGCTTGTTTTGTAAGTGGACAGTAGGCTCAGCCTAGTGCATCCTGTTTGCAACCAATAGCAGAAGCAGATGCAAGAGTGCGATATTTGTCATAAGCATTTCTAAGAACAAAAATGTGGTGATGTTTTTCAAAAGGCCCTTGAATGGCCACCAGATGTGGAGCACATGTGGCCCTTGAATGCAAAAGAATAATGCGACAATAAAGTTGAATCAATACAACATGTGCCAGTAATCACACCAAGATGACATGCAAATGTTTTAAAAACAAAAATATGTAAATTATTTTTAGTTCTTCAGGACAGAAAAACAGGTCACCTGGTCATCCATGAGGTGCTGTTTCCATCGTCGTTTAAGAGCCCATCTGCGTGAAATATGCTGCGCTCTCTGTGAGACAGCAGTCTAGCTTTTGTATTTTTAAATAGAAAATTCAGTTCCCGTGCCACTACTTACTGAAAACATTTAAGAGTTAAAAGATTTACAGGTATCCTCTGCCTCTACATATTTCATGAAAATAAAACTCCTATGAACAGCACATGCAGGAAAAGGACAAGATAACTAGTGCCCAGCCAGAGTGCTTTACTGATGTCTTAGAACTGCGTATCCTCTTTGACTTACAGAGGGGAAGCAGGATGAGAAAGGGCACACTACTCCATGCTTATCTTTACTTCTCTAAGTCCACCCATCAGATACTAAGGAAATTGTTCATTTTCCAGTAGTGATCACTTCTAATAGAGATCTTGCTCAAGCTATGGATAAAACACAAATGCACACAGTGATAGGCTAGGAAACAATTCATTTCACAGAGGCAACCAAACCATTTGCAGATGCTGACATCTGGAGTTCAAACTGATAGCCTTACACAGGTTGAATTCATACAGAAAAAGTTTCATTCCTTGTAGCTGCAAAAACTGGGTGAAATCAGAACCCAAAGCAAAACTTTGAAGTTTTGCATCCTGCTAATAGACTTCTCCGCTATGGTGTCTCCTGAAACGCATGGTGGCTTCCCAGTCTACGCGTTTGTTGCCGATGCGTGCAGTCAGACCCCTACCAATTAAATGTTGGCACATGTGCCTTCAGTACATTCAACCTCTTCTCTGCAGTGAACAAGCACATGAAACTAAAACAGTATGTACACAATACAAAACTTTGCCTATGACAGTGACTGACACCCCCTTGAAGTAGCAGCAGCTTAAGTCTTTGTGTATCTGCTGCCATCTCTGTAGATGCAATGAAAAGATGCAGTGAACCATTTCCCGCCTACGGTAGGTAGATTCTCAAACAGCCTTTTTTTCCAGGGGACACAGGAGAAGAAGCACCAGTTTTCCAATAATTCTAGCAAAAGCCAACCTCTCACCAAGACAAGCCTGAAGAAACAGTAGAGAAGAGGACCCAGAAGGTGTTACCTGTGTTGTTCTAAAGCTCTCAAGAACTACTGCAGAATACAGGGTGCTTGAGTATTGTGTATTGACTCCTTGAGTACCGAGTATTTTTTGAGTAATTCCAGAAATGAAATAACCTGGACAGAAAATCCATCTACAGTCTGGGGAAAAACCTACACATAGGGGAGGCAGGACAATTCAATTAAGACAAGTGAGAAGGTTAAGAGAGCTTTTCACTTGGCTTTTGTACAAAAACATGTATTTTGAAATGTATTCCTACGTATCATATAGTCACAATCAGAAGACTTATGCCCAGCTAAGGCTACTATCCATTACAGATAATGAACTTTAGGTAGTGGTACATGATATCCAGAATTTTAGCTTTTAAATTTTTTTTTTTATTCTGCAAGTAGAGACTTTCAGAGTTTTCTCATAACAGAGTTTTCTCTGTTAAAACAGATATAAGAATGAATGCTTTTTAAAAATGTACTTTCAAAACCAAACAGAACCAAAACAAATCAAGCCAGTGAGAGCCTGGTCACCAGAGACACCATAGCCATTTTTAAAATACCTGTTAAGAAAGAGGCAGTTGAGGACCCATGCCAGTCTCTCTTGGGGAGCCTTTATTTTAACCACAACTCTGATCCTATTGACAACTGAAAAACAATATTCTGAGCAAATACATTTAATAGCTACAGCATTGGATAACCTCACTTAATACGGTGCCTGCATCTTCCTGAATTTAATTGTGTTATATTTGTTCCTGTGTTGCAGAAGAACACTGGGTTAAGAAATTCAGAGAAACCCGGAGACATTTCAGAAAACTTAAAAGAAAATGTTCCTTATTTTTATTGGAGAAGAACCTTTCTGCTCTGTTCAGGAAAGGCAGCACTACTATTCAAGGGTAAGTCAGATGAAACTATGGAGTATGCCTGAATCCTTTGCTGCCTGCGGCTTAGCAGCTATTTCGCTTTCCCCAGACTTGGGGATGGGTATGGAAGAAATACTAGAAGAGAAACTGATGGATAGAATTAAGTCATATTTGGAGAGTTTCCCATCTCTGGCACATTACCTTTTCCTCTTCTCTTACTAATGCCCTCGTTAAAAAGAATTTGAAACTTCTCCCTTCCCCAGGCAGATACCCAGACTATCATTTATTAGTTATCCATTACCTACATTTTACTCTCCTGAAAGATAAAACCTACATCAACCCGACAGTTGTGCTGAATGGCAGTGGTTTATGGACTAAGCCATTTATTTATCTAACTACAACCATATGTTTTAACCTGCTACGAAATTATGAAATACTTCCCATTGATAGTCCAAGTTACATTTCTATACTGAATTGCCTAATGTGAATGTACAGCATTTCTGTACTCCAAACAAACAGAGTGTGAGGAGGTAAATAGCAGTTAACTGTATTCATGCCTTATTAGACACAGCTGCACAAACGGGCTGTCGTATTTCATTAGAAAATACTGTACAAGTTTTACGTGTGCATGGTGCCCTTCACTTCTGCAGGCAACGTGACTACTTTGAATTACAGGGACACTCACAGAACCATATGCTATTTGTTTTAAAGGCACACAAAGGCACACCCTGGGATGGGGTGTTGCAGGGGGGGGCACCCAGAGAGAAATTTCTTTTTTCCTCCTGTGCCTACTACATTTTTAATTAACAAAGCATTGTTGTAGAATACATGAAAGAGTAAACACAGAGAAAACAATGCTACACAAGCCTCAGACTAGGTAAATGCAGGTCATTTCTAGGTATGGAACAAGTATTTCCTTTTGCTTTTTGGGGAGAGGTGGGGGGCAAATGAGAAGGAAGCAGTCATGTTACACCACTGTATCTTGTATCAGCCCTCACACTGCTCCACGCCAAGCCAGGAACACCAGAGTCAACAGGCAGCTCCCAGCATAAATCCACTTTTGTCAGGCCTACGGTATGCTGACTTGAATGTTCTTGTACCCAAATATGGTGCCATGGGGTGAAACAGGTGGGCTTCCAAAGAGGTATCTTCTTAGATTGAGAAAGTCCCTAGAGAAAATTCGTGGCAATAAAAGGTAACTTAGCTGAAGAGACATGAACTGGAGAAAATCTAAAGAAAGAAAACCACTATAAAAAAATATATCTCCATTTTCCAAGAAACCTCAGAAACATGTAGGAAACACCTACTAGTATTGAGTCAATTGTCTGTTACACATACCTGTGGGATAGCAGAGGTGGCAGCAACCATTTTGATGAAATCCTAGTATTTCACACCTCTCCAAGAGGCATGAGTTAGGGTTAGAACTTTGTTTAAGCAGAGGTAACCGGTCATCTCCAAGAGGACAGAAGGCAATGAATACAACACAGGCAGGCCTCTGACAAGCCAGATTTGATTTTAAAAATGATTCTTCATGACCTACTGCAGAGGTAAAATTCCAATAAGATTTTGTTGGCTGAGTCAGCATGTTGCCTTCAAACAGGACCTGCTTTTCTAACCTAGATGAGGAGAGCTGAGCCTGCCTTCTGTACGGGAAGGAAGCAAATGGTGTATCAAGCAAGCCTATACATCTACAAACAATGGTATTATAATTTATAATAAATGAAAATCTACCATAGCTGGACTGAGCGCCAATCATCTTGTTGTACAGCACTGTCTCTTTGTGTAGCTTCCTTTGGGGGTGGAGAAGGGGACACGACATGACCCTCTTTCATTGAAAACATGGCCAAGAACAAGGCAGAGTGTTGAGAGTTCTCTAACTCACTGCAGGTTCAATTTCACCAGGTAAAAGATAAAATCTTAAGTTAGGAAAAGTAGTTAAGTCTTAGACCGCCCCAATCTTGGCTGACCTGACAACTCAGAAAACTAACACCACCTTGTTTTCCATCAAGTAAGCAAAATGAAATTAAGAATATACTTACTTTCCTACTGAAAATAATGTTTTGGGGAAAAATATTAGCCTCAGAGTCTGAGCACAGTTGTGCCTTCAAAGAGCTTCATGACCAAGAACAGATGATGCAGACAGAGGTTAAGAGCTGTGATTTGAAGGCAGCAGCCATAAAGACATGTTTGCACAAGCACGTCAAGACTCACCAAAGTTTATTTTTTTGCTGGGGCAAAAATCCCTTAGCATATTCTGTGGGACACAAGACAAACGGAGAGGCTAGGCTTACAGCGAGGGATCAGTATTGTGCCAATGGGACTATCTGCTTTCCCAGTTGAGGCTGACTAACACCCAGACAACCCAGACTGTGGGAAAAAGCAGTTGAGTGTGCACCTGTATGTCTGTGCATGTACCCTGTGCCCAGAAATGTCTGTGATCCAAGGAAGTGTGTGGGCCAGCGGAAAGGGAAATATGCAACTCATTAAGGTGGGGAGACAGAGGGAATGCAACGTGGCAGCCCCACTGTTAATTTTGGATATCACCCACACTAAAGTTTTCGTTAATTTTCAGTTGTGTTGTTTCTACACTTTCTCCTTGCCAGTCTGTAGGAAATAATGAAGTATATTCTCCAAAAAATGAGGAAAACTAAGCTGACAGACTAATATAATCACACTCAAAAACAGAGATACAGTGCTGGCACTATCAAACTGCTTTGCAGATAAGAGATTTGATAGGTGATTTACTGCCTTTGAGCTAACAACCACAATGATAAGCAGTTCCTATGAGTAAAGCTCTCACTAGATGCTGTGCTCTGTGGTATTCATTTTATTATTATTACAACAGTACCTGGAATCTTACCTAGGGACAACACATGGACTGTAAAAACAAGGCAATGCTTGTTTCCTTAAAATACTATAATACAATTAGTGAAAGCAGACAAAACCCAAGGGTTTTGGAGCAGTCCTGTTCCAAACCTATAGCAGAGGCAAAATCCAGTTAGGATTATTAGCAAAGAAACAATATGTATCATCTTAAAAAAAACCAGTGCTTTTCTAACCTAGACTATGACAAGCTGAGTGAACCATCTTGACTGAAAGCATCCAAAAAAATACACCAAACAAGTCTTTTCATCAAAAAACATGGCTATCATAATGAACAAAATGGATAGAAAATAAAATGCTAGAGCACAGAGGGAGCCGCCTACGTCTCCATCTCCATTCAGATAACACTTTGCCTGTCCAGTAACGTACAATTAACACCAAATTAATGAGCTTATTAGCAGAGACTAAACACCACAATAACACACTTGATTCAGTACTCAGCAAAATCTTGCAATTAACTTGTCCATCAGAAGGCTGATGAATGGGCATTGCTAACAGGATTTCTGTTGTTAAGAGGCAAAATGACGGACTAAGGGAATCTGTGCTCTTGCACCGCTTACCTGTGACCATTAAAGTCACACCTAAAAAGGCACCGCTTACAGATCCCTGCCGCCCAATACATATTATAAGATGCTGCTGCCAAGAGAGCTTGAATCTTCCACTTTGTTAGATCTGAAATAGTGCATGACATTTTTCTGCAGCTTAATAAGCCAAGAGATTTGCCCAGTCCATTGGAGACATTTCTCATGGATTTGGAAGAGTGCTTTTTTTAAAATACATTTCACTACTCAGCCTGACCTGTGCAAGTAATAACAAAAAGAAATAAGGTAAATTTTTTCGTGAGGGTGGCAACAATCTCCTGAAGAAGTTAGGGACTGGAAAGCAGATGCTGCCACTAACGTAAATGGGGTAGTACGCAACTCTCTATCAGTGGAGCAACACATACAGCAAAGCAAGGACTTGCTGGGAGTACACCCAACAGAAGCTTTGCCTCTTGGAGCACAATTATCCGTGTAAGAGTAAACAGTGACTCATTCAATATTGTTAATATTGTGCCTCTCCACAGCTACTCCACGCATACTGACACAGTGCAAGGGCATCTGCCTTTCAGCCTGATTAATGTTATCTTTTACAATTAATATTACATTTTAAGGAGAAAAGTAACAGAGGAGAAAGAATGGCAAATTACAGGCAGAGCTGTAGCCCTGCACAGGGATTCCCCACCAGGGAATGACTGGTGAAGGGCTCCAGCTATCGCCAGTGAGAAGTGTTCATAGGAAATTGAGAATCGTGCTGCCCTTCTGGAACATGGCCTAACCAGATATCAGCTGCCATGTAATTTCAAAATGCATCTCAAATTAAAACTGGCAAGAAAAAACTATTAATTGTTTAAACTTCTACCTAAATGTGTGTGTGTAGAGGGGGTGGTAGTGGTTTTTTGCCTTTTTTTTCCTCCTCAAGAGCTGGCTCTCATTACAATCATTTATACACTAGGATTCTTTTATTTTACAGCAGTTATTTTGGTCTTGTCCATAGAATTAATTTAACAGTTCCCATTGAATTAATATGTTTAGCCCCTTCTTCCCACAAGGCTTTTTAAGTTTTATTGATGTGGACATTTGTTCACTTAAGAAAGCCATTTCTTTATTAAGTGCTTATTTTAGAGGCTCTACCTGACTCTTACCTGGATACAAAATATTTGCTCTTTCAAAAGGTGAGGGAGGGAGGGAGATCTTTGCTTTTTAAATGAGAGCCACAATGGCAACACTTTGCAATTTTTCAGACCAAATGCAAACACATTTCTTTGACAAGAATACAAAAAGATACTCCTAACTCCCATGTGGTATGGGACTTCAGATATTTTAACCCCTTGTCAGCCAGAGTTAGAAAAACTTAAAACAGTTTTCTTTCAACAGATTAATAAATTGTCAGTAGAAATATAGCTTCTGTTCACTCTCAAAGGATTTATTTAATGTTCAAACAATGTTAAAACAATCCCTACCTGTATTTTATTTTGCTTTCGAAGTAGTCTGACAAGAGCATTCTACTCACAGAAAAAAATTAGTTTGACTAGAAGAATTATATATATACATATATAGACTAGAAGAATTTATACACACACACACATATATTTTTATTTCTGAGCAAAACTAGTTGGAATGTCTTAATTCTGGCATGTCAAACTTGGGAAATGGTCCATAATCGAGCTCCCTGAGAACATGGAATAGGAATTGGAACTAACAAGCTCCTCCTCTGTGCAGTATCACAGGTGGTGCACAAAACCAAACACACTCAAAACAACTCAGCACTTCCACAAATTCAGGCCACTGTTTTACCTGTATTGCTGTAGCACTGAGGTGTCCCCAGCAGTTTAGGGCTCTGTTTTATAGAAATGTGTAGAAAATGCATTAACACAACTGAATTCTTGTTAAAAACAACTTAAGGTATCATGAACAGAAGAGTCATTGATCAAGCAAAAGAAATGAACTGAGACCATGCAAGGCAGGTGACAAGAAGCAACACTATTTCAAGGCTTGTATACACCAGTTTTTAAGAAAGGCCATGAAATTTAACACAAATTTTACGTAGAATGAATACTTGCAAAGTTAAAAATATCACATGTATAAAGGCAAAATCCAAATGGGTTTACATGTTCTGGAAATGACTCCCAGTTTAAATGGAGCAAGTCTAACAAACAGATGGTTAAATAAGAATTTACTGTAAATAATTTGGAAGCTTAGGCAAGTGATTGCTGCTGGATTATTTTCTCTTCAGAAGTCATCAACAAATTACTTTTGATTCTCTAGCTGTGTAAGACAGAATGCATATCAGCATCCAAACTGCAATCTCATCCAAAAGGTACCAAATTCCAGAGGATGACCTTTGCAATCAACAATGGTATCATGCAAGACTCCCACCAAGACAATTCATTCCATATGTAACTTTATGTTGAAAAGTGACTAATCTAATTTCAAGATATTTTTTTTTTAATATAGCATCTCTAATTACAGGCAGCTGACATCATGGGTCCTCTTTCCAAATACTATTGCAATATCTCTTCTAAAAAGATTTATTGATCAACATCGTAGGCCACCAAAAAGACAATTTATTGCACTGAGCTGAGCTACATTAATTATAGATTACATGTAGACTAAAGCAATATAAATAATAATAACAAGGAATGCCATTGATCTTCATCTATTCTGTGTAGAAATAAAGGTCTTGCTACAGCTGAACTATGAATTATTCTTGCAGAGCAGGAGGAATTACTCCAAAAGCTTTTCTATTTCCTCACTGCTTTGTATCAAACTGCTTGCTTCGGCAGCCCTGAAGCCCATGCTTAAGGTTTTGGTCTATACCAGTTTAGAGTCAATAAATGCCACCTAGTAACTACTGTACCCTGTAGAAAAGTCGAGAGGTCTGAAAGCTACAGTGAGTTCTAGGCAGGAAAAGTCTGCAAGCTGGTGTCTTACAGTTTCCAAATTTATTGGCAGGGGGTCCTGTGTAGGCATGCATATGTGAACAACGCCTACCCTATTCTGCAATGGCCAAAAGTGCAAATAAATAATAATGTCAGCCTTGATTAAGTAATGAGTCATGTGTACCCTGCATTTGTAAAAATGGTAGAGAATCACGGCACAGGATGGAATGGTTATCAACACCCAAGCTATTAGACCTTGCTACTGAAACATTAACTACAATGTAAAATATTCAGCTGTGCTGCAGTTTTTCCACTCCTTTTTTTGTGAGTTTGCACTCTAATATTCATAGAAGAAAGAATTATGTCATTTTATTAACCTCATAACTGCTTTCCGCCAACAGAAAAATAAAAACATTGGAATGACCATCTGGCATGAAGTTTCTGTTTCTCTTAAAAACATGTCCATATTTTCTGTTTCTCAAGACACCAAGCACAAAAAAATAATCTGTCTTCTGACAAATTTTACAGCACCAAAATGAGAAAATAGAACTAAAATAAAACACAACTAGTTAGTATTTGGAAATTTAAACATGAAAATGCTATACTGTCAGGAGCTCTCCATGTAAGTATGTGTACATAGCTTCCACCATCAGAGTAGTTGACCTACTTATTACCAGAAACCACTAAAAATTCCAGATACTTTTGCTAAAATATTACAGCATTCTCTTTCCTATGATAGCAAAGCTTTGAAAAAAGAACGGAAAAGAACTTGTAAAATTTAAAAATTACTGATTCATCCTTTGAAAACAAGTAAGTTAACTTTAGAAGGTAATGGCTTTGATAGATACATCACATATTCTATATTGAATTCACACATAATAACAACTTTGATTCATAGATAGATGGCAGCCCACCTTGTAAGATCTATCTTTGCTTGCTAATTGGCATTACAGCACTGTGTTTGTTTTTCTAAGCAGTCAAGGTGAAGCACAGTGCCCACCTGTATGTTCTTGGCAGAGACTAGAAGTATAGAACACACTATTGAGCTAGGTAGGCTGATCACGAGCTCAAATCCAAGAGCAATAGGGCAATGTGTGTGAGGTGGTGGTACACATTGTCACCTCAATTGAATAGCTGTCCTCAATATCTGCTAGAAACATGCCATTTCCATACTCATTGATGCCATAGCTGGCAGATGCCATGTGTGGGAGCACTGGCCCAGTCAGCAAGGCACTTACCTCATAGACACTGCAGGACACGAAAGGAGTCAAAGCTCAGAGGGGACTTGGTCCCAGTTCAAGGGGCTTTAAGTCTGAGAAGTCAGACAATTCAGATAGGTGAAAGCTGCAAGGATTTTTAGCTGGATGTGCATCATAAAGCTAATTATAACCAACCAGAACAATATAGTCCCCAGTTTACACTCCAGTTTTTCATCTATAGAATGAATGTGTTGGGGATTTTTGGTTTTGGACTGGTTTTGTGGGTTTGTTGGTTTTGGTTTTGTTGGGTTTTTTTTAGTATGACCTTTAATTCCAATTACTCTTGAGATTATGTGACATTAATCAGCATCACAAAACAAAACTTTGACAGTACTGAGATCCAATGGTAGCATCATGGCTTCTAGGTCAATGCTGAAGCTGTCTAATTTCCCAGTAAACTGTGAAGTGCTGGTCAGCAGGTGCAAAAACTCTGTGCCACAAAAAAGCCCCAAGAAGCAACAATCCCCTCCCCAACACCATAATAACAAGGAATTTAGTAATCTTTCAGATTTCCTTACTTTGGGCAATGCAGTTATTCTAAGACAACAGTGCTGGTACATTTGCAGTTTTAAAACAAAGTTTAGCCCAGACATCTCAAGAAAGAAGAGGATGTCCTCATCCTAAAGAAGAAACACACCCCTCCCCTTTTGGGAGGAGGTCAAAATAGCTGTTTGCTTTCAACAGTTCTGGTGCAAAAAACTGCCTGATAAAGTATGAGTTTTTTGTAAGGAATAAAGCAATAAATACCAATAATATTGTGGAAGAGATTTTTCTTTGAGTTATTACTAGTCATTGTATGTTACGGAAAGGCATCTGTCTACGCTGAGGACTTTCTGCCATGGGATTCAAATACAGTACACACAGGACCTGGCATTTTAAATCCACTCAGTTTAGCAGACAGGTTTGCATTTAAAAACATGCAGCAGAGAATTAGCTGAGGACAAGATGGAACGAGCCTTTAGCTGCCATGCAGTGCCAACTGATACAACTCTTGCCAGAATTTGCTGCCACACAGAAATGACAGTACTAACGAGTAAACTTTTTAACATGACAATGTCTTTGCTCATGCAAACCTACAGAAACTTGCGATCAACTTAAATCCTCCCCCTCCTCACTCCGAAGTACAGCAGCAGAATTTTAAATTGCTTGCAGAACATCTGTTTTCTTTGGGGGGAAATGCATTTCAAGTACTCCTTGTGTTATTTTAGAAACTCAGCCTGATAAACTTGCTTGCACTGAATAAACCCCAAACTTGGGATTAAATGGATGGGGCTATTCATAAGATAGACTACTACTCTGTATGAGAAGTACTTTACTCTTAAATCTTGAAAGCAAGATTAGGCCAGAAGGATGCAGCCAATTCTAAGAGGTAGCATCCAAACTGGGGAATTTCAGAGCAGTACCCTCCACAGAGCAACTACACTTTCCCTTGGGGCACATTATGCCCCCATTCATGCTGTCTACTGCTGCCGGGTATTTATAAACTGAATTTGGAGGCAGAAATCCTTGCTCAGTGAATAAGTGAGTAGTGTATGTTAACAACAAAAAAAATATTTTTTCTCTCACAGTGTCACATTTTGTTTGAACTCTGGAGAGAGTTCCTCTTCTTGTGTTTTTCTATTTCATGGGCCTTTACTGCTTAATAAACCTCCATAAAAGTCATAAATTTGAGGAGAACAGGGGATAGAGCTAAACAGAACTGAAAAGTATGGAGTGACAACATTCATTCTTACTTTCTGTTACCTCCCTAACTTTTAAATTCTCACTTGAAGGAAAACAAGGCACTCACATGAGGAGTACTGGGGAGTTGCAAGCAGCGTGGTGCAGCATTTAGCTCATGTTCCCCTTCCCACTTATCAGTTTTATGGATGGTCAGAATTAGAAAAATAGGAAGAGGACCTCAAGAGAAGGAAAATATGATGGGGTGGGATATCTCCTTGGTAAATAGGATATACTGTTTCAATTCACAAAGCATTTAAAACTTATGGGTAGTAAAAGCTCCATCACGTGCAGAGGTAGAGCAGCAGAACACAGAGAAAACTTGTGATGGACAAGATGAATCATTCTGATGCATTACTCTTAACCCAGCACACGATCCTCATTCCTTTGAGGTCAAGGCCATGATCCCATCAAAATCCAATTTCACTCTCAGACCATTCATCCATCCAAGTTAAGGAGAGGACAACTCTGTAGTAAGTATGCAGCTGCGCTGACTTTCAGCCAACTTCTAGTCAAAACCAAACTTCCTTGCTGGAGACATAAAAAACTTACTGAGATAACATAGGTCTGAAAAATGTAAGTTACAGATCTTTAATTATGATAAAATAGTGGAAGTGGGCTGCTTTCCACCTCTACCAGGCCATTTTTAAAACTGAGTAACTGCAACGTCAACTGAAAGGAGTGACTCAAGGAGTAAAGAGAAGAAGAAAAGTGGAAGAGGTTATTCAATGCAAGAGTTAGACGAAAGGTTTCATGTCAACAACGTGGTTTTTCTGAAAAGCACAAAGTAGACTTAGCAGAGAATCATGAGACCCATCAGAGAGATCCAGTAATGAGAGAAATTCCAAAACTGTGCAGATTTATTTTTGGGGGAAATCTGAGAATTCTAACACCAGCTGTTTATAGTGGGTTATCTCCTTTGGCATCAGCTGGAGTCTGACATGCATCCATCAGTGAAAAATCTAGAATTCCTACATTGTCCGAGTCTAATAATATTACTCCCAGTAGATCTTTCACAAACAGTTGTCTTCTATGTGGTTCCAATATAGGATAGTAACAACACTACTTTCACATTGAAACAATTACTTTTTATTGAGGATTTTTTAATATTTATTATTTTAAAATATCTGAAACATAACAATTATGCTAAAGAATTTCTCAGTAGTACTGCTGAAATAAACTACCATGGCATCAAATTTAGTGCAGATTGCTATGTACCAACCATTCACAATGGAACGTCCTAGTTGATTTTTTTTTAAATAAAAATATCTCTGATGGTTTCTGGGCCTCTCAGTATTTTGCTCTTCCTACAAACCCCTGTCAACAGATCAGAGACAGGCCATGTGCTCAGAAACAGATAATGCATGTCAGACTCTGTCTTCAAAATAGAGTCAGTAAAAGGATACATGCTGTACAGATTGTGTAATTCAAAATAATTGTTATTTGAACTACTGAAAATGAGTATGTGCTTAAGGAACAGTTACAAATGTTAGCCTAGAAAGTTTGCTTTGGCTAACACATTTTACCTTAATATGATGGGTGGAAGGCAGTGGGTATAATCCAAAGCCACCTACGATTCTGAGAGTGCTTGTTATGTATGAAATATATAGTTGTTTGCTTCTTGCCTCTGTTTTTCCACTCCCTGATGATTTACGGCATGGCTTTTATATAGGCAGCTGTCTGTTGTTGTGAAAACAACGCTGAACTTGCAGCTTTATTTTGATTCTAAAGCTGAATTGGTTTAAAGATGGAACTTAGCCAGCTTCTGAGAAGACCTATGTGACATGAGTCACTGCAGAAGAGGGGACTATGGGCTGTCAGCCCCATGCTCTGCAGTCCAGACGAACCAAAGAATGGCTGCAAGCAGTTCTTTTACCTGAGATCTGTTTGTTTCTTAACTAGAGAAAGAAAGCTGCCAATGTTGTACAAAAAATATTTCAGTCTTTTACCAAGAGAGAATAGTTTTTTAAATGAATGTAGACAACAGCTTGCTACTATTTAAGTTTTGCATTTTTTTGCCCCCCAAATGTCACAGAAATTCATTGACTACAAAGCTATGAAGTTTGGGCTGAGTCTTCTCAAAGGACCAGGGATTATATCCTGCTGCCAGAGATCATGGGGAGAGTCAGGTTGTTGGTTTGTTTTCGACATCTAGACCAAGACAGCTAATTTTTACAAAACAAGTATCTGGTTTTAGTTGAGGTCCACGCTATACACTTCACTCATTTAGGGCTGACTCTAACTTCATTAGATGTTAGCTCATGAAGACTTGCCTCTTGCTAGAATTTCAGAAGATGGTTCCTCTAAAAAGAACACAATGGCAGAAGAGACAGCACAGGGAAGAAAGTTTTGAGCTTTCCCTGAATTTCAGCAGAAATTAACTCTATTAGGTTCTTAGAAAAATTCCTCCTTTGTTTCATACATCTCCAAAGGTTAGTAGGATAGAGTTCAATATACCACTAACTCTTAATTTCCTGAGAGAAATCCAAGTGTGATACAAAATGGTATGTAAATAATACTGTGGTCACCAACAGGATGCTGTAAAAAATGTGGTGGTGGGAAAAGCTGAGGGTGGATGACAGCTATGAGCAAGAGAAACCTCACTCTCTTAGTGCATGGAATTTCCTACTAAGCTTTCATCTGCTCAGTAAATTACACAAGTTTTGCACTCACAAAGTCCTCTCTGCATTTGAATCAGCATGTTACCTCAAGAAGCATCTTCAGACTGGTAGCGATGATGATGATGATGAAGATGATAACAATAATCCTATCCAATGCTAAAAGTTATATCACCTTAAAATTTCATATAGATGTAAAACTGTTACGCAATTCAGATTATTTATGTACTTCACCTTTAGCAGCTACCCTTTTGTTTATAAAATTATTCTTAGACAACACTGTAAAGAGATTAACTATGTAGGTTCCCATTCCTTTCACCAGCTTGGCAATGAGGAACAGCTTTTTAGCAAGACATCCAACACACTTCATAAAAAATACAAGCTACAGAATTCAACGAGAATTCAAAAAATTAAACAAAACATTTTTACTTAATTTAGGTCAAATAAAGTCACATAATATGTACCTGCAGAAGTAATCTCTCAAAGGCAAGGAAGTTGTCCCATTTGGAAGTCTGGGGATGTTTCAAAGTCTGGACTGTGGCGAGCACAAGCTGTAGAAGACCACAATGGTTCTCCAAAGCTTTGAGATTATTTCTGAAAAGCTGAATGTATGAGCTGAGCTGTTCTGGGGTGACTCTGCCTGTGGAAAGGAAAACAGGACACAGTATTCAGTGGTGACAAATACAAACCTAGATTTTTTTAAATTATAGTGAATGGACTATAGAGAAATTTAGAGGCTCTCTCCGCTATGGGCCTGATCCTAGCTTCACTGCAATCACTGGGAGCTTCAAGCTGCAGCAACAGGTCCGGACAAAGACTTACTTTATCCATGAATTGTGGCTTAAGGTATGTGGTATGGCAGGTATTTAACAATACACAACAGATGCTGACATAAAGGGTAATACCATTTTTTGTTTTCAGACACAGAGGGACATTCATTTAAGCTAGGGAGATAACACTTGATGACTACTTCTAAACAATGGTTGATCTTTCTATTTTTATCAAAAGTCCAATGGGAATTTGTGAGCCTTTTACCTTACACCAAGCCCACACCCTCCAGCGGCTTCCTGAGGGTGCATTTTTGATCAGTATTGACTCAAAAAAAATAGAGATAATGTTAGTGATTCAAGGAACTGTTTTCTGGAGCTGTTCTTGGAAGGGACACTTCCAAGGTGTGACTCTTCAGTTTCTGAGATGCAGTAAGTGTAGTGTGATTTCACCTGTTATTTGAAAATAAACACCCTGGTGCCATAAATTGGCCTGTAGATCTCTCCTTAAACGAAGAGTGTGAGGGGAGTCATTCAGGCCACACAAACACTACGGAATTAGCAGTTATTCCATCCAACATTAAAGTGCCAGCTAAACTGCTCAATCAATTTATATTTTTGAAGTGATCTGTTCCAGGGAGGAAGGTCCATAGTACCTTATCTGCCCCAAGATATCACACATACCATCAACACGCAAGGAAAAACAGTGTCAAAACACCATCCTAATTGCAAGTCTGGACTGAGATGGCAGTCCAGGGCTGTTTCCTGGTTCCTGGCAGCCTCTGCCAGTAACGAGTCATCTTCCTCAAGCAAACCAGACCTAAAGAGCAGGGACATGTGAGATGGGGTGAGGAGGAGACTTTAACTTAAGCAGGACAAGCTTTGGTGCCAAGAAGGCACTAGGCTGAGCTGGTGCTAGGCAGTTCATGGCTTACACCACTGATCATTTTATTCAGTATTTTTCCATAAGGGAAAGATCTTGTAAGACTGCCACTGTGTTTCTTCTCTGTGTTTGGTTATATCATCACTTTACAAGGCTCCCCATCTGCCTCCGTCCTTTCAGTATCATATAAATGGCGAATAAATGATTCCAACAGCGAATAAATGTTGAAAGTGCTTTCTCTTAGTTTCAGTGATACCAAGGGTGGTCTTTGGAAGAGCATTTAGATTAGGGAAAGTTGCTAAATAAAGCAAAAACACACAGGCTCTTTATGTGAATTTTAACGGAAAGCATCAAACCGAAAAGTCAGCAAATTAACACACAAATCAAGCTGACACCACTCAGTAGGCCGGAGAGCTGACAAAAGGCTTCCACGGTTAGCCCACATAGGCTAAAACAGCAACCACAGCCATGTGTGTTTTTAGACTAAACACTGGAGCTTTCAGTCTTGTTTTATTTCTTTTAAAGCTGTGTCAGGCAGATTTACACGGTGATTTGAAAATGTCAGTCCATGATGCCTTGCAGCATACCTTTGATAATGACTGCATTATTACCTATAGCAGTCCTGATACATTGTAGCATATTCAAAATCCGATAACTTGCTTCAACTGAGAAAACATGAAGTTGCCAGCCCTTCCCTCATATGGAACAGTAAAATGGGAGGGCTTTCAAGACTTCTGATTTCAATTTAAAAAAAAATAATTTTTCAAGAGTTTTGTTCCATATTGTCCCTTGTGAAAGTGAATCCAGATGCAGCACTAGATCAGTCTGAGATCCATTCAGCACCATTTTAAATAAACAATCAAATTCTTCCCCACCCTCAGAGCACCACCAAAAGAAAGTCCAACACATACGTAAACCTAAGTGAAATCCTGACCTTAGCCAGTCATTAACAAAACTTACATGGGCATTCAAGAATCCAGCATCCCATCTGTGATATTTACAATATCCATGGAACCACTCAGATCCAGGGTTCAAGAGTTCCAGCCAATTTCTACACAGAAATCTCCCTGGACTGATAAATACAACTGTTCCAGTAGATGAGGAAAGGAATTTGGGAAAGTGATTGGTGGTAATCAGCAATTAAATGACTTTTCCTGAGGCCTAAATCCTCACCACCTTCCCTGCTGCTTGCTCACAGAGGGAGATTTCAGCACAACAGACTAAATTTAATCTAATCCCAACCCTACCAGCCTTTTTTCTTTTTTTTAAAGTCCCTCTGCCATTTCAAGTCCTTTTGTGTTGCAACGTGGCAGACAGGTCCTATGAAATAAAGAGGAGATAGATACCAACCACATCAACATGTTTCAACTGTTGTTCTGTTCTTCTAAAGCAAATCCAGAGATTCACAGGCAGAAGATGGCAACTACTGGCAGAAAGGACTGTAGTGTAAGCGTCTTGTCCTGCTCTCTTCTCCTCTTCCTGCTCCATCAGAGTCATACTCTGCTCCAAACTCTACACCTATGCATAGCCAGATCTCTGTGTAGGCACCAAAGTCTGACTTGCAAGGACTACGTTATGCTGACAAAACACTTGATAATTTTTTAATTCCTGGATGTGGTAAGAAGGAGAAGTATGACCTCAACCACCCTAAAGGGATTTAAAAGTACTGATAATCTTTCTTGCACAAACACCGGGAATTCCATATTGTCTGGGAATTAACCTTTGCCATTAATAATTATCAAGTGTAGCATGTGTGAAACAGGTACATTTATCCCAAACTCTGTCAACCACATTAAATCACGATACAAGACTTGATAAAAAACAACATCTACTGAAAGCAACGTTAAAAAAAAAGTTTCAAAGCTTCATGCCTCTTCTCAAGTAGAGCAGAGAGGATAAAATGAGTAGGTGGTGACTGGTAAGTCTCACAGTGAAACTCACACGTTAATAGAATACAGGAGGATGGGGAGCGGGGAAGGAAAACAGTAATGCTGATAGACTGATGATGCAGGTTGTGCAGGAATTAATTCAGCTAAGAAACTGTGAGTGGTTAGTTAGGAACAATCAAAGTATTTGTGCACTAATGCAAGAATCTTGGGCAACAGAATGAAAAAATAGTGTAGGGAATGAAACTAGACAATACAGAAGTAACAGAAACAAGATGGACTAGGTACCAGTCTCATTACCGAAGAGCCAGTTCCGTCCAGGAAACACAAGGTCAGTGCAATGAAGCAGCTCTGTATTTTAGTAATCTGATAAACTGAGGATAAAAAGGGAGAGGTAACAGGTACTAGGCTAGACTAGGAAAAAAGAAAACTAATATTTATGTCTAAGAAATGGTGAAAATTAGCTACCTTATTAGTCTGATGTGAGGAGTATGAAAAGCTTCAGGACAAATGCCCAAGAAAAAAAAATACCTTACATCACAGAGAAAAGTGGGATAAAATGCAAAGTACATTTATCAAAGAATATGACATCAAACTGATATGTAACCAGTTAATGAATTAATACTAATGCACATGGATTTAGCATAGCATTAACTATGCCATAACCATATTTAAGGGGGAAAAGACTAGGATTAGAAGAATTGTAAGATATCAAAGAAACTTGCAAAAGTAGATGGCAGGTAATATGAAATAGAGAAGTACTAGCATATAAGAAGAAAAGGTAAAATAAAAGTGTGCTTGTGTGCACATGTACATATTTATAGTACAAATTTTGGTACTAAACAGTGCCAAAACGGGTGCTGTCACAAGGATGTGAAACAACATTAATATGGAGAAAGAGCAGAAGGCACAGCTGGATTGCTTTGAGCATTGGACTAATGTAAGTGGGATGAAATTTAACAGCACAAAGTGCAAAATTATGCATTTTGAGGCTAGGATAAGAGCATCTGCTGTAAATTGGGAGTTAAAACCTGGAAATGGCAGAAGAAGGAAATAATGTCTAGGCCTCCTCATTGTAAAAAAAAGCAGGTACAATCCATACCAGGGGATATAGTTACAGTAAAAAACAGGGCCACAGAAATACAAAGCTTCTCCTCCTGGAGCACTCCGTGCAGCTCCAATCATCCCCGTTCCTGGAAGTTTAACTCAAAATTGTGCTGCATGCACAGAGAGGCTACTATAATGATTAGGGGGACAGAGAACTTAAGTTAGGAAAGCAAAATAGAAATGCCTGGCTTATATGGGCTCCCTGCCCCACCTGGAAAAAAACAGACATCTCTATAAATGCACAAGAAACGTTTACATTAAGGGTCAATATTGGTACTAAAATCAATGGGCATAAATAAAGCATGAATATATTTACACAAAACATTAAGAAACATATCGCTGTATCAATCAGTCTTCCAATAGCGGAGACAAGAGTGAAAGCAAACAAATTTAACTTGTTCTAAGGAGGGGTTTGACGAGTGTCTGATGAGCAGTTTCACAAATGCTCACAAGACTTAATTCAATACAAATGGCCCCCTTCAATCCTTCACTCCTACAATAATTAATTTGCAAACATATTGGGACATACAGATGTTGAATTCCAACTTTCAAGAATTCAGGACAGATCCCAAAAGAACTACAGATCACTTTTGCCAACTTTTAAATTACAGAAGCCATACCTTGTATTTTAAAAAAATATATTAATTGAAATAAATGGTTTTTTTGTTAAATTTGAAAATAGCAGCACTGAATACCAACATCTGCAACACTATACCATATAGAAAATGCACAGTTAATACTACATGCAAAAATGATGATGTGTACAGTTAGACTGAAGGGAAGAAATAATTCTACTACTACTAAAGCAGATCACTCAAGTTAGACATGGAGCAGAAATTACCAGCAACTGATATTTAAGGTCTGTGAAAAATCTTTTTTTGAGTAGCCTGAGTGGAACAGAAAGACTTTCACTTCGACAGTTAAACAAAAAGTTAACTAGACAAACCACATTTGTAGACATCAAGACACGATTCCACAGTATGCCTTTTTTCCATTTTAAATTAATGCTGCAGTCTACGTAGTGTAATGCAGGCATCACGTCAAGAAAATAATTATTTTTCAAGATAGTTGAAGATAGGTAGAAGTAAATTTTTAAAATTCAGAATCACAAAGTGCATTTTTTTTTTATGTAAAGATTTATGGATGAACGAGGTGTCTAAAGAACAAAGGCCAGAATTATCAATGCACTGTTCCAAACATACAGTCCTTATTTTTTCATCTAACACTTAGTTAATTATCTCCATAGGGACAAGAAAACAAGTAAAGAGGGAAGTACATTTTGTGACCAACTGAATAAATAAATGGGTGCTTTTCCAAGACTACATGAGCCGCCAAATACACATAGCTTTAAACTTAGTTCAATTTTATGCAAGAACACAGACTGAGCTTCACTGGCTAGAGCACTTTTGCTGAGGTCCATTTTTCACTTGACAGAACCACAAGCAAGAAATGACCTTGGCACACTTATGTTCACAGGCGAGATTTTTCAAGGCAGTAGAGGGCTGAAAATTTCCAAATAAATTGTTTTCCTCATCCACGGTCTTAGAAATATAAACCTTTCTCTCCCAGTAGCTTGCCTCTGATCATGTCCAATGCCGGATACTTGCGAGGAATGTAGAAAGCTCTCATACTCCATGAAGCCAACTGGACAACAGTTCTGCTAAGGGAGTCTGATATTTTGCAAACTAAGTAAGAGCTATTTAGTAGGATGGATGACGCCCCTTATGTCTCCTTGTTAGTGTAATTTCCAGATGTTATTCTTATTAACTCAAAATACTTTTTTACTTCTTAGGAAGTTTCAGTAACACTCTCTAACAGCAAGTGCCACAAAAATAATTTGATCTCAACTTTTGTTTAGTTAACTTCAAAAGTCACCCAGTCCTTACATTGTTAATAAAGAAGAGAAGAATGCCAACTACTCCTTAGTTCTTTGGAGAGATGAAAAGTAGGCCAGTATGAGATGCTGTTTGGCTGGCTTTTCCAGAATAAGGCTCTGGACCTGAAGAGCACTAAACCTTACAACAGACTGAAAGCAGATGTCACAGGCTTATTTCTAAGAGCCTAAGAGCTCATCTCCCACAAACACAAACCCATCTGCTCTGGGATTGATGGCCACTTGTAAGCCTCTCTCCCTTTTCTGTTGCAGGAGCACTAGTATCCAGACAACCCCACGGTCACAGGTATGAGCACAAACTGCAAGTCCCCACTACAGCAATCCCAGGATAAGTCCATCTTGGGGGTCTGAGCAGCCCCTGAAGTACAACCCAAACTTCAAGGCAGTGGCAGCCTCCTGCTGCCTGCTCCCAGCAGCGCTGTGCCACCAAGGAAGAGCTGTCACCAGCCTTTTCCTCGCTGGCCCTTACTGACCCTCATTCCTCCTGCCACCCTAGCGATAGCTGCAGGACACAGGCACTGGAGGTCAGCCACTCCTCCCAGCCCACTGCGGGCTTTTCAGTGCAGCTCAAGTCACTCCAGAGTGATGGACCTTCAGGGAGGCAGAGCCTCTCACCTGTCACGCATCTGAAGGTGTGTATAGCAGTGACTTTCGAGGACGTAGGAGCCATTGACAATGGTGACAACTATGCTGAGGTTTAGCAAAACCTGGAATAGAGGTATACACCCAGAACAAATAAAGCTGGACTGTATTTGCCACTTAACTAACACTTGCCATGTCAGTCTGAACATCTAACCTGACTTGGCTTCAGTCTCATCAGCTGTAGCACTGAGTTAGTTATCTCAAAAACAGTTTATTATTCATCGCTAGATGTGTATGGTATCATTAAATCCTTGTTTTAACAGATCATTTAAATTCATACAAGTGCCATATGCCTTTTTAGCCTTCTCTCCTAATTAGCCTGTCTTTTATTAAAAAATTGAAACCATGCTTAAATATCAGTTCTGTTACTATTCTTTCAAAATTCTTTTATGTGCCTTAAAACAAATAAAACCTCATCAATTAGGTGGGACAAATGTAACTAAAGCACTCTAACATAATCATCAAGATTTTTAGTTCTAAGCACCTAAATGCAAATGCCTAAATATGACCCCAGTTAGGATTTACGATTCCTAGATCATCTACAGTTTCAAGTTTCCCCGTACATTCAGAAGGCTTTGACAAACGTAACTGGTAGCTTAGGTGTCTCAATATGGATTGGCAATTTTTTCTTTTTTGTCCTTCAGAGCTTTGTTTTTAAATGCATGGCCACTTCAACCCATTATTTCCTTCTTTGTGCACTCTACCATTCAGTTTCCCCTTTTCATTGTTAAATCAGTATGAACAAAAAAGTAACAACCATCTCTAGCCAGCGTCTACAATATTCTTGGGTTGCCCTCCCAAATATTAAAGCAAATTTCAGAACTGTTTGAATAAATAGGTGAAATTTTACCTTCCAGAATTAAGTTTCTTAGGAGTCGCCATCTATATTAAACTTCCAATTAACCACTGGCATACCAGAGTTTCTCAAATCCCCTTCTTAATCTTGACTAAACATGTATCATGACCATATTTTGTTACCTTATTTTTCACCTCTTTCACCAGGTTAATAAACACTGAGCACTAGGCCAAGTCCCAACCAGAGGGTCTCCAGCCATAAAAAAGCAGTAATCCTTGAAAACAGTAATTCACTGTGACTGTAAAGGGACTTGACTTGGTTGAATCATCTCCTGGATGCTTTAAACTTCTCACAGAAATGAATCAACTTGTTTGTCTTAAAATACCATGCCCAAAGGATTTCAGGTGGCTTGCGCATGTCCTCATTTAGCACTAAGACATATGTTTTCAGACACTGAGTACTTCATCGTGTTCTTGGCACGCTGTCCCAGAGAGAGGGAGGTCGTTGTTCTTCTTTGGTACATTATTCACAGGACTGATATTTCTCTAATGATTTCTGGAAGACTTCTGCAGCTGAGAATACCCTAACAATCATTTTGGGTGGTAAGCAAATAAATAGGGATGGAAAACATGATGTTGTATGAGTATGTACATATGTAATTCACCATGTCTCTTGTGTAACGAGTCATCCTTTGCAAGCCTGAATGATGAGGCTTACACAATTATGCTTGGAAAAACAGCACTGGGCAAGCCACCCGGTTTTACTGTATTGCCATGTTCCACGTCAAGTCTTACACTTAGAGACTTTGCAAGCACACCAGCACATAGTCTGTCTTTGGTTTAAGTCCTTCGGCACGCGCTGTTCTCAGTGACACTTCGCTCCTTTACTTCTACATCACTTTCAGCTACTTTCTTCAAGTTTGCTTCCCCCTTTTTTTGGCTAGATGGCTCCTTTCTTAACATAAAGAAATTCTGAAGCCCTTTCTGTCATCTCTTAAGACACACAAAGCACGGTACTCAGTGCTGACACCCACAACTGCCCCAGTGTTCCAGCAAAGTGCAGGTGCCACGTGTTTCCCCTGCGTGCCAAGCAGACACCAGAATCAGCATGTCCCAACCCATATTCATGAACTCTCCTGCTGATTTAAAAACACAGTCATTATGGCTGATGCACCGTATGAAATGAAAATATCACAGCACGCAGGTACAGCAAGTTCTATCTTATTTCCAACCAGGCTGCTTCCCCACAGATATAAACAACAGCAACTGCAGTAAATATCCTTTTCTTGGACTTAAAGAATAAGTGTTTTATTTTTCACCCAGGTTCAGAGGCTTAAGGGACCTGCTCCTGTGTTTTTAACCATGTCTTGATCATCATAAATGGACAGTCTACAAGTACAGTGGCTTTTTTAAAAAAAAAACCTTCAAATTCAAAACTTCAAAATATTTCTTTTCAAGACTGAGAAGATAGAATAGAACTCAACATCAGCAAAAAAATAAACTAAGCTTAGTGAATAAAAGAAATCTCTGGTGTTTACCTGAAAAAACACCAAATAAATTTTAGCAGAGAACAGAAGATGGCAATACAATTACTTCTTTTCAGGAAGTTGCATCAGCATTCTGTAGCTAAGGAATAGTATCTTTAATACTTTACTTTTATATTTATATATATAAATATATATATTTATACTTTACTTTTATATTTTATATATATATATATATACTTTACTTTTATATTTTATATATATATATAAAATCAGCTTATTTCTATATAGCAGGATTACTGATCTAGCTTTTACCTACTACTGACTAATGGGTAATCAAAAACTGGAAGAAGCATTTCAACCTTTCCTGGGCAATTTGGTTTATTTAACAGAAAAGTTGTTTGTTTAGACACATTAGAAACACTATAACTCACTACAGATTCCAGCCAATGAAGAAGTACTGTTACTTACCACATCTCTCAAAACAATACTAGTTACCAGTATATATGCAAGTAAATACTATTTGAATTATTAAGCTTTTAACCCACAGTCATTTCCTCTTAAAGATACACAATATAAAAAATCAATAACCGTGTACATTTGCATTAAACCTTTGTTTCAAAGCTTCACAAATATTTATCTGTACATTAATATTTACTCCCAACTATTGTGAACATCATGTAAATTGTCTAGAGAAAGACCACATTAACATAGGCTTTTCACAATACTTCTGTTAAGACAAAAAGACTTCATGCTGAAGTTAATATAAGCTTTGCAGTATTACATTAGCAAAGAATATAAATAATGAAATGATATATTTGCAGAACTCCTGCAAGAGCAACACACTTCTGTTTTCTTTTAAATTTTTAATAATTATCTTCAACTCTAATCACAACCAGACATGGAAGGAGACCTGGCCATAAGTTCATATTTAAGTGTTTGCGTTTACTGTCCAGAAAAAAAAAAAAAAAAAGAGAAAAAAAAAAAAAGAAAACAAAAAAAGACTTTATCCAAAAAGTCCAGACACATAGAAGGACATTGTCACCCCACTCCCTTCTGAAAAGTAACAGTAAGGTTAGCCAAATAGTCCTGCATCCATGTGCCAACTATAATTTAATCAAAGATAACATACTACCAGCATATTTCTCTGTTTCACATCACTGCACAGGGTTCTGTGTTTCACTTCCATCTGCTGTTTCATAGCAGTGAAGTGCAAAGTAAATGAGGTTTGAGTCACAAAAGTGACATGCTTTACAATTCTATTAGGGCTTGAACCATTACCCATCTTACACCACAAGAGACTATCAAGCATGCAGTAGGTTATTCACTCAACAACGAGAAACAGTTGAGACAAAAGTACCTTTACTGAAACTTTGTAAACTAACTTAACCTAGGAAGTGTTATTTCTGCAAGAATATTAAGTCACAGAATTAAAAACAAACTAAAAAATTCAACAAGAGCTTAGGGTAAAACATGGTACTTGCTATTTCAGAACCAACTGAAGTCTTTCTCTAAACTTAAATCAAGTGTGAGTAGTCCCAATATTACACTTCTTTTTTTAAGGTAAATTTACATGATGCATTATGCAGTAGTCATTAAACAAACAAACCAACCAACCCCCAAACCCAAACCAACCCCCAACACCCAGAACAAATCTGAACAACACTTGCTTTCCTAAACAAGAACAGGAAAAAGCCATTTACAGTCACCTGCAAGGAATACCTTCCTAAAATATTGAGGAAGAAATTTTGCCTCCAAATAAACTTCTTGCAATAGAGAAAGTACAGGATGCTCTACAAAACTTCTGTTTCATTGTTTGTTTGGTTGGTTTTTTTAAATATTTTCATTTTGGATTAAAACATCTCTGCTAACCTGTTCTGGTTAAAATTTATTTCATTTTGTTATGAGTGCACTTCACATTATCTGTCTCAGTCTCCTTCTCTAAATTAGGCATGTTTCCTTTAAGCAGAGGGCAGGACTTAACTCCCAGGATCACTTCCAAGCCCATTCCCAAAAGCTGTAGCTGTTGTTGCAGTAGGAGAACCCAGTGGAGTTGCATGTTCCACACCATTCTTTTCATCTCTACAGTTAAGATGAAGATTTGGTATTTCAAGGTACTTTTTTCAGATAGGATATGTAAATGACATAGATATTCTATCATCATTTTTTCCTCTCTTTGCTCCTCAGTAAGATGGATTTTAGTGTGTACATTTCCCAGAAAAAACCTGTACTTTAAGGTTCAAATTGATACTCTGCCATTAAAGATATACCAACCAGTGCACAAATAACAGGTAGATGCAAAGTGGTGTTTTCCCCAAGTCGTAAAGAAACATAACCTACTAAAAGACAATTTAAGGGAGGGGAGAAAGCAAAGGTGAGAGACAAAGGAAAGAAACTGCTAAGTTATTTAAAAAAAAAAATTGACTCGACAGAGCTGGATAAGATCAAGCTACCTACAGCTGCCTTTATTGCTTTAGACTTTTCTTCTTCCTCATGAAATATACTGCACTGCTCCATCAGTTAAGAGTTCCTTCACTTTTAAACTCATTGGTATTAAAGAGTCACAGTCTGTGTCCGGACCTGACACAGTACCTCTTTTTCGGTCCTCAAGCTCTTGCCAAAATAAAACAAATGCAGTTAACAACAGTAAGCTTAAGTAACTGTGCATAAGAAGTCCTCTCATTTTTATATATTTCCAGTGTTTGAGCAGAAGTCCAACAAGGAGGATTAAAATTTATTATTTGCTAGCACAATATTTCAACATTTGGGACACAGCAGTTTCCAGTTCTCTTTTCAACTGTAGAAACAATAGCACTCACTAAGAACACATTTCATGGATGGCTTTGGACTCTAGCAAGCCTCTTGCCACATTCAACATGCTGTCCTTTTTATTTTTCAGCCTTTATTTCAACTTTTCCTGTGTTTCTTTCATTTGCAATAGACTAACAGTGGATCTGTGACCTAAATCCTTCTAAAGTTCACGATTAAATGTGCCTGTCAAGTTGAACATGAATCAGCCATATGCCCTTGCAGCAATGGAAGCGAACAACGTACTAGGTGGCATCTGCACTAACGTAGCCAGCAGGCAAAGGGAAGTGGTTATAACCCTCTGTTTAGTCCTTGTGAGACAGCATCTGGCGTATGAAGTTTTGCACTCCACAGTACAAGACACACTTAGAGTGGGTCCAGAGAAGGGTTGCTACAATGGTTTAGGGGGCTAGAGAAAACGATGCACAAGTAATGGCTGAAGGAGATGGGTTTGTTTAGTCTCAAGAAATGAAAGTGGGGAGGGGAGCTACTTACTGTCTTCAAGGACATAATAAGTGATTACAGAGAAGACTGAATCGGACTTCTTGGAGGTGCACAGTCAGAGGATGAGAAGCAATGGTCACACACTGCAGCAAGTGAAAAATCAAACTGTACATAAAGGAGAACATTTTCTCCACAAGAGCGGTTAAAACTGGTGCAGGGTACCCAGACAGGCTGTAGAATTGCCATCCTTGGACATATTCAAAATTCAGCTAAACAAGGTCCAACATATCTAGTCTAACTCTTAAGCTGTCCTTGATTTGAGCAGGGGGTTGGACTAGATGACTTCCAGCCCAAAATTATTCTACAATTCATCTATATTTGTTGATACCACTCATTCTGTGTTAAGCTGCAGGCAGTCATCAAAAAGGGCAAATTTCCTGCCATGCCTTTTTGGTCAACTTCATATTACAGAATTCTTTCTCAGGGATGCACTTGGTAAGAAAGGATGCATATGTGTGCTCTCAAAATGAGCCTTCTGCCACTGCCTTATCTTTACCACCAAGCTTCTGCCACACTGTGGCCTCCACACTAATAGCCATTTCCAAGCCCAGTAAGCACTCCATTCACTGTTCAACCTACACAGGATTCACACCTAGAGCACAAGTACTTGTTCCTCATAAATCACGTTTCTTTCAACTACCGGAACCTATATGTGCTAGACTGAAAAAGAAGGGATGGAGGATAAATTGCAAAATATGCACACGGACATCACAACTCGCATAGTTCCAGTTATTCTAAGACATGACTGTTTTCTCTTCTGAGCAGTTGTTTTGTGCTCTCAAGGATGCTACTCTGCATATCGGCAGGTGAGACTGAAAAACTGAACTGGCACACCCCTTTCCTGAATTCAGCATCCAACTTGAAAGAAGCATAATGATTAATGCAAAGATGGCTCCTCAGCTGGTGATGCTTCTAAGCAACACTACACACAACTGCAGTGTCCCTTAGTGGGGAAAAACAAACTGTTCTGCTCCTGAACATCTCTCCATCTCAGCTATTTTGTCACATCTCCTGAAAAACAGAAACTTCATTGGCAGTAATACCAGTATCCTTCATCTTTTCTGTTACATTTAATGAGTTACAGAGATGACCTGAAAAGTTTAGTTGCTTAAGAAAAACAGCAGAAGGCTACATATGCTTTGCACATCTGGAGCTTGAAGCAACATCTCTGTCCTGGACTAGCAAAACCAGATGACTATCAGAAAATGAGATCTATTTAGTTAACTGAACACTCTGACCATACTCAACAGGGTCGAAACCCTGAACTTCATCCTGGTTGTGCTGATTTTGGCTGGGGTAGAGTTAATTTTCTTCATAGTAGCTAGGATGGGGCTATGTTTTGGATTTGTGCTGGAAACAGTGTTGATAACACAGGGATGTTGTCGTTATTGCTGAGCAGTGCTTACACAGAGTCAAGGCCTTTTCCGCTCCTCACACCACCCCACCAGCAAGTAGGCTGGAGGTACACAAGAAGCTGGGAGGGGACACAGCTGGGACAGCTGACCCCAACTGACCAAAGGGATCTCCCATACCATATGACATCACACTCAGCATAGAAAGCTGGGGGAAGAACAAGGGGGACGTTTGGAGTGATGGTGTTTGTCTTCCAAAGTAACCATGACATGGGACGGAGCCCTGCTTTCCTGGAGATGGCTGAACACCTGCCTGCCGATGGGAAGCAGTGAATGAATTCCTTGGTTTGCTTTGCTTACGTGCACGGCTTTTACTTGACCTAGTAAACTGTCTTTATCTCAACCCATGAGTTTTCTCACTTTTACGCTTCTAATTCTCTCCCGCATCCCACCGGGGGGGACTAAGCGAGCGGCTGTGTGGGGCTTAGTTGCTGGCTGGGGTTAAACAACAACACTGGTGTAACATTGCAAGATGAAACAGCCATGTCAATTTCTTTCTACAGGTCTCACTATTCAGAAAGACCATCGTCATCAAGAGTTATCAGGGAATGCCTAACCCCACTATACTCAGAGTGTTCCCCTGGGAATGCAAAGGCCTATACAGAAGCCCTCCAAATAGGAATATATCCAAAACTTTCAGAAATACTTCGAACTCTTCAAAAACATTTACCACTGACAAGCAAAAAGCCTTCCTGCCTCTGGGGGTGGGTGATGCAACAAAACATCTGCTATATTGACCATCACTGAGATGGGGAACATTTGCTTCAGGTCAAGACTACATTTTTAGTTGCACTACAGGGAGAAATCAGGAACTCAGTATTGCAACAGGCTGGAAAAACCAAATCCGCTTGGCTAGATAGTCCCACACTGCAGGACTTCTGTTACTTTTGATGAGGCAAAGAGCAGACTAATTTAACTCAGGAACCGCCTGCTCAGGATCCAGGCTGCACAATGGAAGGAGTTCAGGTCTGAGACAAGCAGTGTCCCCTCTCCTTGGAAAAATGCCCTGAGAACACCAGGGAGCCCTTGGAGCTGCACTGTGAGACTCACTGTCAGGGATTCAGGACTCCTTGGGCCAAGCCAGGCCTGTCTCAGTTCAGTTGGTACGGGAAGCCTCCTGCTTCATGAGGATGCCTGGAGTGAGACTTTGGCTGCTGCCTCACTGATTCTGCAGCTTGCTCTCCCAATGGGTTTGGAGACCAGGTAAACAGGCAACAGAGAAATGTGCATAAACATCCCAAGAAACAGCCTACAAGATGATCTCCTCTGCATTATGGGGGGCCACAGTGTCTCCCAAGCCCAGCTGTTATCCAGGTACCCATCATTTACCCAGAGATGTGCTGCAGAAGGGATTCAAACACCCTGCAGACTGCTTTGAGCCCTGCAATGCTGATCTGCCTTCTCCTCCTTTGTAAGGACCTCAAACCCAGACTGACATTGTCTCGCTACTTGTCTCTATCACCGAATTGTCCTAATGGTTGGTGAAGGTGGATTTTAGATATCTGAGATCAGACTTGATTTATCTGGAAAGCTGCATATGTACTTATCTTTATTACAGCTCATTTTCTTCGCAGGTAGCTTTTATCCCTAAAGTTTATTCCAGGAATTGCTGGTATTGAATCTTGAATATTTTTACATTGATTGTGTCAAGAATAAATAGCATGTTAAACACCGTTATGGTCCAATGCAACTTTTCATTTAAAAAAAAAGCATATTTTATATTCTTTATTTTCTTTATGGTTTTAGATAAGGTATTCACCTATGTTTTCCTGTCCATTTTAAGGTACTTCTCTAACTCAAAATGTTATTTCATATCTTCAGGCTAAAATTTCAGGATCTTCCCATTTTTACCCAAACGAATTTTAGAGTTCAATTCAACCCATGCAAACCAGCCCATCTGAAAAAGTTACAGTACTCCTCTTTACTTCACAAAGCCTGAGGCTCTCCTAATTTTGTAGTAAGCTTGATTTTTAAAACTGTATTTGTACAGTTCAGATGGAAAGAAACCAAAAGGCTTTTCTTCTGCTGACAAGGGCTTGTGTAATAGCACACTGCACTTTGTTTCTGTTACTATACCAGTGTTTTGACTTTCATCAGTCTCCATGCCAGTAAAAAGACACAATAAAGGAATTCAGACTCGATCAAGGTTTACTGTGCTCTTTTCAAACAGAAGAGCTGGGGTGTTTCTAAAGCCACAAAAGAACATTTGTAGCAAAGTTTTTACCACTGCCAAATACTATGCTAATAGCAAAGCTTTCAGCAAGAGATTCATGGGCTGCCACATTCGGAAGATGATTAAGATACGCATCAGACCTATGAAGAAGGGAACGGGAAGTAGAGGAATGGAAAAACCAGCAACCTTTCCGCTGTACTGTAAGTCAGGCTGCTGCCCCAGAGCAGAACTCCTTACAGTCACTTCCTTTAAGAGCTAAGCAGAAGTAATCCCTTTCCAGTATTTACAATCTCACTTGAATTTAGCACAATGCTATAAATCTCACCAAAAAGCTATTCCAACAATCTTCTAAAATGTCTTCCAAAGAGCTTTTCAAAAGGAGACTTAATTCTTTGAATAAAAGAAATTTCTTGAAATGCCAGAATTTTTATTATGCCAAAATAAGTTACACCTACACAATGGGATATCTGACCAGAATTTGGCAAATATTTTTCTTCCCCATATATTTATCAGCATTCACAGGGGTATCCAAAACACAAATGCAGCTGCCTCAGAGGCAAAATGGAGCTGATGGAGTTCTTAAAAAGTGTTGTTTGTTTTTTTGTTTCAAGTGTGTGTGTGTGTGTGTGTGTGTGTGTGTGTATGGAATATTTTAATGCCTCTTTATTTAAAATGGACTTCTAGCAAAAGACACCTCCACCTGTTTACATGCAAACACATACTGTTTTGGGAAATGTACCTAGCTGAAAGGGTTAAGGCAAAACTTAGATGTAACTACTATGATAGTAACACGGTTTCAGTGTGTTTATAGCATCCTGTAAGGAAGGGTCTCAATGTCAGCATGCCCGCAGTAAGCAATACTAAACAAATACTCCCCAAAAGTCAATACTGGCAGCATTACTAAACTCCACAGGAAATTACATCTTCAAAACCCATATACCCATGTTATATACTTATGGATAGAACGGATTAAACCATAAGTAAACCGGATGTACCACACGCAAAGCCTTTACGCTGGCTGGAGTTCTGCACAGTGCTTTGCCTGCCTTCTCCAGGGCTGACCTCAGAAAATCAAATATGCTGCATAGCTATACAGCTCAGGTTTTGTTCTGTAAGCAAAAGGCAAAGTAGCTCCACAGTTTTGTGTTCTAGTTGGTTTTATGGACTTGGCACTTTGTCTCCCTCCGTGATGCGGTTTCCCAAGACTTGCAATTCTTCTTCAAAAAAGAATAGCATCACTTGCTGAAGTTTGTAACAGGAACGTAGTTCTTTCACTCACAAAGTGAAAGACAGATAAAATATGCACTGTCCTCAGACATACATGGAAGAAAAAAAGCAAAAAAATGCAAATCTTCAAGGAAGATGATATGAGATCATTTAATGGCCCACCTGAAAACCTGAGTATGAGATGGCTACAGAAAAAGAAGAGAATCCTGCTCTATTCACAAATGTCATGGACCTGGTCTTAAATTTGAAACTGGGCTTGCTCCAAGAGTCCATCCACCAAAACTTTCAACAAAATGTTGCCAGCTCTGCTCATCCTACCTTCAGCCACCTTCTTTCTACACTGAAGCCCTCTGAAACAGTCAATAGGACTTCTAGACATCCCCACTACCACTTTCCTTGATACGACTAATAAAATGAATATGCAAATCAAGAGCACCTGAAAGCAGCGTTCCAATCTACTCAGCTCAACAAATCTGGCTAAAATTGTTGATTTCCTTTATTTCTCTTTCTTCTCCTTCCTCAGCACTCCTCTCTGCTCTCCACCCCTGCTGATTTAAATGGGATAAGATAGAGTTCCTAGTGGCCTGCAGATATTTGGAGGCGTTGGGGAGAAGACATCTGTCCTCTTCTCTCAGGAGGAGGAGGAGACATTCAAAAAATATCAGAAAGCAAAACCTTGAGCTGTGTGTGTGGCTGGAAAGCCAGGCGTCGGGCACACTAGCTGCACAGGAAACGTGGGCAAGCACACACACACCTCCGAGTAATGAGAAGCCTTTCAAAGTCCAGAAAACAACAAAATTTATTTTCCTTGCATTGAAAATACAGAAACAGGATGGGATCAAGTTTCTCATCACTGCACAGGGCTCCCGTGCTGCCAGTGTCACACATGATGCAGTTTTTCAGGCAGGTGGCCACTGCAGGAGGGCTCGGCTACACCAAATGGAATTCAAAGCTTTGCTTTCAAATGTAATTCACTCCTTATTTCCAGGGGGAAAAAAAGCAAAAAAAAAATAGTAGTAAGGAAAATACTCTTACCATCTGACACAGCTGGTCTTAGTAAAGAAAGTAAGAGGCAACTTTCATGCTAGAAAAAAAACTCTCTGACATTTAATATTAGGGCCATAAAAAACTCACAAAATACCCTAAGTGTGGGAAAAATCAGTGTGCAATCCACCCAGATCTTCCGATACAGGCAGAACCTGAGGTAAAATAGTAAAAACTCACTTATAAGCACAGAACAGAAAGAGTGAAAGCATTTCCTTTCTCTCCAGTGTTGCCCCGTATCACAGCCGCAGTGGAAGCAAGGATCCTTTTGACTAAACACAGCAATCAGGATCTGAACAGGCCACTAGAATTTTTCCTTCTCAGCAAAAGCAGCAATTGATAAACAACACAATTTCCAGCTTCCCTACAGAGTGGTAAGATGTTCTGTAGCACAATGGCTGACAAACACTGTAAAGATGCAGATCTGTTCTAAAATGTCATTAATAAATATGTGTTGTTGGACAATGTGATATCTGGGCGTGAGTTTCAGGTTTTCTGCATTTACACTCAATGAAAAGTTTTGATTTTGGTGACTGTAGTGCCCTCCTTTCCTTGTTTCTCATTTTATCCCTGTTTATCATTTACACGAATGCCTCAAATTTTGTTTTGCCCTTTGAAGTTCAACTACAAAGTTAACTATAAAGTTAAAAACTGATTATGATTCTAGTACAAGATACACAATTCAGAAAACAAATAACAAACTCCTACGAAGATTATAGCTACACTGCAACCTATACTGCATCTTCCAAACAAAAACAAGTCTCAAGAATGACAGTGCCAGAAATTTGTTTCACCATCAACTTTTAAATGTTCCTACATAGCACTATATTGGGTCCACGTATGTCAGACATTTAGGCTGCCATCAATAAGTGTCAGCTAATATGATTAAACCCAAGGTTATTGCAGCCTTCACTCCCCATGGGAGGGGGACACAGAGGAAAAGGTGTCTGATCTAATCATTCACAGAAAGCAGCAAAGGTGGTAGATGGATTGGTACCTCTCAAAGACAAGAAGTAATTACTTTTAAAACAAAGTTGAATTTCAACATTAATAATTTTCTTTAAGGCACATGAAATAGAAAAACAGTGGGGCTTCTTAATATTATTATGGTGAATACTCAGACACACATTATCAACAAAAGCTTAAACAAGATTTTATCATTCACTGTGCCTTGCTTTGCTCAAATTTGTAATAGCCTCCGCATAGCTGCTCCTTTCCCATGTCTTTAAAACATCTTACAGCATTATTGTTGCACAGATGTAGTATTTCTGATTAATAATCTACTGAATGTATGCTCTAGGTATTTGTAAAGACCATACATACACATATATATGAAATGTTATAGTTGTTAAAAGTTCATGAGTTGGCTGTACATCTAATTCTTCTACAATATCTTGGCAGCTTACTCTGGAGTCCCAGATAAAAGCCTGTTACTCTTATTCTGTGAGGACCTTTCTCTCTTGATGAAAAGTTCAGCATAAAATACTCTTAGAGTACATAAAATGCAAAAAAAATTATTGTGGTATTGAGCAATATTATTGTTTTTATAAGCCTAATATAATACCAATTCTTGCATTTCACTGAATATGGTATATAGTGAGAATGAGGTTCTAAAAAAGCTCCTGAAAGTCATTATGTTATATTCTATATCTCTAATATTTTGAAGAATTCAGGTTTCAAGAGTGCCTAGACGTGGTTTTCAGCTTAAACTCTATTGAGCCAGGCAGCCTTACTTCACATAATCCTCACTACCTATGTAATGTAATCACTACCTGTATAACGTAATCATATCCAAGACCTGCACAACTTCCAACAGATCAGCTGCTATTTGCAATTCCTGCTTCCAGGACAGAAATCCTGCTGACTTTTTAAGGATACCCAAATTCTCATGCTTTGCGGAATAAAGACAAGCAGCATTGCTAAGCATTTGCATGCCTTCAAAACCCTCCTTCATAGAACTCCATTGCTTCACCGCTGCTCTCAATCTTGTTAAGGTTATAGTTAAAAGAAAACACTTGCCTCTCACTTATATACCAGAAAGATCCTATGGTAGCCACGATGCTCAGCTGAAAGTCATTGACAAGGATGGGGATGGGCCAAGGATGGGGATGAGTTTTCCTCAAGAGGGTTAAGTGGAAAAAAAGGAGCTGACATCATCTTTCACATTACCACTATGTAGGGAAGGGCATGTCACACTACTCACCCATGCTCATCTTAATAGGTAAATTTTCTCTGCTCGCAGCCTCCACAAGGTGTCTCCTGGCCTCCATCACAGCTTCCTTTTGTTTGAGGTTCATGAAGGACTCCCAGAGAGCTTTGGCAGCTGGATCACTATAAGAAAATGACAGGGTTACACTAAACATTGCTTGAATAATGGAGTAAGCTTAAGACAACATTTATATTTTAAGATGAGTGCTTCTACTTAGTAACTTCTCTGAGGTAGGCAGGATACAAGCAAAAATAAAGCAATATAAAAGCTTTCTTTTTCTAAGCGTAACAGTTGCTATGGTTTTACAGAAAAAAAAAAAATCTAGATATTTTTGCTACCAATTATAAAGCATTAGAATTCACATATAATAAATAAGCATGTCAGCCTCAAAGTAACCACTATTATTGAACCACGGGAATATTAGAAACAGTCCAAACTTCTTTAGTTACCAAAAAGCTATGGAAAGGATGGGCTCCAACTTCCCTGTGAGAGTTTAAATCCCAATGCCAATGCTTCCAATGCTGAAGGCTGTTGGTATGATTTGATGAACTACCACCACACTGGGTTTCATGGATACTCCTTACATGAGAAGAACAATCCGTAGCAGAATGCAACTGTCCTTATGGCTCCTGTATTTAAAGATTTCCCTTATACTGTTGCTGTTTCTAAGCTTAAATTAGGCATTTGTGTGGCTCGTCTGCACTCAATTCCCTGTCAGTCTCCTCTCTCCTCCAGGACACTTCATTTGTTGCTGTTGTGAAAGAATTCAGTGTTTTCTTGGTGGGGGGGAAGAGAAGGGAGGAAAAACCCTCGCCCGGAGCTAAAGCCACACATTGGGATTAATCGTGTTGGATTTTTTTTTAATTTCTTTTCTTTTTTAAAGAAAAGGTTTCCCTCTGTTTTTTTCTCAGGAGACATTTAACTCCTAAATACATTTTGATGTCATTTGCAACATGCTTATAAACATGCCAAAAAAAGCGTTGTTTCACGGAAAATAAAAAACCCCAACAATTCATTTGATACCAGTTACAGAGCAGCTGTGCTCATGCTCTGCTGCAACGGCAGGGCTGTATTTAGCAATCTGTGCTATCTCCCAAACCAGGTGAGAGGGTCGCCAAGCCCCACTCCTGTCATCCCAGGAATGCACATCCTCTGACAAGGCCTGTGTGGGTGGAAGGACCATGGAAAGAAGGTTGAGTCACCCTTCTTCTGAACAAACCACACATGAATAGGAAGAGCAAATTTCATCCTATTGCCATGTTTTAAGAAAGGGAAAATCTGATGACGTGACACAGTCTTTCCATTTCTCTTTCACACAGTGCAACTCAACCTTCCTCCAGTGACGGAGGCAAGAGGCAGCACATCCCAAAGCAGCCCGGGCATCTGCAGCAGCTCCCTCTACTCCATCGCCCAGTGTGATCTGAGCACCGACGGTGTGCACTGTTCATGGGCAGCAGCTCCAAGGGGATTCCTCACAAGAAAAAGCACACTGATTTACAATGTGTGATAGTGCAAGAAATAAGAAAGAGATTTCCAACGCAACCAGATGCTTCAACACAATCTCCCTTAAGTAATGGATCCTTGGGTATGCTATTTTTACAGACTATCTACTCAATTATTATGATTCAGTCCTACCCACCCAGCATCGCTTTTAAATGCAGCCTGTTGATCCTGTTCACATCACTTCCACAGGGTATGTCTCACTGTCATTTACAAGCATGTCTGAGGTTTGGATTGCAAGAGGCCACCACTTTGCCTGTTAACTAATCCCTTCATGAACATGCAGCTCCAAATAAAAATCTACAGAGATCAGCAATCAGGTCGAAACCAGCAGGAAGCTAGTTTTAAAAATACTTTTTTTCCCATTAGAAAGAAAAGTCAAGTTTCTGTTTCTGCCAATTCTCTTCATCACCATGAATATGAGCAGAGAGTCTCACATAAGCACAGACACCAGGAGCTAAGACTTTAAAACAAAGGAAAACAAACAACACAAGGAAGCTAAAATAGTCTCCCAAATTTTGCACAGTTTTTTGTAGTCTCATCTTTCTCTACTCCTATAAAGAGATTTATCAAGTAGTAAAGCATGGAAAATTCATCCCCAAAGCATCTATAGACCTCAGAATGTATGTGAAGAGGTTGCACCATTTTTCTACCTATTATCCTTGCTTGCTGCTCTTCCTTCCACACCACGTGTTGATCAGTCCTGTCAATTTAGACTGCAAAGTCTTTGAAAGCAACATATGCTATACTTGTATAATCACTACTACAAGTCCCTGTTTCACCCGGTATTTCTACTTGCTACTAGTTTAAACAATAAAAACCCTCCAAAATAGCAAACTAATAATCTTAAACTAAAAATAAAAGTAAGAATGAGTCATACTAATGCACTAAAAAAAAAGGCGGGGGGGGGAGGCTGTGTGTGAAGGTTTGCTTTTTGCTTTGTAAACTCTTTCTTCCTCCTTTAGCCACTGTAGGTTTTCTTTAATCCCAAGGACCTAAGTTTGCACGATCCCTGAGGGTTGCTTTAGCACACCAAAAATAGCAAAAAGCAAAACAACTGTCGTACAGCCTAAAAGTAGATGGGGGTCAACCACACTCCTGTATGCTTGGATCTCTGTGTAATCCACTGAGTTTCTGTAGACATTTTCCTTCCCACTGCTTTGCAAAATACCTAGCGGTTTAGGTATCTTGTATAGAACAATATATAAACAGGATGAGATCAATACATATTCATAGCTCACATACATAGCCAACTGACTAGGTCAATCCACAGAAAGCAACAATTCCCACGCTCAGCCATTTTTTTGGAAATATAACAGGGAAAAAGAGCAACAAAAGTACTTGTATGTTTTCTGTTGAAAACACTTTTCCCGCTTCCCCTCTATTACACCTTCAGAGAAGGGCTTTTGCTTTGAACAACAGCCCATTCTTTAACTTCATCAATGACAAGACAAGAATGGCTGCTGGGAATGAGTCAGTAGGATGCAGTACAGGGCTCTGGTGTTGCCTCTTGCCTGATCTGAGAAGCTACCACAACATTTTCCTTTTAGAGATTTCTAACACTCAGAAACAATATTATCTTATCTTCCCCTTTTGGTGAGACATTTGTCTGCAACTGCCTTCCAGCTCTTGTCATGGTGCCCTTCCCCTCCTCTTTTTCCCATCTGCAGTTCCTCTGCTTCAGTCCAAATGTCCTAATCCAATGACACTGGTGCTGTAATCAGTGATTTGTATGGGATCCAGTACCCCAATTCAAATTTCTCCTTCCTCTTGCATTCCTTCACTTCCCAAGGATTATTTATTGATTTTACACGTTATCTAGTGAACTGCTGCACTCTGAAAGTAATTTTCTGAAACTAAGTAGATTTTTTTTTTTAAATATTTTATGCATTACAAAACCTTTGAAGATATTGTCTGAATCATGCTGTTTTGCTTAAGAAAAAATAAATTCTCTACAGTTACACTACAATACAGATCAGGAACTCTAAACCACCCTTCAAAATAAATGTCACAACAATAGGTAAATACAGAATCATAGAACCATTAAGGTTGGAAAAGACCCTTAAGATCATTGAGTCCAACCATTAACCTATCACCGCCAAGTCCACCACTAAACCATGTCCTCAAGCACCAGGTCTACCCGTCTTTCAAATACCTCCAGGGATGGAGACTCAACCACTTCCCTGGGCAGCCTGTTCCAGTGCCTGATTACTCTTTCGGTGAAGAAATTTTTCCTAATATCCAACCTAAACCTCCCCTGGCACAGCTTGAGGCCGTTTCCTCTTATTCTATCACTTGTTACTAGGGAGAAGAGACCGACCCCCACCTCGCTACAGCCTCCTTTCAGGTAGTTGTGGAGAGCAATAAGGTCTCCCCTCAGCCTCCTCTTCTCCAGACTAAACAACCCCAGCTCCCTCAGCCACTCCTCACAGGACTTGTTCTCCAGACCCTTCACCAGCTTCGTTACCCTCCTCTGGACACGCTCCAGCACCTCGATGTCCTTGTTGTAGTGAGGGGCCCAAAACTGAACACAGTACTCAAGGTGCGGCCTCACCAGTGCCGAGTACAGGGGGACGATCACCTCCCTGGTCCTGCTGGCCACACTATTCCTGATACAAGCCAGAATGCCATTGGCCCTCTTGGCCACCTGAGCACACTGCTGGCTCATGTTCAGGCGGCTGTCAACCAACACCCCCAGGTCCTTTTTCGCCAGGCAGCTCTCCAGCCACTCCTCCCCAAGCCTGTAGCGTTGCCTGGGGTTGTTGTGACCCAAGTGCAGGAGCCGGCACCAAGCCTTGTTGAATCTCATACAGTTGGCCCCAGCCCAATGATCCAGCCTGTCCAGGTCCCTCTGTACGGCCTTCCTGCCCTCCAGCAGATCGACACTTCCACCCAATTACAGCGCACACTTCCGTGCATCTCTATTACAAATGTTTTGCAGGGCATGGCAAGCCTTACAAAGAGAAGAGAGCACTGAAATTCAGGGGCTTCTGCCATTAACCAGTTTCACCAACAAGCTTAGAGTTTTGCTCACAGGTTTTGATACCCTGTCCCTTCCTTTTATCGTTATGGTCATAGTACCTAATCAACCAGCCATCTCAGAAAACAGAATATAATAAAAACAAGTGTAGCAGTTATCTGGTAGACAAATTAGAAGCTTATTAAACAAAAACATTACGTTATGTCCAGAGATAAGGCTGAAGTCTTTGAAAAGCCCTGTCAGACACAGCTATACCATTCGACATACATAAAGAAAAGTTTTTGATGGACATCTGATAATTGCAAATTTCTCCCTTCCCCTCATACATGAATGTTACATTTTTTAAATGAGCCATTCTCTGTTGCAAAACTAATTAAAATTTAACTGCATATAATTTGGACTTCAAAAGAACAACAAAAAAAAAGGTTATAAAGGAAGGGGGAGAAATCTAGACACCTAAAAGATGCAGCTTCCCTACTTCTGGTATTTGCATGACAGTTTTCAAAGCTGAATCATGAAGACAAAGAGGAAAAAAGGACCAAATCATCACACCCATAATCTATATGGATCCAAAAACAAGACATCAGCTGGCAATACTGTCAGGAAAGAGATGCTGATGAAAAGTGGGTCAGAAAGACTGGGATGTTCTATGCTGACCAGAGATAGCTGCAGGCGGTTCAAAGCAGCTGTGATTTGCAGCCCCCAGAGGCACTCTTTCTTTAATTAAAGATAGGAGAGATGGAAAAATAAAAATAAAAATAAAAATCAAGAACAGAACAAGTTAGCAGTGAAGTGGCTAACTAGCTGGCTTCCCAAATTTACAATACCCAAAGGAAAGACTGCTCAATGAAATCTGCTGTTTACTGGTAGCTAGATGCCAGGGTGAAAATGCCAAAGCTATGAGCAGAAGTAAGGGTACAGTTTGGTAAGCAGTTCTTTTGGTGATGGCGTGCTAGCTTCAGCAACACTCACCGTGGGGAACTTGTTCTCATTCCCATGGCACCCCTTTCAGCTGTGGCAACACGTTCTGTGTGGGACTATGCATTGAGTCAGATAGGAAAAAATTGGTAATTTTTAAACACAGCTCAGATCCCTGAACTGATTTGCTTGATCTAGACATTTACAGGTTGCCTAATCTTGCATCTGTTAAAATAATTGTAACTTATCCTCTTGATCTGGTCTGGTCCAGTCCTGCAAGGACAATACTGCCAAGGTTATCTGACAGAGAAAAAGTGGCCCTATCTGTGATCATCTGTAGGCTTAGTCTCAAAGCTACTCATTTTGAATGCATTTGGGGACAACGGAGGAGGTTGGTGACACTGGGATATGCTATTACCAAGCTGGAAGTAGTAGTCTGGAAAGAGGTGAAATCAAGCGCTAGTCAACGGAGAACAAACTCTCAAAGTAGATGCAAATCTAAGGGCAAACACAGAAACCTGGGGACTCTTATTAACTGGGGGGTCCGATGCGCAACACCACAATTTTAGAGTTGGCTGAAATGATATGCCTCTTGCTTCACACCACCAGTACAGAAAGATATTTACTCCCCTTACTGCTCCAGGTCTTGTCTGTTGCTGATAAATTATTAAAATATGGTCTTCCAGGTCACTCATGCAAGAGCAAAAGGTCAAGAAGCAATAACCACGTACTAGAAAATATGTCCACTCAATGACTAAGTGTTCCTCCTTTACAATTATGTTTTCAGATCTACCAATAGGCCATTCTTAACTCCCTTAGCATTTATAATATTAGTTTGGCAATGTATTTCTTCAATCAGCATGTATAATTAACCAAATGAAAACAAGTCAAACACTCTTGTCCAAGTAGCATACCATAATCACCAAATTATCAGCCACATCTGTAGTCCCTGGCAAGCTATTGCAAATTATTTTAATATGACCTAATCTCCAGTGAAGGAGGATAAAATTGACATGTACATTATCTATTACTGGATTTTTGCCTGGACTGCTTTGCATAATAGGACAAATTCTCCTTATAAAACACTGGCCTAACAATCTTTTTCTTCCAGTTACATGCAACCCTTGCCATGTCCCCAGGCTTACTGAAAAACAGGTCAAGAGTCTCTTCCATAACCTTCTCAAAGGCCAAATTGAGAAGTCAGTATCTACATCCAGTTTCCTTCCCAGATCTCCTGTAGCTCAAATGAAGAAAGAAAAAGATGACTTTGTGCAGTTTTGTTTTGGTTTTAAACTGCTTGGGGTCAGGTGAAAGCACAGCCTACATCAGAAACAGCAAGTAACCAGGTGGAGGACATCATACCAGCAAGATACTAAGGAAGGAAGAATAAGTCAATGTTGTTATTTCTACACCTGGCAAAGCACCATGGGATTTCAAAGAGCAACCTGCTGATGCAGGCTCTGAATAAATGACAGAAAACAACAGTAAGTGGGCTTCAAAAATTAACCAGCTGAAATGACAGCATTTCAGCATAACAAAGCAGTTGTGTCTGTACTTTAACAGATAAAAAAAAAAAAAAATCTGAAAAGAAATTGTGATAGTTTCAACATGAGACAGATTCTGTGGTTACTGTATCAGCAAAACTTTCACCTTATGTCTATATAGCTTTACAGCTCAGCCGCGCCTGTGTATTTTCACAAGAGGAAGGGAGGAGGGAAAAATTCAGTAAAGATTAAAGTAGTTTCATTAATACCACAAAGCTGCCCCAAACCAAGTGACTGCTAAAAAAAAAAAAAAAAAAAAAAAAGGAGAGCGTGCTGCCAACGTATCCTTTGCAACAACTCACATTTGTTTAAAGAAGATGCAACATCCACACTAAGCGCACAGCACTTCAGAAAACAACACCAGGGTGATTAGACGACTGTTACTACGAAGGACAAATCCACTGCTGGCGATATGTCATTCGAATACTGATAAACCGAAGAGAGGCACAAGCCTGCAATAAGGTGCAACCATTTGGCTATGAGCCTGGAGCGAGGGGCCACGTATTAAGAGACATCCTCCCTCCTCCGAATCCCCTGCTGTTTTGGAGAGAGCGGAGGCTGCGCCAAGGCTACGCCGGATATACCGCGCGTTCCTGGAGACGCGCGCCGGCCCGACAACTGGGGGGACATGGCCAAGGCCCCGCCTGCACCCCGCTCCACGCACAGCGGCCCCCACTGGGAAGAACCAATGGCGACATGTGGAACAGCCTCTGCTCCATGCCGCAGGGGTGCTGCGGGGATGCCGCGGGGATGGGGACAGTTGACCTCCGCACTGCTGTGCTGCCCGGACACAGCTGGGCTCGCAGAAAGAAGCTGCTCTTCATTTCACCCTTCTGAAAGTGACCGAACGGCTCCAATATAATTTATCAAAAACTGTCTACATAGAAACAGCTGTCAGTATTTCCATGACTTCAGTCTCTAGCACTGCTGTGTATTTGTGCGCATCCCGAGTGCATGGACTCAATGGGCTACTCACACTCAACGTGTTTTCAACTGAAGATGCAGCAATACTTTCTTCAAAGAAAAACACAAAACCCCCAAAATGTTTATTTTCACATAAATGTAAATTGCACATCCCCAGAAGGGACTAACATTTTTTATTAATGACAATTTTTTGAAGTTTTAAAATGGCTGTTAGCAGTGGACTGTAATTCTGCTGTTGGACATTTTATATGGTTGGCAAATCTGCTCAGCTTAATTAAATGTGCCTCACAGATAGTAGGAACTTGAGCTATTTTCCGATCCATCCTAACCTCAGAAAAAAAGGTAAACAGAAAGCTAATGTCATCTTGGTATTGTGCTTGCAGAAAACCACAGAAGGAGCACTGGATATTACCACCCTCACCATAGATTAGTAAAAATATTGCAACATGGCACAACATACAAAACTTTTTTTTAAAAAGCAAGTTCTTCACAGCCATTCAGCTTAGTACATTATTCTTACATCCTCACTTAGATCTGCGTTAAAAAGCCCTCCGTGTATTGGTTTCTATGATTAGAATATGCAAATGGTACTAAAAGAAAAAATAAAATCTGACGGCCAACATTAAAGAACATAAATGTGATCCTGAATAATTTAACAGTTATTTCCCAGTTTCACTCCAAGCCCTCAAGCCACTCGGTGGGTGTAATCTGCTCTAGACTCAACTGTGGCTGTGTATTTTGGCACTGAGTCAAAACAGAGAGGTTATTGTTTGATTTATATGCCAAGAGCCTCTTAGATAAAGGGCTAATGGCAGGCTGATAGCTTCAGCCTTTGCATGTGGTGTTTATACAGACCCTTCTTTCCTCTCCCTCCTTTCTGCATGTACTCCAGGAAGGCTGTGTCACATCAAGATCAAGTTAATTAATTAACTCATACTAGTATAATTTGATTGATAAAACAATTGATTCACTAAAGGTCATGGGGAGTGCTGTTAAAACACCAACTTTTCTGCCTCAACAACGCATAAGGTTTTGAGCTTTGCATTTTTCTACGCTGCAAACAGCAATTTTGAAACAATAAGCACACTACAAAAATTTATGGAAGAACCTATGAGAAATTAATCTGTCAATTAAAGTGCACTGCAAAGTTCAGAAGATATTTCAGTACTTCATGAGATGTTTGAGCAAAAAATAAATCAAGTCCTACAACAGGAAAAGTCACACAAGAGAATTTTCTATATTGTTAGTTCTGTAAACTCTTGAACTTTCCCAAAAAAGAAAACTAGACGCCTTGCTTGTGTGATATACTTTGCTATTTACTACATCCAAACTAGGAGTATTTCCCAGTATATAAATGCTCTGTACTGTTAAAATACTCCTATAGGGAACACAGTCCTATATGACCAAATTGTTATTTATTAGATGTTAGCAAACTACATTATCAAATTATACAATTAGATTACTTTTCTGCAAGACACAAGCAACATAAATTTTTCATTTTAAAAAAATCTCATTCTAAAGATACAGAAAAAAAATCATTAAAAATAGACTAGATTCTTAACAGCCTTTTGCCACCAATTTATTTTAAAATGCTTATTTTAAACAGCAGGCAGATAAAACAGAAGCTGTCAGGCATTTTAAAAGCGGTTCTGAGGTAATATTCAAGGTGTTGCAAATCAGCTTGCAGCCAGCAAGGCTAAAGCATATGAGCAAAAACAGGACCTGATGATCAGCCACAAAGTTTTACATTAGATTCTCCTCTGGACTACTTGAAATATTTGTAAGTAATAAGTGCTAGAAGTAACACATTTTTATCAGGAGTTTATTGGTCAGTTCACTGTATGTTGTTCGATATACAGGTATATATAAATACCAAGAAAGTACAGTATTAATTAGACTAATACAGTAGACTTGTTCATAAAAAGGCATGATTTGCCACTAGAAGTCAAAAATTCCATAATATTTTTGCCTCCTCTCCTCTGTGTTCACCTTAGCATGGATGCCCCTGTGCCAGTACTACTGACCCAGCACGCAGGATCGCTTTGCAAACCAAACTGGGAAGCAGAGAGCTTGCTTTGCCTGGGCCTCGACAGCCAGGAGGGACTGCCAGGCAGCTCCACGGGATGCAGCCCAAGTCCTCCTTCCTTACTGGTTTTACACGCAGCTGACTCAACGGGGCCATAAAACAAACAGGCAGAGCACAGGGGTTACTCTTTGAAAGCTCTGGCTCACAGACGAAGGGTACGCTGTCTAGTGTGCCAGGGGAAAGTTGGTTAAAACACAGCAATAAGAGGTAACAGTTATTATATGCAAGCTATTATATTCAAGCTATTATATTTAGCTTCATCAAGGCATACCTACAGATACCGATGCTTCAGGGCAATGCTGTATACCCAATCAAGTTAACTTAAATTTTGCAATCATTTTCAGATGCAGGATGATAAAACAGGCTGTTAATGACCATTAGGAGAAGAGAAAATAAGATTCACCAGACATGACCAATAGCTAAGACCAACAGGAATAGGAAAGTATTCTTTGAATTTGTTACTGAACATCATGAAAGAGCAAGTTTTGCTTCATCTTAAAAGGAAGCATATGAAGTATAGGACAGGATTTTCACAGACATAGTAGCAAAAGTCTAAAATGCTGAGAATACACAAAATCACAAGCTCATTTCAGATTGAGAAGAATTGTGAAAGAATTATCTCAAAACAGCTTTTAAAACAACATCATAATTTTAAGTTGCAAAACCGCTATGTTTCATATTAACTATTGTGTTCCAATAAAACCATGACCACTATACTCCAAACCAGGAAGAAATATGCTCCCTGTTATCAGTGGAGCATGGGAGAACTTAAAAACAAACAATTCAGGAGGTTCTTATAAACACAACCAACACAGTAACCCCAAACTGCCCCACAACTGCTCTGTTTACCTATAGCTCTTTGCTTGGGGCCGAATTCCTTTCCCCTCCTTCACAGATAATGGACAGTAAATCAGACTCTTAAAATTTGAGATATTTTTGGTCCCACAGGTGAACTGAATTACAATAAAATTTAAGAATTAATTATTAAAAGGTTGGCAAGGATTCAGTTCACATCAGGAATTGTTTAAAAAGAGGGGAAAAAATCCTCCCAACAAAAGTGAACGGTAACACAGCATTCTACGTTTCGCTCCCTTTTTTGTTTTTTTTTAAATAAAAAAGTAAAAGAGAAACTTTACTTTTCTGGCTCATTCATATATCTACTTTACAGATGGCCATACTTATAAAATAGAATATGTACACAAATCTGATGACTGTGGTCAACCACCATCTGAAGCAGGTTCGTCACTTGCCAAACCCACCGTCTTAAGTTTTATCAAACATTTCCTCAATCCAAGCATCATGTAAACTTGTAAGGACAAGCATCTTAACCACAGTCCCATTTCAAGCTGATCTAAATATAGATGTATTTACATATATATATATATATGCTGTGATACACATACAAGAAGTTTTTTGGCTTCAGAAAGCCAAAAAGTTTAACATATACTTCACCATCCATGACACAGAACAACTTTACTTGCTAATAACCACATACATGAGACAATGCAGCTGCGCATGGAATGATGTTATTGAAAAGTAATGCAACTCCACTCATTGCTGCTTCCAGTATCAAAGAGTAATAGTGTAAACCAATGACACCCATGTGCATTAAACCAAAAGAGAAAAATCATTCAAGATAGCAGAAAAATAATCTGTGGACCATATTTTACCATAACAAAAGTCAGCACAAACGCACGCGTGCGCACACCCACGCAGAGTATCTGAAAAGAAAATTAATTTATAAATCCTCTTATTCTATTCCATTTACATAGACTAGTGTGCTGGTTTTGGCTGTGATAGAGTTAGTTTTCTTCATAGTAGCTAGTATGAGGCTATGTTTTGGATTTGTGCTGGAGACAGTGTTGATAACACAGGGAAGTTTTCGTTATTGCTGAGCAGTGCTTACACAGAGTCAAGGCCTTTTCCGCTCCTCACCCCACCCCACCAGCGAGTAGGCTGGAGGTACACAAGAAGCTGGGAGGGGACACAGCTGGGACAGCTGACCCCAACTGACCAAAGGGATCTCCCATACCATATGACATCACACTCAGCATATACACCTGGGAGAAGAAGAAGGAAGGGGGGGATGTTCGGTGTGATGGTGTTTTGTCTTCCCAAGTAACTGTTACGCGTGATGGAGCCCTGCTTTCCTGGAGATGGCTGAACGCCTGCCTGCCAATGGTAAGCAGTGAATGAATTCTTTGGTTTGCTTTGCTTGTGTGCACAGCTTTCGCTTTACTTATTAAACTGTCTTTATCTCAACTCACAAGTTTTCTCACTTTTACCCTTCTGATTCTCTCCCCCATCCCACCAGGTGGGAGTGAGTGAGAGGCCGTGTGGTGCTTCGTTGCCAGCTGGGGTTAAACCACAACAACTAGTAATACAGAATTTCTGTATCAGCTTAATATTAGAACAGTTGCTTAGTGAAAAATTTGTTAGAAAACATTCAGAGCTTTTTTTGCAATAGAATTTACTACATATATAATTTGAACTAATATGGTCACATTCAATAATCTTTTAGACAGACAGCATTTCTACAATGTTTCATCTGATTATAGACAGCCAATACAGCATTTTCCTGTGTTAAAAACAAAACTACACAGTCCAACGAATAGTTTGGGGATCTATGGGTTCTCATCACCTTTATGTTCTGTTTATTTTAGCTATTCCCAAGATCATTAATATCCACTTGAACCTGTAAACTTCAAGGTCAACCAAAGGTGAAACATAAGGAAGCAATATAATATGAAGTATTCAACCGGATTATATGCTGTGAAACATTAAGGCAGTTTCCTTAAACTACACTTTCTTTTCTTCTTTCTTAGTAATAGAAGAGATAAGAAGATAAACTCCATATTGAGCCAGAATTCTTAATTTGGAGGACTTACAAAATTACTAATTATTCCTTTTATAGAGCAATTTTAAGATTTACTAAGCATGGCTTTCTAGAAAATGCTATGTAATCAGAACAAAATGAGTAGAAAAATATTCATCACACATTCCATAGATGGAATAAAAATATACCCAAAAACTTGTAATATTGTATAAATATCTTACCGCTGCCACAAGCAACATAAACCCCCTAACCTAAGTCCACATTGATTGTGGTTGTTAAGCTACAACAGTGATGTGTTATATTACATGTATAACACATGTGACCAGCAGCACTCAGAACACAGAAAAGCCTTACAAATACAACAGGTCTCAAGATCAAGAGGGGTTTGCTTGTAGACGAAACATCAAGCAAAATCTCTGCCACTCCTGGACTAACTTACCTCTCACATAGTTATCCTTCTGCAGATGACCCATGCCAACACTAGCAAAGCTATACGTGCAGATAAACCAGATCATCTCTATTCGTGACATGAGAGGGAAAAGTCTATATATAAATTGTTGTCTCCTACATGTGCTATGGCATCCAAGTGCAGTACATCAAAAACTGTAAAATAAACTGAGCACGCAGAAGAGGCTGCCATTGCAGGGAGAAACTCCTTATATCAGAACTCTTCATCTTCTCCAAACCACCCTGTTAAAAGGAGAACTAGTGCTTAATTCCGTAACACCCTGTTGTCTGCAAATTACAAAATTATTAGAACTCTGAATTGGGTTACTGACTAGAACACCAAAGCTCCCGTTCACTTTGGAAAATTTTAATTTAAATACAACACTGTAATGCACACATATTGGGAGTCACGTAAGCAAACACACTTAGCTTTGCAATTTCATATGGCGGCTGATACTGCTACAAGACCATTTCTTCAGCAGCTATCAAATGTTTTGTCAGGAAGAGAGTTCTTCTAAACAAGGCTGCTCCTGATGAACTACTGGAAGAAGCAACAGCACAAGCATGAAATGGCTGGCAAAGGACCAGGCTCTCCTTAAATACATTTCTGAAGCCAGCTCTATTCACGTTCTACAAAACAGACTGCCAGTGATGTTTCACACCACTATATGACTACTGTGCAAACTGCGATATGTTTTTTGTCATAATTCCTATGCTGGACGATGTTACCCTGAGGCAAGTCTCGAGGAAACAAAGGCACATTTGGGGAAGGTAAGGGGTGTAGGAAAAGGAGCCCATGCAGAGCTGTCGCTGCTCACCAGGCTGAAGCATGACTGAAAAGGAAGCGTTAGTCATGCAAACAGCCCTGAAACAGAAGCCTGCCTGGCAACTGCACCAACAAGAAACAGATCATCATCTTTGCCTGAAGTCCATTTAAGACAGTTACTTATCAACTTCAAGAACCTCTGTAATCTTGCATGATTATTATCCTGGAACCAAATGCCTCTGGTTGTCTTAAAATACATGAATTTCAGTGCATCTCTTTCAAAACTTGGATTATCTCAAAAACTTTACTGAATGTCAAGTGTACCAATAAAACAGGGATTCTATTAATGTTTTCTAAGGATTCTTCTTTTTGACCTACTGCAAGTGTACTTACTAAACACAGGTTTGATCATTTTAACCCTTTCTACTGACAGCCTAAGCAGATGAACCTGGCAGATTACTGAGAAAAGAAAGCAAGCAAGATGCATCTCAGGAAGGTAGGACTGGTTTTAACAGTGGCTGACTGATGTTTAGGTCTTACTAATCCTTTAAGTATTAAATCCCACTAAGCTCCATCTTGTACACAGACATGATTTGGAACATGTTCTGTGCAAAGAGAAAAGCAGATTAACCATCAACAGGGCAAAGAGTCCTAGCTCTAAGATGTGGTCAGCACGCCTCACAACATTTTAACTTTATCCTTCCTCTAACCCCTACCTGTTCCTTTTTAAAATTATGTTATTTAACAATACATAATACATACTGTTATCATTTGCATCCATTAGCCAGCTGGTAGGGTTCCCTCCCTTCTGCAATAGCTTCACACCAGCCATCTCTGCAGAAGAGCCTTTATCACAGGCCACAGAACATTTAGCTACCCTAAAACTTTCCCATTACTCAAACAGTAGTACTAAAGGAGCTCTTAAACAATTATGGTGGCACTGGGGCACTCAGTGGATAGTTACACATCATACTTGGACTTGCAAAACCAAGTTTCAGTTCCAACTACAAGGTGGTGGTGTCACTTCTTGCCAGGTATTCAGGACTAAGCTCCTCTGCGTTGACTCAGCATGGGACCAGGTCTAGGAGTGCTCCTTCCTCTTCTTCTCCTGCCCCCAGTAATACATCCTTTGGAAGTCCTCAAAGATTTCTCAAAGGAGCTCGTGCAGAAGGGTAAGATGCATAGCCTGTAATAGCATGTGAAGTCATTGTCAAGTATATTAAAAAAAAAAGGGGGGGGGGGCGGTATTCCAGCTGTCTACCACCATTCGAAAGCAGGAGCGGCACCTGATCATTAGACCCCAGAGCAACAATTAAAGGCAGGCTGATCCAAATAAACAACGAAGCACACCATAGCAATTGGAGAACTGCCAGAAACACAAAAAACCTGACCATCCAGATGAACGCTGAAGCCAGTTTGCTTCCTTCAAGACAAACAAAAGAAAAATCACTGAAAAGTGAAATTCTTTCCGTTGGAAGTACAATTGCTTATTGCGACTTGACCCACCCTGTTTTCCAATTAGCAGATGTGGATGTACAGTACTTCACAAGGTGAAGGGAAGGCTTGATGTTGAAAGGCTTCCCAGATACGCCACAGCCCTCTTGGTCACTGTAATAAAGCAGACCTTAATCATTCCAGCATTACCCCAAAATTCACTCTTGCTCCTCTAACAGTGGCCAAACTCTGCAGGAGCAAAGGAAAAAAAGTGCACACAAATAATTTCTTAAAACTTTCTAATATTCATAACCATCATTTAGTTCTGTCAGAGTTTCAGCTGGCCGCCTTTTAGTCCAATGAAATGGTTCTGTAAAATGTTTCATTCCTACAAGCTGCAGGACAGCTTACGCAGAATGCCAGACCGAGTTACTGTATGAATCAAGTTAATTGAAAGCTTCTGAGTAGGATTTTGTACACTACAAGCTATATCAAAACTCTTGCCAAGCAGCTCTTTAAAATGTGTATATTAAAGAGTTACTTGTCAGGGATTTTAATTTAGTTTTTGGACAAAGCAAATGAATTATGCTAAAAATAAAGTCTGATCCTTAGAACATATGCATTACTTGGGAATACTACATGTAACATAATAGGTTACTTTAGAGCATTCTGTTCTGTGTTTTAAAGCTATTGCATAAGGTTATTTTAATAAAAATGATTCCAGTGAAAGAACAGTTAGTAATGAGGTGCTGACAATTGAATCTACATTCAGGGATTGCATTGGAGTGCCAAGTCCACTTTTACAGATGCACTGGTTAGTTATCCAATAGATGTCCTCGAGGCATGTAAAACCAATATATTTTGGGTCACTTTTGGCAGCAGAGATATATGAGACAAGTGAAAACATTTACCAAGAACACATCTGAAGTGTGTTTTTCTTATTAGAGAAATGTAAGAAAATAAACCCAGATACCATGGAATGCCAGGAATTCCCTCTCCTCAATGTTTTTGATTTACAAGGCCACTTTTTGGTAGTCTCCTTTGACCTCCCTCCCTCATTTGCTGGCCTAAAGCCTTGACTTGCCAATGCAAACTCTTGACTAGCCCATTTTGAGGGCTTAATGTACAGGAATATGTCTTCATCACAGAAGGAAAGACAATCCTTTCCATAAGTGACTCAGTTACCACAAAAATCATTGCTTATGAAGTCTTATGGCATAGAGTAGTTAAAACATTCAAAGATACTCTCTTTATGGGTTGAGAACAAGTATTCAACTAGAGACTTGGAGACCCCAAATAAATAGTAAAAAAATAATCTGCAGCAGACCTTACATCTTAAAGACGTGTTGTTTGAACACGCAGGGCCAAATTCTCTGCTAGCATGTTGGTGAACGCAAACTTAGATCAACTTGAGGGCTTGGCCCTGCATATCTTCCTTATTCCTCTCTCTTACTTCAAAGTAGCATATTTGTCATAGTTTGAATGCAAACCTAGCGCCCTTGCTTCTTCAGATCTCATGCAAACCTAATATGGCCAATTCTACCCTTCAAAACCAAACTGACAGCTACTCAGGAAGAATAAAGCTCCAGCCTCAGGCTTTCATTTTTATAACCATTTCCATACTCTAGTTGATCTGTCATGGAGAACAAGATAAGGACTTCTGTCTACATTGCATATATTTACCCTGTGTTCTGGATATCTTCTCACAACCCCTCCCTGATACACTTCTGCCTACCACAGAATGAGTAAGGAGAGCAGAATTTTTCCTAATCCAAAATCTCTGGATTTTCGGTGGCTTTTTCTAGTCATTCAATATTAATGCTGCATCCTCCTCCTAAAAAGGGCTTGTATAAGAAGCGTGTTGGGTGTTGTCTAATTCCCCTCCTCCTCCGCATTCCCTCCTTACCATCAAAACCAAGTGTATCATTGATGGTATTTTCCGACCTGTGCAAAGAGTGCTTGAAGCCATATTCCCTTGTCATTAATAAGACCTGCAGCTTTTTCTGTCAAGATTAATTTCCTTTTTCTAAGGGGTAACTGGAGCTCAAGCATCCACGTGCAGCATACACATTCAGTGTGCATTCTGCGGCTGTTTCCAGTAATTGAAAATGGCTCAATATGGTTTTCTTTTTCTGGTTGCTTATTTAAAGTAGTAGTATAGTCATGGAGAGATTTAGGTACGGTCATAAAACTTTTCTCTCCCACAGCGAACGGGAATCTCTCCCTGTTGAACATCATTTTAGAAAATACATTCACAGTCTATGGAAATTAAGTGGTACTTGGTGTAGCGCAGTTGTCCAGAGCCTGCAAAAGGACTGCTTCTGGGCCGCAGTTCATCAGGGCATTAAAAACTAGCTTGATTTGGTCAATTTTCACAACCACTTTTGAAACTGTGAGCAGCTGTAAAGCAGCAAAACCCATTTCAGCATCTCTTTCCTACACTTAAGGAAAACAAGATGCACGAAGAGAAGAGAGCACTGGAGCTAGGCATTATGAATTAGAATCCAAAGATCTGCCATCTAAACAACAGAAGTCATGCTAAATATTATTTAGCCATGCTAAATAACAGAAGAGGAGGCTGGATTTTTGGATCAATTATAAAAAATTAAAATCAATAGTTGTGTAAGTATTTATCTGTATAAAAACAAAGAAGTATTTCTCTGTGCACAGATTCTGTCTACTTTCCAGAGTAAAACCATCTTTAAGCTCTGCCAGGTAAATAGCTCATCAATTTTAGCCTGCATAAGCTTCGATTCCTGTTTCATATAAAGTTTGGAATCATGAAAGCATCTCAACCATATAGTTAAAACTAGCAACCAAACCTGTTGCCAAAAGATAATACCATTTCCTTCCCAAACACCGATTCCTCATCAGAACGAGAAGCTGTCGTTTGTTCTTCTCATCAGTCTCTTACGGCACACTTTTCTCCATTGTAAGATACAGCAGGCTTACTTTATAGTATGAGAATGATAAACTAAAACACCCCTCCAGGTCACTTGGTCACTCTCTGTTCTGGCACTATGGCTGAGCAGCAAACGAGTAATTCTGCAGTATGTAATAAGGCCAATGCATATCACTGCATTTTAAAACCTCGTTGTTGAGGTCATTCAGAAGGCAAACTTAAAGGCAGTTGGCCAAGCAGAGTGAGAGCTAGTCTTAGAAAAATCTCACAATGTCAGCCAAAGCAACGGTTACTGGCAGATCGTACTATAAAACAAAAAAGATTGGAGCTCACTTTGGAGATTCATAAAGTCTACTTAAACAGACAGTGTCCTGCTGCTATTGAACTCTGAATACATCTGCAGGAAAATGCACCGTGGCCACACCAAGAGAAAAGCAGTTTGCAAACTTACAGAGGGGGGAAAAAGAAACTCACAAAATTCACAAGCAAAAGCATTAAGGTAACAAGAAAGGGATGTCAGTTTTAAAAGAAATGCTGCAGACAGCCAAAAAAACACCACCCCTAAGCAACATAAAGATCTTCCCTTTCTGTCCTGACTGCAGACATCAGTAGTTACTCTTTCTGATGGATAATCAGAAAGAGATTTGTCCTTCTTTACATCTTGCAAGGAATGTACCTGTGGAACAGAGAGCAATGCTAACAAGAAAACAGTCGGAAGATAAAGTAGCTGAGGGATTGTACTCACTGAATTTCCTTACAGACATTCAGTTACCTTGCTGTGCTAACCAGCTGAAGATACAAGTACTCAGAGACCTGTTGATGGTTGGACAACATCTGGATAACAACTTAAATTTATTGTGTCTTTCCACAGGCAAAAGACAAAGTCAGAAACTTGGGACTTAATGACAGTACTTAGGTAGAGATTATATTGAGAAAAATAGAAATACAGGGATTCCTTCTCCAAAAAAAACTAAAAATATGTCTTCAAAAAATTAAGCATGAATGATTCTGGATTTTGCCATTTTCAACTAGCAGATTCTACAAGCGATGGCATCTTGGACTTCTTGATCCTTGCACGCTGAGGATGGCTATATGTCAGAGGGCCCAGGAGACAACCTGAATTCTGGCTGAAAACTTTCATTAGTAAGCCTGGGTAGCCCAGACAAACAGTGCAGTTAGAAGTCCTCAAAGCAGAAGGAACAAAATCTTGAGCAGTCCATCTTCCTACAACCCCCTGAAGTCCATTTTGTGGGCTGAGAGGCACAGATAATGAAGAATCACCCAGCTGATGCCAAGAGCCAGTCAGCCCAATTAATTCTTTATCTCAAGGAAAATAATCAAGCTTCCTCTTATCTAGAGGACAACTTCTAAGGCTTGAGGCCTGTCATAACAGGTGATTGAAAAAAACGTGGCACCTATTAGGCAGGAACCTGGTTGGTGAAGAACCCTCATATGATTCCTCCACCGGTTACTTCAACAAACCCACTAGTGCAGCAAACCGGGGTTTTGCAGAGCAGCAGTGAGGTCTTCTAGCAATGCTGTACATTACACAGCACAGGCGAGCCAGAGGTCTTGACCTCTTTCCAGAATTTTCCACCCTCGGCACACCCCTCTCACCCCTTCCTTTTTTCCATTTCAAGGAGGTCCCGTGTTGAAAGGATCCGGGCAAATATACACATTTATTGCAAGATATAATAAATCTTATCAGCTTGTTCATCTTATCCTGTGGCAACAGTCAATTATGTTCATTTGATTCAGGCTGGTTTGAAACTGAGCAGAAAGCACCTCCTGGAAAGCTTGTCGTGACTGACAAACCCCAGAAGCTGATGCAGCCGGGGCTGTTATTCCCAACAAGAAGATGCCTTGAGAAATTTCAAACAATAAGGAAACTCTGAATAGGCCTAGATTCAGGACTGTGATTGGAGCCCGTATGAGTAAAATAAAGTGGTGAGCAGAAGTCCAGGAAAGCGGTGGTGGTGGGGGATGCTATGTTTGGGACATTCTTACTGCCCAATCCACTGCTTAGAGAATCATCTCCTGGCCAGATTGCTGAAAAGGCAATAGGTATCAACAGAAAAACCCTGCAAAGCCCAATTCATCTCCCTGAAAATGGACCTTAGTGGCACACCATGAGTCCTAGAAGCACAGGGGTGCGCTGTAATCTTTCCTGTCATTGCTGAAGGAAAATTTCAAGCAGTTTTTTAATGCAATGTGATGTCTGCTTTTCTTAAATCCTGCAGTGAAGACCTCCTTTTCTCTGTAAAATCGCTGTTCAGAAAGGCAGATAGGAAAAGGCTGTACGTGGGTGGTAGCTTTTTTTTTTGGTTGGTTGGGGATTTTTTTTGTCTTGGGGGGGTTAACTTTCCAATTAAAGCAATCCTCAAGAGCAGAGCTCAGCAGGGCACTGCAGCAGAGGCAGGAGGCCGGTTCCCAGGAGAGCAGGAACGCGCAGCTCCCGGCAGGGGGAAGCGTCCAGCAGCAGAAAAGCTGGATGAGCACCCCAGAAGCAGGGACAGGCAGCCCCGGCAGCACCCCACTGCTGCTGACCCACCAACTATATACTGGAGCAGATCCAAAAGCGGTTTACAGCACGCAGCTCACTCTCTCCCTGTCTGAAAGAGCCTTGCCATCCTTTGTTTTGGTTTACCCTTCCTCCTCCACAAGACTCTGTGGATATGAAGCGATATAGTTGTGTCATCTGGATTTTCTTACTGTAGTATTAACGTTTCCTCTTTAATATTAACAGTCTAGAAAGGAAAATTACTCTAATTTATGCCATAAATTCCCAGCTCATTCAAGAATAACACTGTCCCAAATTACCTTCTTATTACAAGCTTTTATAAACCTATGCATGCAAAAAAGTGGTGTTTTTTTTTTTTTAATGTCTACAGCTGGCATAAAGGAAATATTTAAAATTAAAGCTGAAAATGTCAAAGATCCAAGAACCATCTCCCCCAAAGCTTAGTTTGTAATTAATTCAGTGTTAAGAAAAACATCACTTTGATATCCTTCAGATGCTTGTTCCCCAGTTAAAAAAAAAAAAAAAAGAAAAAAATATCAAGAGAACAGAATCAACAATTCAAAAAAAAAAATCTATTACCCAGCTTAAAAGGATACTTTAATCTCCTTGCCAGTTTTAATTCTTGCTGCTCTTTTCTTTGCCATACAAGCACAAATAATCTTTCATTTTAAATTCACATCATACATGTGATTGTTCAAAGAATACTGCAGTGGTGTGTTTCACAGAGCTCATTGGAACTGCTGTTCCATCAGCTCACAGGAAAGGGGGACGGCGGGGGATACAACTCAGAACAGTCCCCTCTCCCCAGTGCAGGAAAGCACTGTGCATAGGAGTGTGAAGGACACAGCACTGAAGAAAGGACAAATGGAGATGCTGCCTTTGCTTGTCCTGACACCTTAACTCCCCACGTAATCATTTGCCACCTTATTTGTACCCTCCCAAAGACCAGAACCCCTAGGATTTTCTACCATGTGGTCTGCTAACTTGTATCCTGAGAAATTCCCCTATTTACTGGTTTAAAAAACAAGTTCCTTGGACAAAGACTAGGAGGGGAAACAGGAACAGAAAGAAATGAAGTGACCTGTCCAAGATCACGCTGCAAGCCGACAGTAGAGCCAGGACTGGAATACAAGTCCCCTCACCTCACAGCCTTCCTCTATGCTCAATATTGTCCAAGTCCCACCAGTACCAGGAGAGCACTACATCACATCACGCGCAAGAGCAAAGGTGCAGCTGGAATGGGGCTTTCTTCTCCATCCAAACCCTAACAGTTTTGGCACTTGTAAACAAAAGCACTCATCAGTCCAAAATAGAAATTAACAACCTCAGAACTAAGGAGGACTGGGAGAAGTATGTGTTTTCAACTACCATTAACATGAGACGTTGAAATTTTAGTATTACATCTCCAGGAACATTCTAATTTTTAACCAACTCCCTTTCTCCACACCCCAGCACACCCCTCCTTCCACCTCTTATACAAAGACCTAAGGAAAGATTTTGCAAGTGCCATGTTTCAAACACCTGGCCTGCATATTGATGTTTTCTGCATCACACTCATCAACAAGATCACCTCATTCTGAACTTGTTCTTTTTCCCCTCAATGCAAATTTAAATGATTTAGTGGCTCCATCTGCTTTGTCAAAAGTGCCCAGACACCTCAGCTATATTCCTCACTGACTTGCTTTAGGCGTAGCAGCCCAAACGTGAAGTGTGTTACGTTACAGTTTTGCATCGTTACGGAAAAATGCTTGCTGTAAGAACTCAATGGTTCTTTGTATATTGCATTGAATACATATATATTTTAAATAAAAATCTGATGTTTTTCTGAGATTTTAACACCACATTGAATTCTAAGAAGCTTGCAAACTCCAAAGATTGGAGAAAAGGAAGCAAAAGTGGAAAAACAGGCAAGAAATCTCTATTCAGCGAGTTCTTGAAATGTGCATAAACAAATTAAGTATTCAATTTATTCAGCAAAATATGAAAACACATCAAAAGTGTTCCTAGGTAATAAAAGAGCAGATTAAAAAAACAGCAAACGTACATATTTCTTCAGTTACCCACAGTTCAGTATCACATAACTCTCTACTTCTTGTTCGCACATGCCACAGACCTGTGGCCAGGACGCAGGCATCTGAACCCTGACGTGGGGCTTCAGGGAGCCATGGGGCCTCCATGCACCTTGGCTCCCAGCTTGCAAGAGGTGGAAAACAGCACAAGACAAACCTCCATCAAGATAAACCCATGACAGGATGCTTCCATGTGATAAAATACCAATCTTAAAAACACAAGATAGGTGCTTTGAGAAACAAAGTGGCCAAAATGTTATCAAATGGACACGATGGATGGCTCACAAACATGGAGAGCTTGATGTTCATCCAAGCAGACAACTCCTAAGAAGCCACTGCATGTACACTTAAAATCAGGAGCTGAAATTGTCAGAAATTCCTCCAAAAACACTGTGTGAGTTATCAAAATACAAAGACCAGCAAGAGAGCTACAATCAATTTAATTTTTTTAAATTACCTCTGCCATTAAGCTTTCACTACAATTTCCACTTCTATTATGCATCATTTGTTTGGAAGGACAAGGTGGCTATCGTATTTTTTAATCAGAAACTAACAGTTCTGATTCAGAGTGGCTGCCCTTAGTTTTATGTCTATAAACTGTTTCATTCTTTTTATATATATCCATCTGTATATAAAAATTAATAAAATATTTTGACACAATTCTCAGAGCATAACTCAACTAACATTCACACTGGAGCAGCAATATGTCAGTGACTACGGTAGGGCAAACAATTACTCTGAAAGATTTTTGAGGCTACTAATACTAATAAAATTAAAAACTCCAGAATAGATATTTTTGTTTTGCAAGAAATTCCCTTCCTCACAAAGAGAGCACCTTCAAAGTACAGTAACTTAAGCAACATATGGCATTTACATTTTCATCTAGATCTTTAAAGAAGCCCATTATTTCCTTAGATTTGAGCAAAGAACCCTGCTTTATTTCACCACACCAGCCATAAATTATTCATTAATTCTGTTTGCTAACTCTGTAACTGAGCCCAGATGTTTCTGCTGGAGAGGCATTCCATAAGAAAAGTTAAATATAGCAAGCTGTGTGGAGAGAGCAGACCTCTCTCTCTCTCCCCCCACCACAGCATACTCAAATATTACTTGAGAGAAAATAATGAAAACATTGGAAAAATATTCTGAATATGCGAGTCTGTGAAACGCCACAGTCTGATCACAAAATTTCATGTAAAAGAGCCCCCACACATTCCACTTGGGTGTAACTGAAGTTACTGATCCTGTCTCTGGGAAAGGTGCTGGCACTTTCACTCGCCAGAGTAAATGCAGAATTTACAAGCAGAGGAACACTCCTTGCCATGCATCATTTACAAATATAAATCAAGACTTAAGTTTTCAATTACAAGAAACACTTCCGAGCCAGCTACCAATGGCAATAACCATGTTGATGAAGAGCTGAGAGCATCGTATGGAATTTCTTACAGAACTGACACGGAAACTCACTGGTGGGAACTTTAAATCCATTTCAGTGCTTCAGAACTTCAACCATTTCACACTAGCAAAGATGATTAACGCTGATGTTTATAATCCAACACTAAGAGCACAGTCCTGTTGAACAGAATGGAAGCCACCAGCTTCAGCCACCCATTCAGACACAGTTATGGTTTCTAGTACTCTTCAGCAATTGTCTTAAGCTTGTTTGGAAATGCCTATTTTAAGTTAGAAACCATTCCCAATCATTACATAGTTGGAGAACAGTGAAAGACGCAAGGTTGAACACTGCAGAACAGCATTCTTCGGAGTTTGGAGACTATTCTCAGGCATGCAACACTTCTTCAGTTGTGAACAATGATCACAGGAGAGATTTTGAGAGGTCATCTAGTCCCTTTGCTCTGCTCCAAGGCAAGATCAATCCTATTATTTAAACCACTAGTTTCCTAACCTGTTCTTAAAAATTTCCAGTGTAACAGATTCTACAAGATGAATTTCCAGAGGGAGGGTATTTTGGGGAAGCTGTTACAAACTGGCGTGGTAATGACACCACTTCCTTGGTACCACATATCAGCTCCTGTTATCCAAATTTACTGCACTTGCAGAGTAGCAGCTGAGCACCTTGTAGCCAAATCCTGTTGCTCTTGAGCCACCTGTGTCCATAGGAAACTTTGCAAAATATGTTAAGTCTAACCGTATTGTTAACAGAGGCACCTTCCACTAGCTAGCAAACAGGCAAACAAACCTCAGTATATATACTATTAGCCACCTTAGAACACAATAAACTCTGCAGGCTATTCGTAAAAATGTGACTATAGAGAGGACCGAAGTCATAATTTTAGCATGGGAAGGCATACTAGCACTAGCTTTAGTCTCCTCAATGTCAATAATGTTAGGAATAATGGAGTAGTAGCACAGGTCAACAATCTCAGGGCAATAAATAACTATTTTTTTTCCTAGTCCACGCTGCCAGAAATTTTCTTTATTTCTGGTAGTTACTCAAAGTTAGCACAAACAACAGCTACCACAGCATGTCTACCATGGGCAATGACCTCTTCATTTTGCTGCGTAGATAGATCTTAAGAACATCTCACTTCTACTTCAGAGATCAGCTGGAAAGCAGCCAATGAGAAGAAAACCAGAACAAATTTTATTTAAGTTAGTCACCCCAGCAGCAACTTACAATTGAGTCCACCTATATGAGGAAATGTTTCCTCTCCAACTACTAAGGAAGAAAAGAGTTATGCAACGTGAAACCTAGAAACAGGACCCAGTTACAGCACATGTGGGAGATGGAAGATGACAAAGGATCTGGAGGCTCTCACAAAATAAAGACCATATGTTGGAACAGTGGAAAGTCTTCTGTGAAATCTTTGCAGGGGGAGAAGAGGGAGTAGAGCACAGGTGTCAAGTACCAAAAGGAGTCAAAACAGAAGAACAGACTCTCTAAGATATATAAAATATCTATAGACTCTATAAGATCTATAAAAGATAGCCCATCTTGAAAAACCCTTTTCTAATATATGGAGGGAACATTACATCAAAAGAGAGAACTTTTAATCTTCTTTGCACTGCATTAATTTCTAGAGCAAGGCTGAGCGAAAATTTTTTCTGTGGAGCGAAACCAGCACCTGATGTATTTCCTGGTTCATGCATAGTAATAGAAGCTGCAGGAAAGTTTCAATTCAGACAACTAAATTTAGAAAGTGAAACATCAAATCTGATGCACTTTACAAGCAATGTCTTGGCTGCAAATTATACATAACTAAGTACAGCTGTTTGAAGTTTAGATTGTCCTTGTTTAAGCAAAAAACAGGCCCTTATGAAGCTGTCTGTATACCTAAATTTGTGCCTACTGCTCTTTCTCCACAGGTATTGTGTTTGATAACAGGGATAAAACCTTAAGTTAAGAGGTACTCTAACAAGAATTCAGCATGCAGCTCACTTGGTAATTATAAAGAGGTTTATGGGAAAAGAAAGCCATACTTAAGACCTACCTGCCTGTATGACCTGTTACTTAGGCAGAAAAAGAAATGTCACAAGGAAGAATTTTTGGCCTTTAATCTGTACTGATTTCTATTACAGTAATCTACAGCAATTTAAACAACCCAGATCTAAAAAGGTCCTGAGAATCTCCCACTTTTGGGAGTCTTATCTGGCCTGCTCACTTATTGCACACATACAAACTGATTATATTCCAGCAGAATTAGGACCAGATGGGTTTTTGCTGTAAGCTTGATTATTTAAGAAAAGACTTGTTCTTTGTTCCTTTCCCCCCCCCCCCCCAAAAAGATAACAAACATATTCAACATCTTAAAAAAAGAAAGAAAAAAAGAATGTTTACTTTGGTTGTGCTAAGCAGCCAGGTGCTATAATATTGCAAGTTTCATCTGTAGTCTGCAGTGCCGTAAGTTCCACCATGTTAACCATCACATCGGTCTTGTGGCCGGGAAGCTTGGGAAGCACAGAAAGTATCTTCTCTGCAAGATTGTCACCATGATGACCAACTGCTCCTAGGGAAAAAGAGACCCCACAACTGTCAGGTACATAACTAGAAGAAGAAAAAAAAAAAAAAAAAACAAAAAAAACACAACCGAAAATGAAACCACAAGGAACTGAGAGCAAAATAACCACCACATGTTTTGGGAAGAAGGACACTGGTAGTCACAACATCAAGACCACAATTAGCTTTTCAAAGATACTTTGCTACAAAAGTAAAATTAATTTCTGGAATGTCTGAAGTTAAAAGTATTGATAACATTTCAGAAAGATTCATTTAAAAGGCATAAATTAGACTTAGTTTTACAGCTAGTAGATATTCACTGATTTTGCACTTAAATACACAAAATATTTCTCTTTGCATAAGAAAGTTGTTAGTTAAACAAGATTTGCAATGGTTATTAAAAAAAGCAGGCAAACATTTATATATACATGCACACACACAAACTATACTTTTCTAAACTAACAGGACTGTGCTTAAAGGAGCTGTATGCAGGTTGCATATGTAGCTACCCAGATAGACTGGCATAATATTAAAATAAACAAGTTGAAGGTATTTGTACTCTGCCACTTTAGCTGTGGTTCAGCTATCACCACAGGGCTGGACACCAGTGCTGAGCTGAGTAGTGTTCTCCTGGCTTTACTCACAGGAGAAAGGGGACTTCTGAAGTCGCCTTTGAAAGGCAGGAAGAAGATCTTTTAGGCCATGGTCCCATTCCATCAAAGTCTGTCCACGTGGCTCCCTATCTGTTCTCACTTCTGAACATTTCCAAAGACAGAGGTCTGTTTCAACAGGTGAAGTCAGCTTCACATGCTCCATAAATCCAAACAGGGCCCTTACATTAAGAATATTAATGGGGTCAGATTACTAACTGCTCTTGGATAAGCAAAAGGTTGTCTCCAGCAAGTCTACAGCAGCCATGTATCCATGTTGTGAAACCACCTCATGGTTTATCAACTATTCTGAATTGTAGTAGAAGTCAAAAAGAGAAGCAAGGATGAAAAAGGAGGACAAAAGTAACATCAAACTCTGCACTGGCAATGCCTTTATCCACAGAAGGCAAGGAAGGCACACATGTCCAGCACATGGTGGTACTGCAGTGTGGACACCTGGCCGCTCAGCTGGATTGAGATTACCAATTTGTTTCACCAGAGATTGTAATAGTCACAGAATGACAGCAACTTTCCTTTCTACCATCCCCAGACAGACCACTGAAGTACAGATGAAACAAGCTGGGTTGTCTTTGCGACTCCCTAAGCCATCTGCTCTCCAAAATCCCTACATTTTTCTTAGTAGGTCAGTCACTTGTCAGCCACACTGCAGTTATCAACACTCGCAAAGTTACAGACATGGAAAACAGATGGTAATCTTCTGAACCGCCACTCCCACATACTGGAAGCAATGTCTGTCTCTCCACACTTGCTGCACGCGAGCAACATTTAGCTAGACACGACATTTAGCTAAACTGGAAACACCTCGAATGCAAATAAACCCATGTTAATTATTAACATGCCTCCTTTCTCCTTGGCAGAGGGGGAAAGTCTCAGTGTATTTAAGTTGCTTCCACAATTAGCAAGTGCCATCTCAGTCTCCTTCCCACAACTGCTACTTCTTGGAGGCTCCCACTGGTCCGCAGGCACTAATGGCTTTTGCTCTGCCTCATCAAATCAATCAGAAAAACATATCCCGGAGCTTTTAAAAACCCCTATCACCCCTGACCAACTATGCAAACCAGCCAAGGCTGGGAAGACAGCTAAACCGCATGAGACTAGGACAGAAGATCACAGGGAGTCGCTTCTCAATCACGCTGACTTCAGCAGGGTGCACAGGACCGGTTTCCCGCCTCTCTCCTCACCGCTGTGGAGGACAGTCAACAGGCCGCTCAGCAGCTTCTCATGACCAACAGCGTTCAAGGCAGCTGGTAGCTTTAATGCTGCCAAAAGCGCACACAGATCGGGTGTTAAAGTGACAAGGAAAAGTTGTCCGACGAATGCAAAATAGGAGTCTTCACGCCAGGCAAATACCCAGCCTTGAGGATGCAGGAAATCTTATGTATCACGCTGCTCTAATTTTACGTTGTCTTCTCACTAAGAGTTACAAACTGAAATATGTGACATTTGATACAGGTTGTAGCTGGCACAGTTGGCAAAGTCGACCAACTGATACTTTAACAGCAGCCAGGAACTCATTAACTATATCCCCCCTTCCCCCAAAAAGGCATCAATGACATGCATACAAGAAAATATTTTCCTAAGCCCATTACCTGCCCTATTATCACACCATTTGTACTCCAATTCTTATGTTCTCCTACTGGTTCTACTGTCTGGTTCAAAACCAAAACAAGCAAAAAAAAGCAGATTTAAGGGGCAATTGCATATCACAGAAGCAACGTGAGAGCTTGGGCAGCGGGAATACTTTTAAGTCAGTTGCTAAACATGAGGTGCTTGAATTAGAAAGCAGTTCTACAAAGGCATTGCTCACTAGCCAACAACTAATGCAGCTAATTTCTACTGGCTGGTTTTCCTTCAGCCAAAGTTTAAATATAAGTCAGTGTGCACCAAAACAGTATGCAAGGCATGTCTTGCCGCCACTATGAAGCTTTCTTAACACATGCTGTTTTAACTACTTTGTAGATTAGTTCAGGACTGGTGATTTTGGAAAGATACATGGACAAACCCATTCCAGTTTTCATGATGTTTCAACACTGCATGCTCACCCAATGCTTTTCTGAATAAGATCACCGCTAGGAAGACTTTACCCTAAAGGACTCTAGTGGGACAATTCCTACGATGCAACTTTCTCAGGCAATGCATCACCTCAGTGAAAGCAGGGTTTAAAATATCAGGAGGCAGAAATGTTTACACCTATTTCCTTGAAAGAAGCTGGATATTTGGAGCTCCAGTTCCAAAGCTTATCAATGTTTTGCCATATTCTCTCACCCAGCATTAGCTTAAGCTGACCTTGTTAAACAGTGCTAGAAAGCAACCTGTATGTTCCCAGGAACCATTGTGCAGCATTCAAGGCAAACTAGAGCATCCTTCTACCTTGCCAAGAGACAGATCTATGTTCTCCTTTGTACAAACAAATGAACATCAAAGTAGCCAGTTATCTGTCCCACTATGCTGTCTATTGAATCTAAAAACAACAACAACAAAAAAACACCAAAAAAACTCCTCACCAAACACCACAACACCCCCCCCTTCCAAAAAAAAACCAAAAAACCTGTAGCCCAGCAATAGGAGCAAGGAAGCCCACAGCCAAGCACAGCAGCATCAGAGTGCTGCCATAGAAATATGAGATTCCCCATCTCTCACAGCCAGCTATTGCGACATATGTAAAGAGTAGTAAATTTGGAGATAAGATAAGAAACATTTGGAGATAAGAAACACTTAAGCATCTGCTCAAGGCTCATGTAATTTCCAAGCCCCCTGCACTGACCTAGCCACCTGCAGTTTTCTTTACATAGGCAAAACTCATTCCATTTATTTGCTTATCTCTATAAAGCCTCTATAACAAATTCAACATCTGAAGCATTTAAAAATATAGTATAAAAAATTGTGTGCCTATTCCATGATAGCAGAATCTTTACAAACCATACCACAGCAGAGTCCGCACCCTCACCCACAGTACGGAGTTGACGCCTCTTGAATATTTTCAGCTGCCATCACTCCTCACAGCTGCAGTCTACAACCTCAAGTAACCAGAATAATTTAAGCACCAGTTGCCTCCTGTGTCAAAGCCCCAGCCTGGTTCATAAAAAGGGGACTACTGTATCCTACAGGCCTCAGTATTTATGTTTTAAAAGCCTCAGCTTATATAGTAAGGAAGAAAAAAACCCATGGTTTTGTTTCCTTAAAAAGACAGTAGTGTCAGTCCACCAATGCGTCAACTTGGAAGATGCTACAATCAGAAAGAGCGTGAGTAAAGCGCTCCAAATTAGAAACGTGACAGATATAATGAAAGAAATAGACAATTACAAACAATCAGTTTAAAACAAAAAATAATCGAAGAGAGATATTAGTCAGAACCAGACTTTACCAGAAAGGCATGGGCCTACTTTAGTCTTCACTCTCATCCTCCTCTATGAGTGGGATTATGCAGTAGAACAATTAAGGCATGCCGCAACTTTCTTGTTGCTGTGGCTGCTCCCAGGAGCTGAAAGAGAATGGTATCTACACTTCGTCGATGAGAGCCTGAACTGTGCTTTTTGTATCTGTTAAAAGGCTGAAAACATTACAACCAGCTCAAGGGTGTGATGCAAAGACGATGCCTGGCTGACAGTGAGGGAGATGATACAGAAAGTTATACCTGAGTTTGCAGCCTTGGCTGTGGGCAAACATTCCTGTGATTTTGACCGATGCATGCAAAAGTGCTAGAGGAAGATGAAAGTGCTGTTGCTGACAGCACTGAAATATCCAACTTCAACAACACTCACACAAAGGTTATTATTCAAAGCTATACATTAACTGCACAGGAACCCCCCTGCTATTCATTCTTCTGTGTCTTTTGCTCACTGTATTGCATTTCAAAATCACCTGCACATACCAGTGGGTGAGACCTCACTATTCCCTGCACCTACAATGGCCCACATCCTAAATGCTGCAAAGCACCAAGAGACTGGAAAGAGAAACGCATCAAGCTGTTCTGAACACTAATATATCTATGAGCTTACGAGTGAAAAGTCAGAAAAACTGCTTCATAAAAGGTGTGAATGCTGGCAAGGTGGTGACTAAGAAATACAAAAAAGGAGCATGGGGTTACAATACGGTATCACAATGCAAATATTTAGGGGCACATATTTAGAGGAGAAAAACAAAGAGCAATTAAGGTGCCAGCGTTAGCTCTGACTTTAACCAGTGTCACTTACCAGAGCACCACTCTAGCTGGGAGGATTTATTCTGCTTTTTAAAGCAAAGGTAGTGAACTTTAAAACAATAAGTAGGCAAACATAAGCAGCACTACACATACATACAGATTAGGGACAGCACCAGTAACAGTTTTATACAATCAGAATTCAAGAAGCGAGTGCAAAGTACTAAGCCTGGGATCTCCCCAGGCCATAAAAACACGTCCCACCTTCTGGGGCGCTGCTTTATCCATAAGATCCTACACTGCAGGGATAGGCAGTATCCATGCCATCCCCAGTTGAAGCCATGCCACTTCAGTGAGGACAGCAAAAACCATAGAAAGAAGATCCCTGTTACAGCTCAGCTGAATGTTATGCCATACAGAACAAAAAGAATTATTTATCTTAATTCGGTATTTTCCTCTCTATTCATTAAATACAGCATGCATAAGTAATGAACACAAAAATAATTAGGTTATAAAAAGTATTCAGTAGAGCTGAATCCAAATTTTAGAGTAATAGCTCAGAAGAGATTCTTTGTTTCATGGAACCTAGAAAGCTAATCTAGTCAGTTAGATGCCTTCTGATTTTTTGGATAGAAAAATGTGCCATTTTATGTGTGACTTTTTTTTTTTTTAAATAATTGTCACAACAAAGATAATACAGTTTCTTGACACTGGCACCAGAGATTCTTTACCAAAATGTACTTAATACTTCTTTAGTATGTTCTTTAATGTGGAAAGTTCTTAATATTTATTTAAGTACCAGTATTTTTCCTTAGTTCAGCTGTTTGCAACTGCAGCATCAGAAAAGGCACTTCTGAGACATTTTGATTTTTACTGTTAGAAATCAATCATTATTACTGAAAACTATTTGTTATTCTAGACTAACATCTTATTTGCTCTAGATAAGAATGGAGCATGAGCCAAAAATAAGACATTTGTTAGTGCAACTCCTTTAGACATCACCTAGAGCTACCTAAAGCTGTACTCCGTCCAGGTCTTCGAGGTAGAAAATATTTCTCCTGATAGCCTATTCAGAGGGATTCAAAGCCGCCTGGTTCGAAGCACTAGCCTGACTTAATCAGAGAGTAGCCTAGTACTTATCCATAATGAACTTCCAGATTTTTGTGGAAGTGCTTGGAATATGAAAGCATTCTCATAATTCATGGACACATAACTATTTCTCATATCTGCAGCCCACATGTTGGACGTGATTCAGGTATCAATAAGACTTTTACAAATCAAATCCAAAATCTTTCATCTTTAGAGAGGGGAGATTTCAGAAGTTGTTTGAAATGAGCTGCAAATGAGAAAGCGTACCTCAAAGACTTCCACCTGCACCAAGCTGTTACTTGAAAAAAAATTTTTTACACTACTGACTGCAAATACACATCATAGCTTGGAAAAAAAAAAAATCCAGTGGCCCTGTTGCCAATACCAAGCCGGAAACTTGCAGATAGGAAGCTTTAGCTTTTACAAAGTGTAAGACTGAAATTCAACAGACTCATTCACCTGAAGGCCAAACAGTGGAGTCAGAGGTAAGGGGCCAGGGGAGAGAGTATATAAAAGGCTGAATACACCTAAGAAAACTAAGGCTTCAGGTACAACTTATTTCTGCCATTTCCCACTTCTTGACAACTGATTTCACAACTTAAATGCTGTTATTTTCATGTACTTTTTACTGTACAATTTCTAGCAAACCAATGAAAGAAATCTCATTGTGTGGCACTAAATTCAGGTCCATCCAGGTCCATTTACCTCTGAAATGCACTAGATTTTTCTTCCTTCAGTTTGCACTGTACTTGATGGCAAGAGTATGGTATCATGTCCAAAGCATAGGAAGGCTTCAATGAAACTGTCAATGAATTCTGGAGACATTTGTTGGCAACAAAAGAATGGTTGCATGAAGGGATCTTGGTTTCAGTTACAGATACTGAACAGAATATATTAAAAAAAAAAAGAATAATTTCTCATCCTTACTCCAAGAGCTTTGATGCATCGCCTCTAAAGCTGCCCCATCACAGCCCTGATGTTTTCTCCAAAAAAAGGTCTCCTACTGAAGTACAAGATTTCACTTCCCAGATTTAAGCTGGTACCAATTATCTCTCTTCATGCCTCCTCAACAGTCTCCTTGTCAGGCAGCTCCCTGTCACCCACAATTTCTGGCTCCCTTTCTTGTTTTTAACTCTTCCCACCACCTGAGTACACGAATCCTTGTCCACTTTCACGGGTGCCCACCCCAAACGGGCACTCCTCTCACAGTTTTATTTCAAGGCTCTTTATCCAAGTCCACTTTTCTGCAGATTTCACAGCGATCTTCCCAATCACAGCACAGCATTAACCACCCAGACCCATAGCTGCTCTTCAGCACATTGTTGACAGTTAGGAACCCTACAGCAGTGCAAGGATACACAAAGCCAAAACTGAGGGGGAAAAAAAGAAGGACAGAATAAAATTCAGAAACAGATGAGCTGCAGGTGCAACATTGTGCCAAGCACTTGCTATGGGACTTGCAGTGGCAAAATTATGATCCAAATTATTGACTACAGATAATGGAAACAGAACCAGGTCCACACACTGTATACGTGAGCAGGTCTACCGACAATATGATGGGGTAAGCCAATGCAGCCACTCCTATATTATTCTCCGAGTTTACTGTTTCCTCTGAAAGATGGTTATTCCTTAAGCGAGAGGCTGATACAAACGTTTTCTGGGTCACTGGCCCAGCATCTTGCTGGTGACATGTTCAACCACTCTTTCCCTTTCCACCCTTTTGATATCACATCTTACCAGCTTAAAAGACTTCACCTCGCTTACCAAGCTTGCAGGTTGATTCCAATACTAGACATTCTCCTTCTGACAGTTTCCCAGTGGACTCTCACACCACTCTCTACACTTCTCAACTTCTGTATCAATTCAGCATTAATTGGCAGTATTAAATTTACCATATGGTTCATTCTTACACTCATTTGCTTCCCAGAAAGTGCTGTATAAACAATTCTGTCTTGTTTTCACTCAAACATGTTTTCCAAGTTAACACCACCAGCCACGTGCAATTGCTTCACTCAAAGACTAAGTACAATGCATAGCATATAAAAACCATATATATACATACTGAGACACTTTCAGGCATATAGATATAGCTAAGTGTATATATAGATGTATATCTGTTTAGACAGGTATAATGCTAAGGGTGACAAGTAGATACACTGGGAAATGCTTCACAGTAACCCACAAGACACAGACTAAAATGTGCAGACCATTTCCTTCACACCTTGGGATGCCACACAGGCAGAGCTAAGGTCTCTAGTTTGCAGCAAAGTAGAAGTGCCAGAAACAAACCCCTGTGTCTCCAGCAGAGCCTTCTGCTTCGCTCTTGGTTTCCACAACCCACTGAGGAGCAAGGATGTGTGAGCAACCACCACGGCCACGGTGTTACACATGCTCCTAGGCCACGAGGACTCCTCCAACTATCTGAAACCCTCCCGATAGGGTGGATGTGCGCCCGCGGGGATTACAGGCCCCACCAGCGGTAGACTTCTTACCAGCAAGGTCCAACGTCCTGTCCACGAAGACGACAGAGGCCTTGTTGGTGGCCACCCTCCTCCTGTTCCTGGCCGGGGCGTAGCTTGCCAGCTCAGCGGCGACGACCCTGCTGAGGGCCCCCACGGCGAAGCTCTCCTCCCGCAGCCCCAGGGCGGCGAAGAGAGCGTCGAGGTCGCCCACCAGGGCCCGCACCGCCGCCCGCAGCTCGGCGGGCAGGGCGCCCAGCCCGACCTCCGCGGGGCCGGGCCCGCCGGAGCCGGGCAGGGGCGGGAGGAGCGCCGCCAGGGCGGGCAGCAGGCAGAGCTCCCCCGAGACGGGCGCCAGGAGCGGCGGGCCCCGCAGCACCACCTCGGCGCGGCCGCCCTCGCCCATCCACCGCCGCAACGTCTCCTCCAGCTCGGCCGGCCCGCCGCCCTCCGCCTCGCCGCCGGACACCAGCACGCAGTGCCGCACGGCGCCCTGGCCCAGCACGCCGCGCACGGCGGCGGCCGTGCCGCCCCGCAGCGTCCCGCTCACCACGAAGACGACGCGGGCCGCCGCCGCCGCCGCCTCCCCCGCCTCAGCGGGCAGCGCCCTGACGGCCAGCGCCCCCGCCGCCAGCAGCTCGCCCGCCCCGCCGCCGCCCCAGTGCAGCGCCTCGGCGGACGCCGCGTCCAGGAAGACGACGGCCCGGCGCGCCCTGGCGAGCACGGGCTCCCAGGCCTGCCGGCACACCCGCCGCAGCTCCGGCACCGGCACCGGCACCGCCATGGCGGCGAGGGCGGGCGGCGCTGACAGCCACAACACACCGCACGTGCCTCGCGCGCCGCCGGCGCCGCGGCATGACGTAGCGGGCGCGGGTTGGCTGCCCGCCGGCGGGGAGGGGCGGGGCGCGCCCGGCCGTGTCGTCCCTCCCCCGTGACAGAAGCGGGGTCGGGGTCGCCGGGGGCTGGCGGCGGCGGGGTCTCTGTGGGGAGGGAGAGGCCCGAGGGAGGCTACGGAGGCCCAGGTGTCTCTGGCGGGGTTAGCGGCGCCGGTGAGGCCTTTGCCGCGGGGGCTGTGCTGTGCTGTGCTGTGCTGTGGTGTCGTGTCCTCCAGAAGGGCCGCCCGTCCCCAGAGGAGCCGCTGTAGCCGGGGCGCCTGCCGAAGGGCTGCCCGCGCAACGCTCCTGCTACCCGGTGCGGGGCTCGGTGTCCCCAGGGCTTAGCCTCGGCCGGTTCTCCCGCCCAGGGCTGTTACACCGCGAGAGCAACGGCAGGGATACACCTCTGGGGGAGGAGAGGGTAGGGGCGTCTTCTTTTTGCTGGCAGTGCCACATTCTGACAAACATTAGAATGTTTCTCTCACCTACAGTCTGAATTAGAAACTCAGCTACAGTCTGCAGCCCTGGCCGGTACCAGGAGGGACGCCTGAGCACTGACATTTCAGTTTTGCCTGACATTCTCCTGAAAAGGCTGGGAGCTTCTTTGGTCTTGCTCCTGGCAAATGTTAAAACAATTCAGCGTCAACTCTTTATGTCACTGCTTCTTCTGTGCTGCATCAGTACCTTTGTTATATCGAGAGAACAACTGTTTTGCTGATACTTTTTTAAATGTACAGCACTGGGAAGGTGAAACTTCCCTTGCCATTCCCTGTCCTATAATTCTGTATTTCTTGTGTTAGTATTAACAAATCCAGTGGTTGATGAGCTAGCAACAAGAAAGTCTCTTTTAATAAATGCAGCTTTTATGATACAGAGTTGGAGACATATGACACTTTAATTTAATTCCATTCCTCCTTTAAAAAGCTCTTGATCTCAAAATCAAAGCTAAATAGAAAAAATGCCCTAATATGCATCTACAGTTTCTTCTCCCCAGAGAATGGATGGCTTGCTTGCAAATCTGTATTCTACATGGTATTTCACTCAGGCAACCTCTTAGTGCAGAATGAGGAGGATACTTTTGCTGATATAGTGGAATTATCAGCAATAACAAAAAGACAAATGATTTAATTAGTTCATCCACTATCTTAACTGGTCTTCTTAGGTCTCTTGCAGGTTCAGCTGGTTTCAGAACACTGAAAAACACAAATATATGTGGAATCATCAGATTTCCAGTAATGAAATTAAATCCTCTCCTTCCAGTCTGCTCCCTGCACATTCCTACCCCGATGCATTCTTCCCTCTTCCAAACTCAGACTTGTGTCTTTGTGCTGTTCCAACCCCAATCTGTTATTTTAACCTTAGGGCGTATAACTTTATGATGCTAAAAAAATATGTAAGTTAATAGCCTTCTTGACTATTTTGATTTGAAAAATGAATGCCAAGAAAGGATTGGGGATGGTTAACCACTGGGCCCCTGGGCTTATATACAAGTAGAATTATCCTCCTCTCAGACTGAATTACCTCGGAGATTATGAGCTTTGGCTTTACGCTTGAGTGCCATGGACAAAAGCTAGATATATTATGGCTTGTCCAACTCTTTAGTTACCATTTTTAAAAGGTTGGGTTTTTTTTTTCCAGACATACTGTCAAAAAACAGCAGATGCTTTTTTAAGAAAACAAATAGCTTTTTTACTTTATAAATACTGTAGAGATTGCAACTAGTTCTGTATATGCCAACATTGAAAAAAAGGATTACTAGCCAGAAGACAAAATGAAGTTAATCAGTTTAAAGCATAGTGGTTAAATTACAAAACAAAATTATCTAAGTAGTTTTTACAGCTTATTTTACCCCACGTGTAAATTTACAACTGCTGCGTTAGAAGAACTGTATTAAAGGGTTCCTCTAAAATTGTTATCTTGTTGGGGGTTTCTGGAGCGTAACCCATGAGTCAGATGTTTACGCAGCTCACAAAAAGGTTGTCTTCTGTCCTCAGCCTTTTAGCTGCTCAGGGCCTTGGGAGAAGCCTTTTTTTCAGGCCCCAACTGCTGCTCTCCCTCTGCACAGCGGTAAGGAGAAACTGCAAGGCCCCTTCCAGAGCCTGGGACTGGTGGGAGTTTTTATCTTTGAGGGCAGAAGTTGAAATGCCACCTAGGCCAGCACTCTGGAAGCAAAGCAAGAAACGGGTTCAGAGCACCCTCTCTGTCCAAGCAGAGCCAGAGGCAGGTAAAGATCCTCCTGGGAGCGGTGGAAGGAAGGCTGGCAGCTATTTTCAGGACTTAGCCTTCTTGTTCCAGCTTCCAATGTTCAACCTGCTCAAGCTGTTCAAGATGGATTCTTATGTGACCACCAGCTCAATGGGATGTCTATCTAAAGGCTTCTACGAGGAAAACTGCTTTGAGGATCTGCGTTGATGTCTTTAAGAGATTTTATGTTCTGTGCCTACTCCCGATTTCTCTTTGTGGTGTTTTCCACAAGTGTATTTTCTTTCTTTGTCCTTGTGTCTGCAGTCAAAGGAAACTAATTATTAGAGTTCTACCATGTCCTTTAATGTTGGCCAGAAGTGTGTTAAATGGCCAAGTGAACAGAAGAGGAATGAAAATGAAGAAAGATACTCATGCCCAGTAAGAGGTACTGCAATACAAATTTGTTTTATGAGAAACAAGTGTCTAAAAGTGTTCTGGGTGAAAAACACGTTTGGTGATTCCACTATTATATCTATAAAAAAGGGAATTGCATGATGAAAACCTACCCAATTATACCACATAATTCATGATATGTATATGACACCCAAACATTTAATTTCAGGGGAAAAAAAATGCCTTTTGAGAAAGTCATTTGTTCATGTGAACTCCAGTGAAATGTCATGCCATATATAAAACTTTAAAACAAGGTCCTCTATGCAGGCAATTCAAAGAATAAGCTTCCCCCACCCAGAGTTGTGATGTGTTCATAACGCAGTCAAGCCCTCGGGTCTGATTTTTCACAAACTGTCCTGCTGTGAAAGAGGGGTCCCTTTTTTAGTTTTCACAAACATCCTAAGACACTGAAGACTCCATTTGTCCACACAACTGGTCAAAACTTGTTTTGACAGTTGTTGGTGTTTAAATTTTCCAAGGAATCTTGCAGTTGTTAATGCAGCATTCACAGATGTAAAGTGAGAAAATCATCAGTAAACATGGCTTGCTACTTCCCACCGCTTTTAAAATAGAGCCATTTCTTCATGAAATGAATAGTTCCACTCTGGAACATTCACAGCACACTGAATGTTAAATCCTTACCGGAGCTAAAAATAGGCAATTTGCGGGGGGGGAACTATGAAGAGTTGTTAAGCCTAAAATATTACCTCCAGCTGGGAGAGTCCCTGAGCTGAGAGCTAGGCCAGTGCTAGCAGAAGTAGCAGCGTGTTTATGCTGTGGTTGCGCTCGCCCCCGGCAGCTGCCACCAGCCGCCAGGAGCAGCACGGCACCGGGCTGTCCGTGTGTTTGGCCGAGTCCTGCTCCTGGAGATGGGCGAGCAAGTCCTAGAGGAGATCGCCACGCTGCCGGCGATCCCTGCCGAGGAGACGGACGGGCGTTTGGGGATGCAGAGCAGCACAGGGACCGCCGAGAGCGGCGGAGACAAAGGGCAGCGGGAGGACGGAGAGGCGGCTCCCGCAGGCACGCCGCGCCTCGGGAGCGCGGGCAAGGCGCAGCCGAGGTGAGTCCCGGCGACTAGCAGCGCACAGAGCGGGGACCGGCCGCGCCAGCCCGGCCGGGGTAGGGGGGCCGGCGCCGGGGGGAGGGCAGCCCTGGGCTGGGCCCGGCCCGGCCGCACGGCCGCTCTCCCTCTTCCCCTCCGGCCCGGCCCGCTCCTCCCGCGGGCAGCGTGGAGGCCCCTCCACTTCTCCCCACTCGCGGCCCGGCATGGCCCCTCGGGGAGCGGAGGGCGCCGGGCCGCGCCCGGCCACGTCTCCTCGCCGCCCGCCCGCCCGCTCTCCCTGCCCTCCCTGCCCTCCCTGCGCGGCCGGGCGCCGCCGGGCCGCCCCCCGCATGCCCGTGCCCAGGGCGCCGCGGGGCCGGGCCGGGCCCGCTTCCTGTGCGTGTCACTCACTTGGCGGGGGAGGGGAAGCGCCGAGCAGGCGGCGGCGGCTCCTCCGCGAGCGGTGGCGTTGGGCCGGGCGGGCGCTCGCAACCCCCCGGCCGCCGCCCGGTCGCGGCCCGAGGCGCCGGCGGAGGCCCGGGGCGGCGCGGCGGTGCTGCCCAGCGGCGGGAGGCCCCGGCGCCGCCGGGCCTGGGCCCTCGCGTCCCGCGGGTAGGCGGCCATGTCTACCGGCGAGGTGGAGCGGCTGTCGGCGGACCTCGGCGGGGCCGCCGGGGACGAGGAGGAGGAGTGGCTCTATGGCGGTACGGACCTTCCCCGACCCCCGTCCCCAGCCCACCTCCCCCGCCCGCCGGCCCGGCGCTCTGCCCCGCCGCGGCGGCGGGTGAGGGTAGGCCGCGGCGTGCGCCGCCTCGCCAGGCCGGCCCGTGGTGGAGCGCGGCCCGCACCTGCCCGCCCAGCAGCGCTGGCCGGCGGCCGTTTAAAAGGGTCGCCCCGTCCCGCCACCCCCGCGGCTGCTCAGTCCCCTCCTCCTGGCCAGCCCTCCGGCGGCGCCGTCCCGGGGCTGTCCGCGGCCCCCTCCCCGCCGCGCCGGTGGCTCCCTGCCCCCTCCCCCGCCGGCGCTCGGCGGCCGGTCGCTGAGGCGCTGAAGGTCTGCGGCCGCTCTGCCCTGCCCGCGCAGGCCGAGGCGTGCTGGGCCTCCGCGGCGGGAGGCCCGCGTGGCCCTCCGGCCCCATACGCACCCCTGGGGCGGCCGAGCCTCTCCCCAGTACCCCCCTGTCCGCGCTCCCAGGAAGTACTGAAGCAGCTTTAACCTCTTATGCATAAACTTTCTTTACAACTTTAGGGACTTTCTTTACGTTCAAATCATGATGAAACCTGTAAACTAAACCCTGCCCCTGTGGCGGACCCGTGGGTACAGAGCACTGTGAGGGCTCAGGGGTCTGCTCGACTGCTGTCGCAATTGACACGTGATGAAAGTGTCTCGATTGTAAACGGAAGAGTTGTCTAATAATCTGTATGGCAAGATACCTGTCACGGTTGGTTTTAAGGGGATTTTATTCTTAACTATGGTGTTTCTTTTTCTCTTGTGGTAGATGAAAATGAAGCAGAGAGACCTGAGGAAGAAAAAGCTAGGTGAGTATCTTGACAACTGGAATTCCCGTGGCATGGCTGCACAAAAATTGTATTCATTACATTCTTCTTCCCAGCTGCTTGAAAGTCCATAGTGCTTGAACACACTCTGGTGTCCTTGAAAATCCCCTTAAGATAGTATGTTTGGTCTGCTAGAATGACTTGGCTTTTCTGTGAAATGGTTTTACCTGTGAAATTGGGACCCTTGAGTATGAAAGTTATTTTTAAGTTTTAACTGCATGGACAGCAATAGGCCCTTACAAAATGCCAACAGGTCTTTTATTTCTGTAATCATTGTGCTTTGCAGGTTTAGTAATGGACCAGGACTTCATTTGTTCTAGATAATTTAGAAATTAAAAGACAGTCTTTCTCCCAAAGAGTTTACAATGTAGTTACGAAAAGAGGAATACAAGGAAGCAGTGGAAGATTACCAGCTAGTTTGATGTGCAGGTTGCATAACACATCTGCTTAGGGTTTTGAGGTTGGGTTTTTTATTGGTAAGAGAGTATTTGAAAGAAATTTAGAAAAAGCTTTGGAAGTGTTGAGGGGAGCCTGCTTGAGTTAATAGAAGCTGTATGAGTGAAAGCACAAAGATGGTCTGTTGAAAATGTAGCTAAGTTGATGGAGGTTGGTAGCAAGGACTGACTAGAAATGGGAATGAGTCTCATACTGAATGAAAAGTCTCACAATTGATAAACTATGGAAATTGTTGATTGTCAAGATAAATTAAACAGATAAAGGGGAAGCCAGTGCAATAAAACATGCATTGTTATTTTCTATAAATGCTTCCAGTCAACAGAGATTTTTTTCAGTGAGAACTCTTGAGTTTAGTTATCCTTGGTGGACTTCTTGTCCGTAAGCTTTCTCAGTTGCTTTTTTCAACTGACATCAGCTTTTGACAGGCACAGTGTGATACAGCAGTAATGACCCCCACCACTTGACTACATACGATGTAATTTTGAAGCAGCTACTAGATGCAATTATCTGATTCCCATTAGTTCTTGTAGTATAAGAGAGAGAGTTGTTTCCTGTCGCCTTTTCCATGTCACTTAACATTCTAGACCTCTGTTGCATTCGTCTTGAACCCTCTTTTCCAGGACAAAGAATTCTAATTATTTATTTGCTCTTTATTTGGAAGCTATTCCATATCAATTGATTCCTTGTGTTCAGTTATCTTTTCTTGACCTGGCACCTTTGGTCAGTATTACTGTTGTTAAAGAAATTTATTTGCATGGCAGCCGAAATGATCTTTAGAAACAGTGGTGTTTTACTCCAGTTTCTGGTCAATAGTGTCTAGCCTGTGATTTGGCTGGCTCAGTACATAGTTATGGACTGAAAAGCATAACAAATGGTAGCTTATGCATCTTCTGAATTGTGTTTGGAAGTCTGGAAGTGTGGTGACAGTTTACCTGTTAAAAGTTTTGGTGTCTGGCCTCCCAGTTTTGGCATTCTTCGTATATATAAAAATCATGAGGTTTTATTCAGATTCTGTAGCTAGTCTGTCATTTTACTGGGTGATGAAGTGAAATGGTCAGGCTTGAATCCTGGGGTGATACCTAGGCTGCGTTGAGTTTTGGTGCAATGCTCATGAGTGGGTATTTTGCCAATAGAAGATGGCATCAAAATCATTCTAGTCAATAAAAATTGGCAGTTGCTCACTCCATTTCAGAAATATCTTTCCAGTGAAAGAATATTGTTTCTAAATGGGTCCCTGCTTACTCTGCTCTTTGTGGTGCAACATCCTAACAGTTAATGGAACTGTGGAAATTAAAATATTGCTGTGTAAGAAACAGCAGTAGGTAAGCCCACTGAGACAGCTCGTTTGCATGGATTTGCCAGTGCCGGTGATTTTAGATGGACCACTAGTTTTAAAATTTTTACAGTTTTCAGTCTACAGTTGAAATATAATTGAATTCATCATTGTATTGTAGCTATTCCATATGGTGGGAGAAAATTTCACAATGCAGATGTGGGAATTTTGATTCAGTGCAACATTACCTATGGGTATTTAAATGTTTTTTCCATTATGTCTTTGGAAAGTGTCAGTCTGTGGGGGGCGGGGGGGAAGCTGTTATTCTCCCTTCATATATTATGAAAGATTTCACTTTGATTTCAAAAGAGGATCCAGGTGTAGTGCCTTATTACTTCCAACTATTCCACAAACATCCAGTTAGTATGATTTATAATAGCTAAATATTATCCTGCTAATATAAAGTTACATTTGTCTAGACATTTTTTTAATATTGTTTTGTTTTTTTAATTAATGCAGAAAATAGCTGGAGCTTCGGCTCTTCTCTAGAATGATGTAGCAAGGCTTTTTTCATCATTAGCTGATATGTGTGAAATAATATGTGCATAAATACCTGGTTTCATCTTTCTCTGTTTGTTTTTGTTTAAGTGCTCCACCCCCACCTGGAAATGAAGAGGAAGCTGCAGAAAATGGCGTTGTGAAAACGGTAGTTTTAAATGTATTATTGAAATACTCTTTAATTTGTTTTGATTTATGGGGTATTCATAATTTGGCTAGGACTTATAATTAAATGAATTAATGCATAAGTGTACGCCTGTTTTTTCTTTCCTCCGAAAGGTGTTTGACACTATCTGCAGAAACTCTGTAGAAATTACTAAATTAGGAAATCCAATTTCCAGCTGTAGTCCACTTGTTAAATCTATCTTACAGAAAATAAATGAATAGTACTTCCGTTTTTTGCGGGGGGGGGGGGGGGGGAAGACAGTGCTTCAAGACAGCTGACTTTCCTGAAAGACATCCTTTTCAAAATGATACTGTCTCTATTTTTCCTCACTGATAGGAAAATAAAATGCTCTGATCACTTTTCTTTTTTGAAAGTGATAAACAATCAGCATTTGCAGAACTATGTGAAAATATGGATCAAGAGATGAATTACACGTGCCTCTCAGAGGCAACGTAACAGACGTGTTTGGTAGTAGTCTCCAATGTTGAGTGTGTCTTCTAACTTCAGTGTTAGTATGATGAAGGAAAGGACCAGGAAATGAAATTTACAGTTACAGAGTTGATAAAAGGCCTCAGTTTACTGTGAATGGGAACAGTTTAAATCTGTTCTATGAAAAAATACTAATTTTACTTCACTGGGATTTTTTAGCTTGTATCTTGCAAGAATTCTCTTAAGTGCTGCAGAAATTGTTATCATGATATTTGTGCAAGTTTTAAGGACTGGCTTCTCTCAAAAGTATATTTTTTTCAGTAAGTCTAACACTTTATTTATGAAAGATAGTACAACTTATTTAAAATTGGGGAAAAAAACCTTATAAAAACTTTAAAAAATATTTTGGTTGTTTAAACTGAAAAGCTCTTTATTTTAAGTGCACCAAAGGCTTTTTGTGCTGATGCTAATACTGCATGTGGGCAGTAGATTTAATATGTTAGGTACAACGAGACAATAGTATACTTTTTTGGACTTGCTGATTTTAAAATGTTTCTGAAAATCCTCAGTGGTGCAGTTTCCTCGTACTTGCATATCTTTCTGTTTTTCACCTATATAAAGCCTAGCGTTGTTAGGCTGTCATTAGAACATCTCCATAAAATTGAGAACTTCATGGTAAAAGGTGCATATGAAGGGTCAGCAGCAACTTAGAAAAATGGATGGTGTTCAAGTTGATTGAATAAGAAAAAGCGAATATTTCTGTGAGGAGGGAACTAAGAAATCATTGTTTATAGGTGGAGTTGGTTTTGGTTGAAAAGGTACGTGCTCCAGACAAAATTTTATATTCTGTTCGATGCATTTGTAATGGCTCTCTACTGTGTGGGTTACCTTGTGTGTTGAGAGTGATGAACTTGTACTTTTCAGCAGTGGGGCATTGAAACACTTGTCTTCTGTCTTCAGCTGTCATTTACAGAATATCTATACTGATCTAGACTTCCCCCCCCCCTTTATTAGACTCTTAATTGTTATGTAAATTATATTAATGTTGTATAGCAAGGGTGAACTGCACTCCAACATCTTATCTTCTGTGCAGCTGCTTATTTTTGTCTAATTTATGTACCAGGCAGGTTAACAGACGATATAATAGATAAAGGCTAGAGCTCAGCTGTGCTTGGTTAACTGCAGGCTACCTGGGCAGAATCAACTTGGCTGCTGTAAGTTCAGCATCTTGCTGAAGGATTCAACGAGTGTGTGAATAAGGGTGATCTGGTTGATAAAGTTCACTTGGGTTCCACAAAGGTTTTAAGAAGTTTCTCACCAAAGGATTTTAAGAAAACTAAGCAGCTATAGGATGAGTCCCACATGGATAATTGATGTGCAAAAGATAGAAAACAGAGAGTAGAAGTAAAGGTTCAGTTTTTACACTGAAGGAAGGTCACCTCCAGTGGGGATTCTCTGGAATGTTTTGCATAACCTGTGCTGTTCAATGTGTTCATAAATTACTTGGAAAAGGGGTAAGTTGTGGGATCACAAGTTTTCTGATGTTACAGAGTTCTTCAAGATAGTAAGAGCAAGGACTGTTTGTGAAGGATTGACTGGTTAAGAAATAAATTCTGTATAGAAAAAGAAGAGCGATGTTCATGGGAGGAAAACGGGTTTACAAATAAAATGGTAGTCTCTGAGCTGATCGTTACTGCTTAGGAGGGATGCACTAAGATATGTAGAAAGATCCATTAAATTGACAGTTAAGTGCTTGTCTGGAGTCTAAAAAGCAGTTAAACCTTAGGATGTAGCAGAAAACGAATAGAGAACAAAGTGGAAGATATCATTATACCATAAATTCATGGTTCAGTTGCACCCTGAATTCTGCGTGCTGTTCTGTTCCCCTCATGCTGTAAAGTCTTTACTTCAACTGAAAAAAGTTCAGAGACGAAGAGCAGCAGGAGTAATTAATCAACATAGCTTCCATACAAGGAACAGCTGAGTAGGCAAGGACTTCTCAGCCTGGAAGACAGGCATATGTAGGATATGATGGATGCTAACAGAATCACGTATGAAGACTACAGATAAGGATTGACTCCTCACAGTTCCTTCCATACAAGAACTAGGACTGTTAAATGCAAGTTGTAGGAGCCAGGATGAAAACACAGAAAATAGTTTGGATCTTCATGCAGTAGACAGTGCTATGGAACTCCTTGCCAAAGAGAGTGTCACTGCTGGGAGTTTATATGAGTCCAAGGGAAGTCTGGGCAAGTACTTGAGAGAAGGATCCATTGGGGGTTACTAAATAGACAAACCATAAGTGGCTTAGGAAGTGCCCTGAGCTGATAATAATCAGCAGGAAAGTGTTAGGGAGGAGCGTCATATGTGTTTGCCCTGTTTTTTCTCTCCCCTGAGATTTCTGGGAGGGGAAAACCAAACCAAAACACCAAACAAATCCAAAACACTGTACTAGATGAACTCTTGGTATGAACTGACATGACTATTTTATTTACCAGCAAGCTTGAATGCTATGGCACAGAGCAGCATGCTATGTGCTCTTGTATCTGTTTTTTTCAGCCTGTTCACTGAAAAATCTCAAGTATTTTATATAGTTTTCTGATGTTAGGAACTGAATAGATTTCTCTGAAGCACAGTGTTCATTTACAACTGGAAAAACATTTATTTGAGTTACTCTGGATATGTCATTGAGGATGGCAAGGAGCTAGTCTTGCATATCTTTAAGTTCTTTCCTGAGTGACAAGATAAGAGTAGAACCTGTGTGTATGAGCTAGATAGAGGGAAGAAGGATATTAGATAGTGGAAACTATTTTATGCTTATTTAGGAAATGTTATGTTTCAGAAACAGAGCTTAGTATTAAAGATACTTCCCTATTTCGATCCAGATGTTTCAGATACTTGTAGCATTTCAGTAGATGAGCCTACTAAATTTACTGTTAATGCTACTCAGTTCCGAGGTCTAGGAAAACGAGAATTTTCTTCTTTCGAAGATTTCTAGAATGGGTAGTTTTGTCTGGATTGTTTTTCCACTGTAAAGGTAAGTGACTGCTTTTTGTCTAAGCAGTGACTTTTTCTTTCGTAGAAGGTGGCAGAGGCTGAGGATGACAGTGATAGTGATAGTGATGATGATGAAGATGATGTTCAAGTCACCATAGGGGATATTAAGACAGGAGCTCCACAGTATGGGTAAGTTATTTGCAAACATTAACTGGGGGAACTTTCAAGATTACATTTAATTATTAATCCAGGCTCTTTAATGCTTGTCAATGCCAAATTGTATGCATAGTTAGTCTCAATTTAGGGTTTCTTCAGCTCTTTAACAATGTTTTTAATGATACAGTGACTTGAAAACAAAAAAGTGAAATGAAATCAATGAAATGTCTTAAAGGAAGAGCTGTTGTACAAGTTAAATTTTGTTTTAAGATTTTGAGAAATAATTGTATTAAGTTTGTAATGTAGAGAGTTGTTTCTTGTTATGGAATGGCTATGTTGCATAGCATTTTTAGGGTCGTTACTGTGATGGTGACATTTTTGTTGCGAGTGGTAAGCACAGAGAACATTTGTCCTTGGTCCTGTTTGTAGTGGATACAGTTCTAGTTAGGCCTCTATAGTTTCAGTTCCTATTGATGTGCTCAAATAAGTTTTTAATGTACTTCACGATGGAGCTGCGAGTCTCTGGAGGTAATTTCTCAAGATCATGGTTTAGGCATTTGTACCATACAAGAAATTTTTTTGCTACTGTTATTGCCCCATATTCCTTCTTGTCTCGGTAAAGGGCTTGTTTTTCACTGAACACTTTTGAACAATGTTAATTTTGCCCCAAATTATGAAATATTATTTTTCATTACATGAAAGTTTTCTGAGGGAAGTGGTTTGCTTGTTTGTCTTGACAATCCTAATGTTTTTATGCTTATTAAAGCCAGAGTTACTAGGGCATCATTTCTTAATAGAATTATGACAGGTCTGCAGGTACGTCTGACTCTCATATTATTGTGTTCTTAGCTTTAAAATGCAGGTCACTTATTCATTTTTGAAACATAATATTTTTAAACTTTCAGTATTTCATATCCTAAACTAACTGTGCAAATCAATGTAATATAAAAAATAGCAATTCTTTCAGTTCTTTATTTGTCTGCTTTCAATAACTACAGTATGCTTGTGGTGTAGGCAGTGACCTCAAATTTTGTGAGACTAAAGCAAAGCTAGATTTATATTCTCAGTGGATTTGCTGGTGCTCTTTCCATGAATACAGAAAACAATGAGCAGATGATCCTAAATCTAATTAGAGTAAAAAGTTTTATGTAGAAATGGTTGTTTTCTGAAAAATGTTGGTTTTTTTTTTTTCTGGGCAAATTGGACAGAAAGTTCATGGAAGGGCAGTAATCTAAAACAAACTCGACATTGCTGTTCATTTTAACTTCAATATAACAATTTTATTTTATAGGATTAAATGATTTTTCATGTAGTAGTCAACTGCTGTTTAAAAAAACCCTTAAGATTTGTTTGACAAAGTCATGCACAAATATATCATGGCAGATCAGAAGGTTAAATGTTTTGTGTCAGTTTTGTACTGTTGTAGCACTTGAATGAAAACTAAAACTGCATGGAAGTGGTACTGTAAACTGTACACTACCTTCTAATTATATGCTAATCTCATGTTTATGGGTTGATATCACCTGTGAGGATAAGCTATATTGCATGCAAATGGTAGTGAAAGCTTGCTCTTAATGTTCCAAATGAGTAATACTGTAATTCCTAAGGTAGTTAAATCAGTTCAGTGTCTAGATTTCTGAGGGCATTTTTATGAAGAAAGCTCTCAAGTATTTCAGAAAGTGAAATGTTACATACTTTTCTGTTGGTCACAAGGATAGGTGATTTCTAGAAGTACATTGAAACAGACAGCCGTTCAATCATTGTAGAGAAATGCTTGTATTTTCCACTTCTGTACAGATTAAATGGAATAATTATGAAAAGAGAAAAGGATCTGTCTAAACCCTTTTTTTTTTTTTTTTTTTTTTAATTTTGTTTTTACTCTAATGCCCAGAGTGTCATCTGTATCCCTAAATGAACTGCGTTTTTCCTTTCTCTCTTCTTCTGGTTCTGTCCATTCTTGTTTCTATCAAGGTCTTTATCCTTTCAACTCAGGAAGAGTGACTGGGACTTGCTTCACAACTGTTTATTAGTTGGAGAAGTTGCTACTGAGCATAGAAAGGTACACTCTCTTCCTCCTAGGCTGATCTCTTTACTTTTACAGTGTTACCAGCTTGGAAAGCTAGAGATTCAGGATGGCGATTGAGCCTGGGTCCAGTTTGTTTCTGGATCTAGCAAACTCTTGTTTTGTGTTTTCTTCTGTTATAAGAGTTTTCTCTGTCTAATTCAGTTTTGTTAATTTCTTTAAGTTATGGAGCGGCACCTGTGAATCTCAATATTAAGACAGGAGGACGAGCTTATGGATCTTCTGGTAAGCAAATTTACCCAGTATTATTAGTAAAAATGGAAAAAAAAAGGTTGATTGTTTTGGATGAAGAAAATAATTTTCACTTCCAAAACTTCTTGATAAATTTAAATCTGACTTCTTAATTTTGAGTGTGTTACAACTGTTAAAACTTTATTTGGTAGAGACAGAAGGCTCTAACTTTCTAACTTTTCTTCACAGGTGCAAAAGTTAAAGGGGTGGATCTGGATGCACCAGGGAGTATTAATGGTGTGCCACTTCTGGAAGTAGATCTAGATTCTTTTGAAGATAAACCTTGGAGAAAGCCAGGTAATGCTCTGGTTTATGTTAACTGATACGTAGGTATTCAGTAGGTTATTTTAATAATAATTCCTGTTCACTTTGTTATCTACTCTATAGCTAGAAGATACCGTACAATGTAACTTGGAAAAAGCAGCTAAGTTACTTGTTGCCTTTGTGCTGTGCTACAGTGTGTGAGGGTGTGCCATGTTTCTTAGTATACATCCTGCACATATGTCAGCAAAAAGAGACTGTAGGACATGCCCTTTATTTTTTTAAAATACATGTATATCCTGAACTCTCCTCAGAAATCTGTATTTCTGTGGAGATTACTACCATTGGTCTGTGCCATAGGGCAGAAGATAAAGCAGAACAGAAAACAGTTCTAGCAGTTTGAGCATGAAGAATGATGAAACGTAACTCCTTATGCTTCTTTGTGTTCACGCATAGACGTCCATAAGCTTTGAAGAAGCAGCAGCTTGGCTTCTTCCACATGGGCTTTCAATAAGTCTCCTGTGTGTATTGTCTGGTTGGCTCAAGTGATTTGGCCAGACTTGCCTAATACCAGTGGTGGGTTTTTTTTTTTAGTGGCAGTACATCTTGCTGCTGTGTATAGTTTTTTCTAGTGTTTGTATATTGCTTTGGCAATGCAAATAGTGTCTACAAAATAGAAAAAAGAAGCCTTTGATAATATTCGGGTGTTTGAACTGTTAGCTATTTGAAACATATTCTGTGCATTTGAGTTATGTCTGGTCTCTCACAAAAGTACTTTGTGGCATCAAATGAGACTAGGAGTCGAAACTAAATGAGGAGTCAATACAGAACAAGCAAAAGGGAGTGGTTCTTCTTTGAACATTCAGCAAACCTGTAGATTTTACATTTATCCTATTGTAAAGATACAGGGATTATAATATCCTGTGATATTCTGTAACTATCTACTCTTCATCCCTGAGACAGGATGCTAGGCGAGATACTCTTTCTGACTAAATTTTAGCATTTTTATAGTCTTAGCCATGAATACTCTATGTTTACTGATGTAAGACTGTATTGTACATTTCAGTAGTATGTTTTTAGATCAATACCTAATCCATTTTGATGTTATCAAGAGGTGTATGTATTTTCAGTGAAGAAAAGAAAAGATGAACTTTGTAATGTCCTAAAAACCTACGCTTTTCTATTTAAAGGGGCTGATCTCTCTGATTATTTCAACTATGGGTTCAATGAAGATACCTGGAAAGCTTACTGTGAAAAACAAAAGAGAATACGAATGGGTCTTGAAATTTTACCAGTTACCTCAACCACAAATAAAATTACGGTAATTAGTACAACTTTTGTGGTATTCTACATGCTTTTTTCCCTGTAAAGCTGCTTGTGTGTCAGAAGCTTGTTCTGCCCAGTTCAGTGTGTTTGTTAGAGTTTGCACCTGACTCCCCACCCTGAGCCTAGAGTGTTTCTGTGTTGCTTTACTGGCAGTTTGCGTGGATAGTGTGACAGACTAGCTACAGCTAGATTGCATCTGTACCATTATTCAGATTGTGGCCCATCACTTAAGAGTTGTACGGTATCTTAATGGGCAATGTGTTATTTAACTTAGGCTGAAGACAATGCTATGGAAGTAAGACCAAGTGCAGAGATTCTCGATGGCAGATACCATCTTTTTAAGGTGAATTTTAGTAAACTTTTGTTGGTTGCTCTCATTTTTGTTGAGTATTGCTTCCCATGCCACCACAGACGGATAGAAGAACAACTGAAATGGACATAGCCATTATTTCAGACTCTCATCTTACATCGGTGACTTTCTGCGTGTGTCACAAAATGCTAATTAAAAAGTGTTGTTTTGTTCGTCACCCTTCTGCAAGCACGTGAGTTAGTGGCCTGGTGAACTAACAAATTTCCTAGTGAAACTAATTTTTCTTTATGTGATGGTTTATTTTTAGTTGTAGTGCATTTGTTTGTGCAGATTAAAGAATTTGTGCAGATGTCCTGGGGAAGCTTTTGTAGACTATGACATGTTTATTTTTCCTGTGGCCGTGTAGCTCTTAATGTGTTTTGTAACACTTATCGTAGGCAACTCTGAGATGTGAAAATCAATCTTCCATGTTTTTCTGTTGTCCTTTTGGGATTAGATGGCAATAAATCAAGTGATATATAATATTTTTCTGTTCGGAAATGCTGATTTTCAGAGAGCAGAAAAACCTATATGATGGCATTTATCTTAAGGATTGAGCATTTTTTTCAACTTCTCGTTCTCTCATTTACTCTTTTGTTTGATACTAAAGTTGAAATTAAAATACAGAAGTTATTCGTTTTGCTTATTTTCAATATGCAGTAATTTTTGTTCTTCAACTGTCATTAAACTGGTTTGGAACTGTTTGTTGCTTTCTTCCATATGCTCCTGTGACAGAAGTGTCAATTGCAGACAGGTATTTTTCTTTCCCCTCATGTGCTATTTGAGGGTATCCAGTCATTTTGACTTTATTTTAGCAAGAACAGATCAAAAGCTCCCTGGGGCTTTTTGCCTTCCTCGATTATCATTATAATAGCATTATGGAATGGTGGAAATGGTGGGCAATGGGAGTTACGATTTGCAGCTGACTACACTCTCAAACTTCTCTGAACTGTTGTCCTGAAGGAAGAAGGATGAGTATTCCAAACCAAAGCTTCCCCTATTTCTAGCTCAATATTGACTCTCTGGAGGTCCAGTGATGAAACAGTACAGATAATAATTGTGTTGTAAGAGTTCATCATGTGTTTTACAAGGAACCTGCACTCTTCTGAAATACTAAGTCTCATGTAATTTACATGGTATGTTTGGTTTAATCATCTGTAACTGGCAAGACTTTGTCTCCTACATTTTCCAGTTACTCATTAATTAATAGAAGTCTTACAGATTTTTCAGATAAATACTTAAACTAAACTTACTCAGTATTTTTTTTTTTTTCCATATTTCTGGATACTAATGTTTAATTCAATTTTTAATTAATCTTAACTATGTGCATTTTTGTGGGTTTGAGAAAAAGGTGCCTGTGTTTAGAAGTGAGATTCTGCAAAAGTTTAGTAGTTCACTTGCCCACAAGAAGCTGTGAGATCACAGCCTATACGATGTTATACCATGAGTGAACTAGCTATGTAGAGTGATGTAGCTATGTCGTTGGTACAGTGGGAGTGTCTTTAAAAACTGAATCAGTACAGGTTTGTCTTTAATGCTGGCCCATGTAGGTTTTTCTTTCATGTATAATGTGCTGCTGAAGTCAAACAATACTTGAAGCACTTGCACCAAAGGTCTTGCATAGCTTTAATAACACGTCTCTGGAATTTTGCAGTATTTCAGAAACAGCAGTATGTTTTTGAAGTATTCAATCTGAACTAATGAGAAATCTTTTAAAGTTTGCATAACACAGAGTATTAGGTGACTTCTTGGTATGACTCGGAAATTAAGTGGTTACTAGATCTCATAGTCAGTAAGGCAGAAGGAGTATCCACTCAGTTTCTTGTATCATGGTTTGTTGTTGGGTAGCAGACTTGTTAGATGTCTCTGTCATTAAGATTATGAAGATTTTTTTTTTTTTTAGTTAAGTTTGCGTCTTTTAAGATGTTATTTTGTTCATACAGGCAATTCTACAAGAAAATCAGTTTGGTCTGTTCGTGTCCAAAGGAAATGCTTGTAAAATAAATATTAAAAATGTCTACTCTTCTGTAATAATTTGTTCTCTGGCATATTGCTTCTTTTGTATATTAAACACAGTACTTAAGTAATATATCCTTATAAAATAGAGAATTTTACTAGCTTTGCAAAGGTGACAGTTCTTAAAAAATCCGATTAAAGTTGGACTTTTTGTGTTGGCTATGTGCTATGATGAGTGTTGGGGCTACTACACTTCTGAGGTTAAACTAATGATGAAACATTATTTTGAAGGTACAGCAGGGCAGAACTGGAAATTTGGAGAAAGAGTTGGCAGTGCAGTCGACCAAAGCTGATTTCACATCTCCTCCTGCCTTATTCAAATCAGGAATTCCAACAAACAGGTCAGTTAGACAGTTGTAACTCAAGACCAAAAAACTTTTTATACTGTTACATCTATGTATTTGAAGTTCATGATTTTTGTAGGAAAAAAGGAAGATACGTTTCTTTAACAGGTAGAAATGAGGGGAAGAGTGCTCCTAATCACTTTTAGGCTTCAGTCACCATTACAAGTGAATGCTGTACTACCTTCTTGGCTATTTGGGAAAGAGAAAGTAGAAGGAAAGGGGAGAAAAAACAGCAGGACCGAATAACAAGGCAGCTATAAAAATCCGCGTGTTGATGTATGACACCGTGTTTTTCGTGTAGAATTAGATTGGCCAACGAAATGTTTCTAGCTAGTGTCTTTATGGGTATTTGCTAACACACCTTTTTTAGTTAAACAAGACAGAATCAGACAGCTATGACTTTAACAACTGGAAGGATTCCTGGAACCCAGTCTCGTTCCTGCAAGGTAGCTTTAGCTTCTCCATATTTGTATATTTTACTGTACTTTCTTTGAAATGAGAGAAATTATTTCCTTACTAGTGTTTCTTCCCTCCTTCTCCCAGCCCCAGGCTTTAATAAGTTCTGTCCTTTGTATTTAAGCTACTGCTGTTTGATACCTGGCACTTAGCTTAGGATGGATCCATGCTTCTGCTTTACTTCAGTTATCAAGTGAACCTGTTTAGGAGTTTTGGTTCTGTGCAAATTAAAAGCCATTGTATTATAAATGGCAGTAAGAGAGGTGGAGCAGGTTGTACACTTTTGTCATCAACAGTTAAAGATTAGCATCTATGACTTGTCTTTAGCACTGCATCCATAAGTGCCTTGACTAATTCAGAGGCACTCGTATTCAATTATTCCATCCTTTCAGAGTCAGTTCAACACCCAAATACATTTTTCTTGGGTGGAAAAAAAATCTTGCTTGATACTCTTGCCTGCATTTTTCTTTCACTCCTAGAATATTCCTCCTGGTAGCTGAAATTCTTCTCTGAGCTATCAGGTTATACTGCTCTGTTTTTAGTAGATTTCAGTGCTTTTTTATTTTTCTTCTCCATTTTTCTTTGTCTCAGAAGTAGTAAAAGTCTTCAAAACTTTGTACCAACCCTGTAATTATTTTTTTTTTTCACTTTTCTGAATGGCTTCTGATGTGTGATATTGTTGTAATGGAGTTCTCAGACTTGAATGTACTGTTCACAGAGTAAGGATTCCAAATCTGTATCTAGTACAGATTTTGTTACAGGATTTCAGTTCTTTATGCATCTCATTGGTGGACAGAGAATCTCTAAAATACTTTAGAAAGTAGTTAATGCTCACGATATTAAAATGTAGTTAAGCTTAAAGTTGTAGAAAAAATGCATTGCCTAAATTCTGTGATTCTCTGAAATTTGCATTTGTTGTGAGAAAGCTTAATACAATAATGTCATACATGTGCATGGTGTAGGCACCGTAAGTAAAATCTTTGTTGTATGCTCTAGCTAGGGTAAATCTTATCTTACCATAGATGTCTTTATACCATATTTTTATGTGATACTTTTTTTTTTTCTGCCTGAAGTTAGCAATCCCAAGTTTAAGTGACCATCTTTCTGATTTTTAAACATTTAAAGTTAGTATATTGGTTGTTAAACAGAGCTTTCCAGAGAAAATAAAGACGTGTCTGTTTTCTCCAGGAACTAAGTTTACCTTAGCAAAGGTGGGGAAACCTGTGTATCTTTAAGAATGAGAAGCCGGTAAGCGAAGTTGGTCTGTTGCATAAAGAGGAAACAAAGTGGTACATTTCCAGTTGTATCACTTGTGCATTCCAGTGGTTAGACTAGGTTGGTTTGTATACATTTAGTATGAATACTGTAAGTTGTTACAATGGAAAAATTGACTTTTTTCCATATTTAATCTGTGCTCCTTTGGATACATTTGCTTAAAATAAATTCTTGTGTAAAGAAAAATGTATTTCTACCAAATGGTCAGAAGAGATTTTGAAAGAAAATTGTACGCTTAAAAGTCTGAGAGTAGCTCAGTGAATGAATAAGTCTTAACTGTATGGATTATATATACTACTTGAATGACTTCTCCAGAACACAGCTACTATTTTCTGTATATAAAAACCTGTATTACTAATTTCTTTATAACCAGGCAGTGTTTTATGGGATTGGACTTTTTTTCTTCTTTAAACAATTAGTTTTAGATAGGCAGAATTTTTTTGTCAATCCAGCTCTTTGATAATTTAAAATAATTGCCATTATGCCGTGAGGCGTTTGCAATATTTGTGAATTTTGTTGTGAAATTGTGAATTGTGAATCTTGGTTGTGAAATTGCTGGAAGCATTTCTGATGTAGCAGTAAAATTTCTCTCAGCTTCTAGCAGTAGTTGATATATTTGGTGAAATGGAGGGAAAACTGATGCAACCAGGTGTAGCAGCATTGGTGTGGGGATTGATAAGGAGCCAGGCATGAGAAGAGGAACTCAAAGAGCAGAAAAGAAAAGAAAGACCTAGGCAATTTAACTCACCAGAAGCAGCACCTCTTCTCAGTCACAGACAAGCACTGTCTCCAGAAAAGCCAGTTCAGGCATCAGAAAGTGGCAGGAACAATATAGGAGGGACAAATCACCCAAATTAAGGTAAGGGGAAAAAAAAATCAGGGCATGATCTTAATGTAACCTTTTAATTCCCCATTTACTAGTCAGGGCTGCAGCATCACTTCGTGGATGATTTTACACATAGATACTGCAGCACATATTTCTCTTTAATGGGAAGTCTGAGGACAGATAATGTTTCTCGCTTTTTTTTCATTTGTTTGTGAACAAACATTAAAATAATTTTGTGCCTACTGTTTTTACCTTTTTTGTTTCAGTGCAGTAGATGTTTGCATATGATTGCAGTTGAAATAAAAAAAAAAATCGTAGGTTTAGCAAGAATATTACTCATTACCAATGTGGAGGTTGTAGTTTACAAAATAGAAACAGAATTATTGCTCACCAGCCAATAAAAGTTACTGCTTCACTAGAATTGCATCCCAAATGTTTAATTTAAAGAAAAATTCGGTGCTTGTTCATATGTTATGTCTGTGTGAGAAATTTTGCTTGAATTTGTAAACAATGACTGTCTTAATCGTAGCTGAGCTATTAGCTGTTTAGAAATGACACCTGAACCTCTTGTCTTGATCCTGTGATATTTAGGGCTGTTGAATAGCATAAAGTGTTGTGTAACCCTGAAGGAAGAGTTGGAACATAATGGAAATGGTTTAGTAAATGCACATCATATACAAACAATATGGTATAAAATAGAATGTTTGTTCTCTAGAGGTACTTAATTAAAGATTCATTGTGTACATAGTCACAATTAAAGTAAAAACCTGAAGGAATCTCTTTTGAGTATAGTGCTTTCTAGAACATGAAGAGGATTTGACATATTTCAAACCTGTCCTAACCAGGCAGGTCATAGAGATATCTTACTGGTTTTTAGACCAGTGCTTTTCCTTACGTCATTTTTCAAGGACTGTGAGATAGTGTTTCTTCAGTAGCAGAGAAATAAGCAGAAGTTTCATTTACAAGCTGGATGCAAAAACTGGTATTTTCTCATTCCAGTAATACCTAGAAATAGCTCTCCATCACAAAACTTTGTTCTGTCAGAAGCACTTAGTTTTTTAACTTCCATTTATGCTTTTTGGGTTATTACTAAAGAGTACATTACAATTAAATGAATTTTGCTTTCAGAGAAATTAGCCTGTCAATGTGATGGGCTGTTTATCAGCTTTCTCTGTGCTTGGGCCTTTCTGTAAACAGAATTTTTATAGAAAATGGATTTGTGATATGTCATTACTATGAAAAAATACAGGTTTCTCTTGTTTAGCCTTGCGAGACTAAATGATGAAAATCCAGATATTATTTGGAAAAAATGCCTCTTTTGTATATCAATGATTTCTGTATTAAATTTGTTTGCTTCTTAATTATATCAGTTAGTGGTAAGTGAGCTCAGCAAAGTTGAGGCTGTCCTCAAGAGGAGAAAAATAAAGCATAAAACAGATAAGCAAGACAAGAAAGAACACAAGAACATATTAAATACAGTTTTTAAAGTATACTATAATTCTATAATTCTTAGGCTGGACTATAAGTCTAGTGAATAAATGTGGCATCCAGTAGTTAGACTCTTTCTGAATTCTGAAAAGGGGGGGGAGAGTTTTCCAAAAAGCAGTTCATTATTTATATTACTTGTGGTGAGGATAAGTGACTTCTGAAGCTATGAATTTGGAAAATAGTTGGGTTTGTCCTTCTTTTTTTTTTTTTCTTTCCCCTCCCCCCCCCCCCCTTTGCTCTGTGGAACCTAAATAAACTCAACTTGCCAAATGAGATGGAGATATCTTTCTTAATTAAATCTCCATGGAGGGTGGTATTCATAGTGCAAATAGCTCGTAAATAACCATTCTCTAATTAGAATGAAATCACTTACTGAGTTGCTGGAATGTTCCTTTCAAGCTACACTTTGTATGAACTCTGCTGTGGGTTCATGTGCATCCCACACGCGTGGATTGCCTTTTTATGTTTGGGTGCATCCATTGGGGTTCCATCTGTATCCCAGGTGCCCTGATCGTGTAAGGGACAAACCAAGCCCTTTCTTTTCTTTACATACAGCACTGAGACAGAAACCTAGTAATGCCTGCTTAACATCTTACCATTGAGCTAGGTAGTGGATGGGGAGTCTTTGAAATTTCCCCATGTGCCAACTTGCTATGACTTAATCAAGATCTGAGGCTTCAGATTTGCCCACTTACAAAACTGCTGAACTGTTAAATTCTGGACACTTCAGATGCCTCTCTTGCCTTTGTGAAGATTACATTTTTGACAGTGGTGTAATACGCGGCTCCATTTCCAACTGAACATATGCTTTCTTTTGTTCAATTTCAAGCTCTCTTAGTGGAGTACTTAATGAAATCATTATTGTGGTCTGGGAAATAGAGAATTTGTCAAGTTCAAGGTGTGATGGCAAATTCCTGAACTCATCCATCATTACAATAATTAAATCTCTTGGCAGGTTTTGGGAAGAACAATGGACATACCAGTATAAAACATTAGTAAAAAAATAATTATAAAGCACCAGCTCAGTGAGGATGAGTGAGCATAGATGTACTCTTCAGACTCCAGAAAAATTAAAGTGAAAGCCCTGTTCATTTGAGTAAAGTTGATGCCTAGGAACCAACTGGTAGTCTGGATTCGCTTCCCTTGATAATGCAGTGTTGTATTTGGGCTGCTTCCCAAGCCAAAATTGGTATTATTGTGGTATGGTTGATGCACATATTACGTTAATGCCCAATACTCTTGCATTGGTGTCCATTGCCTATGTTTTCAATGCTGATTCCAAGAGTTGCTGGTAGTGTGCAAACAGTGCAAGAGAGGAAGAGTCTTAATTTGAAGTACTTCACTCCCAAGTGGAAACCCTGTAAAACGGTGGAGTGAGCCAAGCAGGGAGTCATCTGAGGAGGGACTTCTTGCTGTAGAAGACAGTCATCTATCATACACAAGGACTAAAGCTAGGTAAAATGAGTTTTCTAGGGTATGGGTTTAGATAATTAACGGAAGAAACCAGCAGTGGAGGAGGACCAGTGTCTTAGAACTCTGAAACCAAATGAGCTGTAAGAGTGAAGACTGAGACAAAGTTTTGTTGTTTTACAAAAATTCACTTGTCCTTTTTTTTTTTTTCCTGTAGTGAAACAGTTGGTTTATCAATTGTTTTATAATACCTACATTTCCAATTTAGTTACTGAAAGCAAAATAATAATCCAAAGTATGATAGTGCTGGAATACCATGCAAAACCACTGGGGAGGGTTAGGAAAGCAGGTGTTGATTATTTTAGGATTTAGACTGAAACAATCTGACTTTTAGGATGGGATGTTAGAAGAGCAGAGAATTTCTTAAACTTGTGTTATATTTGGAGAGGCTGGTGTATAGTATATACTGTTATAGTTTGCAGATGTGTTCTCAAAGACTCTTGTACCGTTGGACTTCTTTTCTTTTTCCTCCAAACTGTTGTGTTTAATGAGCTTGCTTTAAAATCCAGGAGGAAGCTCTAAACCCAGATATGGAAAAGCTCAGAGGCGAGGTATTTGGATCATCCTCAGTATGTAGTCTGCCAAGGAACTTTAGATTATCTCTGGAAGATCTAATTGGTCCTTCATGCTCTAGTGTCTGCTGTGTCTTTTTCAGCTGCATTGGAATTGGTATTCGAGCAATTGGGGTCAGAACTATCAGTCTGGCTGAACTTGGAGCCTGTAATCCCAACATCCAGCTGTTCTCCCTGCTACTTGTATTAGTGTGGTTAGTAGTCCACTAGATAAAAAAAAATACAAGAACTTGTCTTCTAAAACTGGAAGTATTTTTCTTTTCCTCTGGATTTCTTTTCTGAAATTTCCTGAAAGTTTGTTCCCAGTCTTTCTTTTTAACACAGGGACTGTAGGGCATCAAATACAATTGTCAGGCAAAAAAAAAGCTGAAACAGATCTCATCACTGGAGATCAAAAGTAAAAGTGTGTTCAAAAGAGATTGTGCAAGTGAATCAGGGGCTATTAAACACAGTTGCATGGGAAGTCCTTAAATTTTTGATTGGCAAAAACTGTGAGGGAAAGAATGTGTTTATGCATGTCACACTTCTTGTCCTGTTTCTCTAAAAGTCCATTACTAACTACTTCTAAGGTAGGTGTTCTTAATTTGCATTCTTTTCTGTTGTTGCCTGATTGGGTTGTAAGGGAGACTGAGGTGCGTCTTGTGCTGCTCTGTTGCCGGTTCCTTTAAAAAAGGTGCACGTAGTGCTTAGCTATGCAAATGTTTTAGAGGTGTTTGAGAGAGAGACCTTTTGTATTTCGAAAACTCAGGCACAGAAGTATGAATGGCTGGTCTAAGATTCCTTTGAGTTTCATGCAAGGTTTAATTTAAGAGTCAGTGTCTATAAGTTTCATATACTTCCTGTTTGATATTAAGACTGTGTATTCCAAGATAAGAAAGATGTCGGCTGATTTTGTTCAGTATGTGCTGCAATATCGATAGTATGCGTGGTAGTGTTGGCTTACGTTTATTTCTGCCTCCTAACTTACCTTCGCTTGATCTTCCATGGAATCCTCCAGTATGGTTTCTTGCAGTTTAGAAATTATTTCTAATGATTAGTTTATAACTATTTTACTTTAGATTTTTGGAGAAGTTCTGTTTAATATATTTCTTCTTACTGAGGTTTTTGTGATCTCACTGTATTGTTCCTTTCTTCTTTTTTTTTTTCATTTACTGGTAATAGAAGTGTAGGTTTATTATCTTGTAGGGGATGGAAGGATAATGTGGAGAGTCAGCCTTCATGCTACAGGAGTCTTTATTGCTGCGTTGTTTAGTTCTACACACTTGCATAGTTCAGCAAACTTATCGTGTTTAATGTTCTTCAGAAACAGTCTTTTATATTTATACAGGAGAAGGAACTTTTGGCATTTAGAATGGGAGAAGTCCGTAAGACTTTCTTCTCTCTTCTTTTTTTTTTTCTTCCCTTTTCTAATTCTGCTTGTTGATTCTGGTTTGTCCTGTGTTGCAGGCGATTATCTGGCGCAATAGATGTGATTGGACAGACCATCACTATCAGCAGGGTGGAAGGACGACGGCGTGCTAATGAAAACAGCAACATACAGGTTTTATACTGCAGATTTGTACACTATCTTTGACTAAAAGACATTTTTGCTTTCCCCATAGCTTCTGATTAAAACATTTCCGTGTGTATGAATGAGTAATAGAGAAGCAGCTTTAAGTTTAGGAAGAAAGTTGTGGCAGTTAATTGAAATACATTAAGATGAAATATTTGATATACTTCAAAAGATAAATGTTTTGATGTACTTCTTACTCAAAGGAAATGAGGAATTTTGCAGGCTTACATTCCAGGAGACAGCACTGGCTCTGGTAGATCTGCATAGGATAGTGTTTTGTTTACTAAGTGACAAAGATAAATATCTAAATTGACTGTCCGTTTCTCCCCTATTCCTGCCAGACACTAATGCTGAAAGTGAAAGCCTCTTCGTATGCAGTTTGAGAAATGTAGTCTTTTAAAAATAAGTTGTGAAGGAATAAATAGTTGATAGTACCTTTTTATTTTAATTATATTTTATTATTTTACCACAAATTGTAAGATTAGTCTTTATGATTTCAGTCTTTATTGGCTTGCATTATCTTAGGAAAGCAACTAAATGCATTAAGATTGAATACACTTTTTCTCTCCTGACTTACCTGTGGAGAAGAATCAAAGTTGCTTGGTGCCCTGGTTGCATTTCCATGCCAACTTAGGTTAAGGTTAAACAATGAAACTAATAATGGATTGTAGTGCTTATATTGAAAACACTGCTATGTGTTTTTCATCTGATCACACAGTGTTTAAGTAATTGAAAGTCTTGGTTTATTTCATGGTTTTCATATTGACTTTTAAAATATTTTCCTTTATATATAAATTTAAGATGGTGTTTTGGGCCCTATTCAGATGGCTTATATTCCCTCTCCAGTCTTACGTTTGTTGTTCCCTACTGGCTGCTCTTAGACCCTCAGAGGTCTTTGGCAAGTATGGGACACTGAACGTTAGGGATGCAGATAGAACTTAAACCATCTGAATATGGCTCTTTAAGTGCATAAGTAATACTTTCCTGTTGTTGTAACTGGAAAGAGAGGAAACCTATCTTCTACCATTTTGACGTAGCAATTGTAACTATAGTTTGATATTTTACAGGTTCTTTCAGAACGATCTAATCCTGAAGTAGACAATTTTACCAAGCCACCTCCATTTTTCCCTCCAGGAGCTCCACCTACCCACCTTCCACCACCTCCTTTCCTCCCACCCCCTCCAACTGTCAGTACTGCTCCACCTCTGATTCCCCCACCAGGTAAATATCCTGCACTACATAGGATGTGAAAAATGAGAGATGCAGCATCATCAAATGCTTGATGATAATGAATTAAAGACAGTACATTTCATGTACATTTGGCTATATGTGCAGGATTTCACAATTTTGTGTTCTACTCCTTTCTTAAATATATCTGCAAGGCAGAAACAGAATTGTCTTTACTTTCTCTGTAAGTGTAATCTCAAGCCATAAATAATTACCTAGAGACTAAATGTTGGATCTTGTGTCCTTGAAAATGTTTGAAGTGAGAAGCTGTTTTCTGTAATTCAACTACTGTTAATCCTGTTGAGACGTTCATGTTAACAAGTCATTCTACAAACTTCTGAACTAAAAGTATGGCATACTATGAATTTGTGTCAGAAGTTGGATTCTCTGATGTCTAAGGTCAAAGCAGCAACAGAAGCTTTAATTCCCCCTTCCCCTCACAGTATGTATGCATTCCCAAAAGTCTGATAAGAATTGCAATTGTGCCGTATCCTTTCTTTCAGTCAGAGGTCTTACTAGCACCTGATGTTTTCATCCAGCGTCCTGTGTCTGTAAATCTTAAAGGAATCAAAGCTATTTGAGAACTCTTCTAATTGTTAAATCTGGTGTGAAATTTACTGATATTTACTGAATATTTACTGAAACTTGGTATTTATAGAAATTTACTGGGGTGAGTGTCATGGGCATTTGCACAAATAGTGTACTTACCCGAGTGTTGTCATTTTAAGGAATTAAGTTCAAAGGGACTTAGCAAGGAACTAAGAAGTATTTGAGTAGGAAAGTGAAGGATTTGTTTATAGAAGAGACTGATTTAAGGTGGAGCCTTATTTTCTGCTTTTGTTCCTTGCATTCTTTGCTTGACTTGTTCTGAAATCATGCTGAGCAGTTTCTTTGGTATTCTGTTTGCATAGGAAATCTTTTAAAAGTTTTTTTGCTGTTAATACTCTTGCATGTAAGCAAGGAAGTAACATTATTATTTCTGTGCAACAACTTTGTGTGGGGCTTTAAGGTTTAAATCCTCATAGAAGAGGTTGCTTTCTTCAATTGCTGCTGCTGATTTTAAAACTATTAACTCCTGCTGCCTGGCAAGCTCTAACTTTCATCAGTGATTGTCATACACAAGATGGTGCAACCTAGAAAACAGAAGAGATTTAAAGATTAAATAATTCTGTGCCCTTTTCCATGTTTTTGTGCATAAATATAAAAAATAGCGTGTCTGAAGAGAGAATATCCTACTGCTCTGGCAATTTTCCTTACTGCAGTGGGGACGGAAAGGAGAGAAACGTGACACTAATGCTAACTGCGGTTTTAAGTTGCCTTAAAACCTTTCTGATAAAATAACATAGGTAATGCATTCCAAGTTTTTAGAAAGTAATTATTTTAATTGTAACTGTGGTACAGAAAAGGTGTTCTAAGTTGTATATTATTAAAAGCATGAGAAGAACCCCCTCAGACACCCCAAACGCACTTGGTGCAGGGATGTCATATGGGTGTACTGGACTGTTCTTACGAAACCCCTCACCTGTTGAGCTTTTAAAGGTGAAAGAAATCCACATATGTTACAGATTTAGCAAGCAGGTTTGTCTTCAGTCTTGTTGTTTACAGACAGGTTTATGACATACACTTGTTCAGAAGGTCTCCTTCAATATCCTTCCGTGCTTCGAGTAGATTCAAAAATAACGATTAAGAGCTGTGGACTTAGTTTCTTCAGGCCTGTGTTTTAATTGTGCTGTTGCCAGCTCTTTATCTTCAAAGCTGTTCCTAAAATAGAATCTGCCATCCCTCCTAGGTTAAATGGAGGAGGAGGAAAAAAACTACTCTTGCCCAATATTAAACCAGGACTACTTGCCAGAAAATTTAAGCATTCCAAATATAAAACATCCTCCAAAAGCCCCTTTGAAAAAGGATCTTGCTTTGAAGTTAGATCTCTTGTTCTGAATTCATTCACTCTTGCAATTCAAATCTTTTTTGAGGAACGAGTCCTGGAATGATTCGAAGGGCCAAATGCAGAAAATTCTCAAATACTCCTAGGAGATCACTGGCTGTGGCAAAAAATGTGTTGTTTTTTGTTTGCTTGGTTTATTGCTATGTTGGAGTAATTTAAATCTAAAGAAGAACGTGGATGCTTTTGTTTAACAGGCTTTAAAAGTTGTTTTATGTGTTTTGGTTGAAGAGCGTAGTTAAAATGCGACATGTATTTGTGATATTAAAAAAAAAATTACTTTGAAGTATTGGACTTCTGTTGCATAACTTTGGAAAGTTGGACTGCCTAGACTTACACAAGGGCTTAGCAAGTAACTGTACAGCTGCTCAGCCCCAGTAATTGAAGTGTGTACTTTTTCTCTTGCGATAAAGGAGACAGAATTTGACTTAGTTTAGCCTGTGGCAAAAGAAGTTTTTACATCAGGTTGAGTTACATTACATTGCTGTGGGCTGTTACACAGTTCAGCTGATGTGCAGTATGTTGCTAAGCCGTGGCAGCATTATCATGTTTGATTCCTTACTCCGCAAGCGGAGCACATATGGCACTGCGTTCCTTTAGCAAAACCTACTTGGTTTTCTGTAAATATTTACCAGCCTTGAGTTAGCAGGATGGTATACAATGTCCTGAAAGCAATTTTGAGCACATTAGGTAAAATGCTGCACTAATGCCATTTGGATTGCTTTTGACACACAAGTCTGAATATTTAGGTTTAGGCCAGGTGTATCTTTGTAGCAGTATAACGTGTTGTAGGGACGGGACGTGATCTATGCTAAGTCACCTTCTTGCCCTGGTACTCAAGTTTAGTCCCTACGCTGCAAGAAACGACTCAATATTTCAGACTCTTTTTTTCTTTCTCAGAAGTAGTAATTGGCTGATGACACTTCAAGTATATTTTCATACATGGCGTTAGTAGAAGGCGGAGTGAAGAGTTAAGAGATTCTTAATTTTCCATTAACTGAAGTTTATGATTTTTTTTGTTTCTTGTTTTGTGTCACATTCATATGTTAGTGAAGAAGGTGAGGAAAACAGCTTTGTTTAGATCCTTTTAGTGATACTTGCTAACTTGTAATGTAGAAGAATGTTTCTTCCTTTATGATACCATCAAGTAAATTAGCTTCTGTCTTAAAATGATATAGTCACTACTCATGACTTTTTAAATGTTCTTTTTAAAGGTTTTTGAGGAAAAAATGCCTATGTTTTGCCTACTATTTTTAGTATAATAGCTGCATTAACCAATTCATTAAAATGATTTGGATGTTTGGTCTCTGGATATTAGTTGTATTCAGTCTGAATTTTGTTTGAATGGCTCTCAAGTGAAATTTCTCATTTGGCTTTTAATCTCGTTATGAGATTTTTATTGGTATTTCTGCACAAGAAAAAATTCTGAGGAATATATTAATTGTTTAATCAGTATTTCTTCCTTTTTGTAAAGAGTATTAGCTGATGGCTTTCCAGGCAATTCTGTGCATAGTGTGAGTGCCAGGTTCAGTGCTAACAATATACTGTTTTTTAGTGCAGCAATTGAATTTTTTTTAAGCATAAGGTAGAGCTAATAAATTAATCAATTTGACAAAACTTCGGATGTTTTTCTAGCTTACATACTTAACATTGGTGTTAAGAGCTATTTTTTATATATTTTTATATATATATATTTTCTGTGTTGTAGGCTCATGAAGAATCTATTAAGGTGGACAATTAACCAAAAAAGATGAATAGAAAATACTTAAGCTATGCAACAGTTTGAGTTCCCAGTCGTCTTTCAGAAATTTTCATTAGGAGTGTTTGGTCTTTTAAATGTTACACTATCAGACCTTTTATTGTGTGATTTCCAGTGTTGTTAACGATAGCGCACATCAGAAAGCTTGTGTGGTGGTGAAGAGAAAATGGCTCATGCGGTTTAGAAATTTGTTTCCTGATTTACATTTTGGCTGAGAGATTAGATTTTAAATCTTCAGGATTGGACAGCAACCTCAATTTTCTTTCACAGTTTGTTTAATCCTGTAGGATTAATGCTGGCAAGAATTCATGCCAGCAATTAGTGAACATTAATATTGATTACTCTTCCTCAGCTTGCATATTCCTTCATTCTTGCCTTCTGCCAAGGCAATTTGGGAGCAGTTGGCATTTCTAGACATTCTAAGATGTAGATGTAGTTAAATGTTGCTGCCATACAATAGTCTTTTAGTTCTAACATTGAACTAATGATATATACATAAAATTAATCCTGTGGTTGCCAGTACATCTAGGATGTTCTCTGAATGATGAAGTCTGGAACTGGAATGAGATGGGTTTTCATTTAAGTGGGTCTGGCTGCTGTTCTGTCTGGATGTTTATGCCGTTATAGCAAAACTGATGAAAACACTTGGCAAAGTTTTCTGTTCTCTGCCCCCCAAAGTCTTGCAGTGAGCTGTCAGATTGAAAGTACTTATTTTTTAATGTAAGTAGAGTTGCTCATAACTGAAAGAGCTTTATGCCTGGTAAAGTAGTATATTTTCTGATAATATTGTTTTAGCCCAGTTTATTATTTTCATGTAACAGTGTTCTGTGTGCTCAATTGAGGTAAAGCTAGTTCTTTGCAAAGTATGAGAAGATAATATCCTTTAAAGTGTACGAATGATTTTTACCTTGTAATCATTCCTTTCATAATCAAATGAGATAGGTTTATATGTTGAGGCGGTATATTCTGTTAGGTCAGCTAATTTAGTTGGGAACAATTTCTCAGCTTTTAGTTAGATTCGTAACAGCTAAGCTAGGTCTGAAAACCAGAAAAGTTAGAACAGTTTTTGAATGTGTTTGTATTAAAGGATGCTCCTTTCTCAGATATTTACAAGAAAATAGAGTACCAAACAATTTTTTTTTTCCCTCCAAGCAGCATCTGAATGATTAATTGCAGTGTAGCATAGCATTGACTGAAAAGTCTGTAATGCTTACTGTTGCTAGAATATTTTGTCCATGTGGACCTACTATTTCCTATACTGAGCTATTAAAGGTCAGAGGCCAATTGCCTTTCCTTTCATCCAGTCACGGAATATAAAATAAAGCAAATATATTTTATGGGATGTTACTTTCTTTCTGGATATTAAACATTTTAGGGTTATGGATTTAATTCTAATCTTGAGACCCAGAGTCATTCTTCATTATTTTTGTCTCTAATTAAATAAGATCCTGAAGAATAGGAACTTAAATAAAAAGCCAGATTTCACAAGGCTTGCATAAAATCTTAACAATTGGTATTAACATGAGATCTTGATCTGAGGACACAGAAAATAAGTTATCATTCTTCTTGATCATGTATGTCGTGGTAGCTCAAACTGATTTTAGATCTACAGATAATAAACATAAACTGTTACTGTAACTGATATATTATTTGTTGTCTTTTTAGGTATACCAATAACAGTGCCACCACCAGGTAAACTTGCTTAGAATTTTTTTCCACATTTGGTTAAGAAATGAAAACTTAACTGATGTACAACTTACCAACTTCCTTTTAGTTATCTAGATAAAAGTTCATAAATACAAAACTATATGTATAGATGTAGGCTGAGTTATTCTGATGCCAGGCAGAAAAGAAAATGTATGAAAATGCTGTTGTGTAGTGGACCTAATCAGACAGTTTCTTAGATGTGTGCTTCCTTCTTTCCATTCTGTTTTTTTCAGCTATGCAGAAAATAGTTGTGATTGTTGTTTATTAAGTATTGTTAGATACCCTGGAATTTTCCTGTGCTTCTAAATTACCGTATTTTTAAGACTGATAAGGTATTTGACTTGAAGCACTGGTAATATATGTTTAATACTCTGCCTTTGTTAAGCTGGAAAGTAGTTCTCAGTCTTACAAAATAAACCCCATTTACACAGTGAGAAACAATTTTTGCGTTGTACTCTCCGGAATTTGTTTGCCATTGTATGCTCAGCCTAGTTCTTTTATATGTTTATAGTTGGTTTTTTTTCCCCCTTTTTCCCCCCTCACCTAATTTATTATTACAGGCTTTCCACCACCTCCTGGCGGTCCTCCACCTTCCCTCATACCCACAATAGAAAGGTGATTATCTGTTTGAAATCTTATAAAGCGATGTATCAGTATTCTGTAACTGAAATAAATTAGTAAGGACTCTTACACTACCCAGTGTTCTATGGATTTTATCTGGGAGTGGGAAGACGGTTTCAGATTTTTACACTATTTTTACAGAAATGTTACTGGTCTCACCTGTCTGGCACTTAATATTCTTTTGAGTAGATTACTTGACGACTTATTAGTTTAGTTGAGTTATGACACTATACCAGTGCCAAGACTTAAGAATAAAGTCAAGGTAATGATTGGTAAAGTATTCTTTAGTAGTCTGAAGGCTTATTTAAGTGAACCGTATACTTGTCAGCTACCGTATCCTTTTGTATAAATGCAAATAAACAATTTGGCCACAGATTCAAGCCCTCATAAGCTATAGGAAATGCCAGAGTTCCACGGAATCAAATTTGTATTTCTACTGCGCTTGTTCTAAGTGTTCAGCTTTAATAGGCCTAGCAGTATTTTTTCAATCTCTTTTTTTATATACATGTGTATGTATATGTGTACATACGTTTTTATATATATATATATGCGTGTGTGTGTGAAAGGAAGAAAAAAAAGGTGGCCAGCACAGTCCTTGAAAAGTATTTATATTTTAAATTTATTATTTCCTACTGACAGTTGCTGTGAGTGACTGCTGCTTCTGACTCTTAAGCAGTGGTCATTGGATTTACTTGCAGTGAATGTTTATATAGTTTCTGAAATATGATGTGAAAAAATCAAGTTTATTGTGGAAACTAGGAACTAAATCTCATATTTTAAATGTTAAGGTGTTGCATTGGCCTTTCATTATCATACATTTTGTTTTGTTTTTAAACTAAGCTAACCCAAAACTTACTTCTTAAAGTGCCTTCAAGAACAGAAATAACACTTTGGTTAAATGCTGCAAAGATAATTCATTCAAGTTATGTAGGAAGTGCTAAAAGTCATGAAGGAATTACATATGTATGAATTATGTCCTGTGCACATATCATCCTTTTCAAACTTTCTGGTTTTTACCTACTTGAGTTGGCTACCACTGAAAGAAGTCAGCTTAGAAAATGTGTAGCTAATTTAATAGTTTATTTATAGAACTACACATTTGAAGTCCACCTGTTCTCAGATATGCTCACATATCTACTTTTTAACAGAAAGAATGAGAATGGCTTCATGAATGAAGCACTTTCAAGCAATTGGATATTAAGCTCAGTATCTGTGCAGAAACATCTTATGATACAAGAAAAATCTGAAATAGAAAATTCATTGAAAACACAAAAGAACAGCTTTGATGATATGGATATTTTTTGTTTTAAAGAAGACAGAATGCTATTTTCACCTCCTGTCGTAAAACATGAAATATACAGGTTTGTGTTGATAGACAGCTTCCTTAATTAGTAATGCTCAAAATGGAGGACTTAAATCCATTTTGGTTTCGTCTGTATGGTGGTAAGAATTCAGGGGAATAATATTAAAAGTATATATTTATTGATGGAGGTGGCTGTGATGGTAAAACTGGATTTTTACACGTTTTCTTTTCACCAGTGGACATTCTTCTGGCTATGATGGTCGTTCTGTTCGTGCGTTTTCATATGGCAGTGGTGAGTAAGCTTGCTGGGTTTGAAAATTTTGACTAGTGCTATATCAAATTGTTTGATATACTTATCAGGATTTTAGCTAAGAGACTGAACAGGTCCTTTCAGTAATTCATTAGGAAAGCTCATTGCCTACTATTGTAAACAGATAAATGCTGTTGGAAATTTAACAGCTGTTGATAAATACTATTTTTTGCTTACTTATTTGTATGCTAGATATCTTTCCATGCTGCTTTTGCAGAACTGTGATTTTGAAAAATAATACACCGTAATATGGAACACAAGTCAGGGAGAATTTTCCAAGAACTGGTAGGATTTAGAAGCAGGAGAACAAGTACTGTTGAGATATCAGAGTTTTAACCAGCGAGACCAATCATTGAGAAATCCTGAGTGATGTACTTCTTTGAAAAACTGTCTAAGATACTATAATCTTCAGCTATCCTGTTGCAAAGTCAGCCTTTCTTTTTTTTTCGTTAACGTTATGGAAAAAATCTGAAGCTGAAAAGCATCACTTTCTTGTTTTATGGTAAAAGTGGACCAAAATGGAAGTTTCATTATGTGCAATCCAATGAACATCCACAGAGTCAACAGTGAGTTTAGAACTGTTACCTAGCACAGCTCTGCTTCTTGAGCCAAAAGAGTGATAACAATATGAAGATGTCAGCTTCTTTCTAACCTAGCCCAAATTGGGAAGATAAAATAAACATAGAATCACGGAATGGTTTGGGTTGGAAGGGACTGTCAAAGATGATCTAGTCCAACCCGCCCCTGCCATGGGCAGGGACATCTTTCACTAGATCAGGTTGCTTGAAGTCCTGCCCAGCCTGACCTTGAACACTTCCAATGATAGGGCATCCACAACTTCTCTGGGCAACATAGTGTCCTACCACTCTCATCATAAAGAATTTCTCCCTTATGTCCAATTTAAACCTACCCTTTTCCTGTCCTGTCACTATAGGCCCTGGTACAAAGTCTCCCTCCATCTTTCTTATAAGCCCTCTTTAAGTATTCAAAGGCCTCAGTAAGGTTTCCCCAGAGCCCTCTCTTCTTCAGGCTGAACTGCCTGGGAGAGATGTTCCAGCTCTCTGATCATTTTTCATGGCCCTCCTCTGGACCTGCTCTAACATGTCTTTCTTGTACTGGGGGTCCAAGAGCTGGACGCAGTATTCCAGGTTGGGTCTCACAAGAGTGCACAGAGGGAGAAACACCTCCCTCAGCCTGCTGGCCATGTGTCTTTTTATGCAGCCCAGGATACGATTCGCTTTCTGGGCTGCAAAGTCACGTTGTGGACTCATATTTCATTTTTCATCCACCAGTATCCCCAAGTCCTTCTCTGCAGGGCTGCTCTCAATCAATTCATCACCCAGTCTGCTGATACTGAGGATTGCCCCGACCCAGGTGCAGGACCTTGTGTGTTGCCAGTTACTGCCTCTGCCTTCAGTGCATCTGTCATCCAGCCCCGTGCCTAGTGCCTTTTCTTCTAGCTGACTTTTCTGTCTCCTTGCTCTTTGTTCGTTTGGACCCTAGCTGCTGGGAGGAGAAATTGCAGGGAAAGTTCTGTCCAGTTCTGGGGATACATAATGTTCAGCACAGATCAAAGGTTCAGATAATGTATCTCTCCGACGTTCCTAAGGCTTTAGAGAGGATATACAAAATGACATTTTTGAATGGCTTGTAATTTCTTGAAGTTAGAGCAGTTTATGGAGTAACAAGTGGTACTTTGTTGACATTGAAAGGATCCTCATCAGTTATCAAGTGTTTGCTTTCATGCATGGAAGCTTGCTATGTTTTCAAGAATTCTTGATGTGGGCAAACAGCTGCTTTACGCTAACTACTTCTTTAGCAATAATCGAACTGTGTTTGTTGGGGTTTTAAAGCTGAGGCAGACAAGTAAGATACCCAAGTGACTATTTTGCTGAAGCTTCAACATCTAAAGCTATGCAGAGTATCATAAGGAAAGCAGTCTTACAGTCATTAGTATGTATATTGCATCTCATACGTAGTCTCCAATTTAGAATGTTTTTCACTTTGGAATCTCTTTTGTTAGAATTTGCTATTCTGTCAAGTACTGTCAGGGACACAAGAATATTTCCAAGTTTTATGTTGACCTTCAGAGGTGATGGCATGCTTATGTTGTTGCAGTACCAATATTCAAAAGATGACTGTCACTGTGATCATGCCAAGATTGAATCTGAACTTCTTCAGCAGGGTTAAAAAAATATGTTTGCCTTTGTATGGTTATGGAGACGAAGGAGCACAGTCTGCTCCCGTCTTCCCAGTCTGCTCCCGTCTTCCCAGTCTGCTCCCGTCTTCCCAGTGTGCCTGGCATCCCTATTGTGGCAAAAGCTTTCGTATTTGCTGCACAAAGCAAATAGTCTGTCTCTTAAGCTGTGCCTGTCATACGGATTTCTGGATCTGTAGAAGCTCAGTGGCATTTTATTGCTGTTGTTCATCTCTTAGTGAAAGATGTTTTCCTGGCCAGCATCTTACTCGCACAGTCCTTGTCTCACAATGTGATCGCTGGCCAGTGCTCTCCAGGCATCAGAATTTAGGTAAATTGAGGGCTCAGCTGCACAGTAGGGTACAGATCATTTTAATTAAGAATTGCTAAGTATATTTATTTAATAGCTGCTTTGGATGATAGCACTGAATCTCCAACCCATTGTCTTCTTTGCCAGTCTGTACGTTTCATGGCTTTGTCAAAATTGCAGGGGAAGATGAGCATATGGAATGCATTGCAAAATACACCAGCCTTGATTAAGGCTCTAGCCTTTCTTCAAATTGCTAATCTCATGCCTCGATGTCTTTTCTCTAGTGGTCAGGCATGTTTCCCACTGCAAGCCCATTAGGAAGGTTGCATAGTGAAATAATATTCTTAACTTGTAGCTTCAACAATATCTATTTCGTCTTTGTGCTCTTCCACTGTATCAATGCAGTTTCTTCAATTTGCTCTTAAATCCTTTCACAATTCAGTGCTACCTTTGCTATCAGATCTTTGAATTTTATTGAGCTGTCAATATATGGCACCGCATTTGGTCTGCTAGTGAAGCAACTTGTATGGTATGCTTGTTCGCTTTTTCCTCAAGCGTTTCTCTGTTCTGTGCTCTAAATGTTCTTTATATCCTATGAACTTGCAAGAAATGCAGCATTACAGAAACAGATTAAGAGTCAGTATTTTTTGAGGCACAAAGAAGATGTATCAGTAGTTCGCCTTACACTGTGACACCATACAGCTTTAAATTTTTAAACCGTCTCCAAAACAGGACTTAAGTCTCCAAAACTATTGACTGTTCAAAGCTCCCTCTCTTTCTGTTTTGCAAATAAAATCAGAGTTAAACTTCAGAAGGGTCTTTCTTTTTGTAGAAATTATTGGAATAATCCATGTAGAAATACTAAAAGTGACAAATTACTTCACCCTAAGTAGTAAATGCAGCACCAGTTCATAGTAGAAAGTAAGCTTCTTGTGTGTTATGAATAATTACTGGTGAAAATCTAGATACAAAAAGGTGCAGAGTATCAAATAACTAGTTTATCCCAGGTTATTGGGGTGGAAAGGACATACTTCTGTCTGATGAGAATTACTGCAGATGTGAGGGAGTAACCAAAATTTATCATAAAAGTTTATACTACCATTAATAAGAATAATTGTTTTGTAGTATACATTTAAAGTTAAGCGTAAGTTTACACTTCAGATCAGAATATTCTGGCAGCCAGCGTATTCAAGTCTCGTAGACCATACGTATGTTGTTGACATAGTGGCAAGTCAAGGAAATTAGCAGTCTTTAAAGTCCAGCTGTTTTTTTGCTATTTCTGGCTGCTTTCCTTAGAAGAATTTCAGGTTTTGGCAGTATAATGAACAACATACTATTGTATCAGGGTCTTTTTTTCTGTTAACTCCTCATTTCCTCTGTAGCCCTGAAGTGAAACAGTGTCAAGCATTTTGTTAGAGGCAAAACCTCATATAAATGCTTTTTTAAAGAATTATAATGCTTTTCATTGCAAATGTATTTTAACAATCAAGTGTTTTTTCCTGCTCCACTGCCTGCTCAAAAGGTCTTTTGTATTCCTCCTTTGGACACTTGGCAAACTGCTGTCCTAAGCTTCTGCCAAAGCTTTCTGGGGCAGGCATACCCCAGACGTTGTAGGCAAGGCAGTCTGAGCATAGCTGTCAGGAGAAGCTACTGGTTCTATAACTTAACGGTATTAAATACAGCATCAGTAACGCACTTTACATTGTTCAGTAAATATTTATGTTAATTATACTATTAATGTCTCTTTGTGACACCATGGAGTCAAGTGAATATTGTTCTCATATTATAGATAATGAAGTGGAACTCAAAACAAACGATTTATTGAAGGCTATGTTATCATTGGCTAGCAAAGCAGATAAGCAGAAAGTGGAAAGTCCTCTGTACTGTAAGTCCACTAGAGAGTGCTGTTTCCAGTTAAATACTACAGCCCTTATTTCTCAGTAACAGGACACATTCACCAGGCTTCTGGAGAGGGAGGGCAGGACAGAACAGTTGGGGCATTAAGAGTAGTAGTTATTTATTACATTGGAGTTGGCAGAAAGCAATGGAGAAGCATGTGCCTTCTCTCTTCCCATTGCTGCTTACCTAAAAAGCTTCTGAAGACAGTGTTGTGAAGTTCTTAACTTCTTAAGCATATCATCTTTTAGATTAAGATAATATACTTAATTTTCTGAAACTATTATATTTTAGTGGTAATCGTGGTTGTGCTGGGTATTCATTAGAAATGGTATCCTACAAAGCATAAGTGGGAGTGTTATTTCTTCTCCCCAGAATGAATTTATGGAAGACACTTCTAAAGTTGCTGTTACGTTCTGTAATCAGAAAAGTATGGCAAAGCACAGTATAGAATATAAATTAGTGAATGAGAACATTGTAACTAATATTATATCTTAAATACAATGATTTTTAAAGGACAAAACATAAAAATAGTAACATCTAAATTTAAAGTTGGAAGCATCCTTTTTCTTTGTTTTTCTGAACTGTACTTTCAGAGCCACTGAGTTTCAAAGGCAGTTCTGATTTCTGGTTGGTTTTGTTTTGTTGTTCCCCCAAAACAAAGCCATTTGACCACATAAAATCAGATTCTTACAGCAAAGCTTTGCACAATATTTTTTTTTTCAAAAGGATTTAGACAGTCTTCATGGTGTATATCCTGGTTCTATACATCTTCATAATGAGTATTTAAATGAGTGCCAGGTGCCTGTATTAGCATCATGGAAAAAATGCAGGGTTTGCTCAGAATTTACTTTTATGTGAAAGGGGAAGATTGGAAAATGTCGTTGGAGGAGGCTGACAAACGTCTGTGTTTTCATGCATAAGTAGTATTACAGTTTTCGTATGGTATCTGATTTTGTTCTTTCTAATACCCACGTCTTTTTCTTTAGTCACCTTTCCGCACCTTGCAGGTTCTGCTCCTTCATGGTCTAGTCTTATGGACACCAGCAAACAGTGGGATTACTATGCACGAAGAGAGAAGGATAGGGAACGTGAGAGAGAGCGATCCCGAGATCGGGATCGCGACCGGGACCGAGACAGAGATCGAGAACGTACCAGAGACAGGGAAAGGGACCGAGATCACAGTCCAACTCCAAGCGTGTTCAACAGGTTAGTGAAATGTCTTAAGCATGCTGTAACTCTGCTCAAACCCCTGTTTCTGTGCTAAATAGTACACTTCAACATTAAAATTTAGTGTTCAGCTGTATATTCCAAAGAGCTAGAGGGTGTGGCTTTCTCCCCTTCCCCCTTTTCTCTTGGAAACCGTAATTAAATTTCTAAATGTAAAACAGAACTGTAAAAACAACAGTATATGTCCAGACTGGTCATAGTGCTTTCAGGTTAAAGGTGTGATTTAAGCCCTGTGTGTGAGTGATATATCCAGCTCTCTGACATCAGTAGGTCTAGAAAAATCTGTAGAAGTACTAAATGCATCTTAGTTGCCAATTCAGTGCTAAGAGCAATGTGGTGCAACATTTGAGCTTAATTAATTGTGTTATTAGCTGCTAAAATGATGAGTTTGGTCAGTAGCACTGACTGGATAGTAATCTGTCGTATCTTTTTTTAAAACGATTATTTCAAGGTCAAGAACTTTTTGTCATTTTCAGGCAGATGATGAAAATAATGGCAGATAATTTATTTGGCTTTCAACTCACTAATTGCTTTAAAAAAAAAAGAAAACAGCTGCAACCGTTCTATGCTCATGTGCACAAGTGCAAAGCATTTAATGTTGAGCTCACTACGACTCCATAGAGCAGAGGTCTATTTAAATTTACTTTGCTCGTTATTTGCTAAGTATTTTGGGGCAAAGGTCTTGATGCTTTTCTCGGTGTTTTTTGTTAAGTTTCAATTTTTGCACAATATATATGTTAGCTATTAAGCGGATTATTTTTACCAGTGGTTTTACGCTGTGGGGAATAAGAGGACCCAGAGTCAACATGACTTCAGTTGAGAGATGACATTTTTTTCATGGTGATTGTTTGCTGCAGACCCAAACTGGGTGCAAGTTAGGCGATTTTCCACCACATCCAGATGTGGTGATGTCCTCTCTCGTGTGCATGTGCTATGTTCCAGGGTCAGTTTCTGAGAACTCAAGACCAATCTAAACATCTGTTTCTCAGACAGCTTGATTGAAGGCCAGAAAGAAGCCTGGTCATTCAAGGGTGCTTGAAATGAACCTTAATAGCTTCCAGGCCTAGAGAAATCTCTGTGCTGCTGCCAGAGTTATCTGTAAAGGAGGGGGAAGAGCAGGCCTCAACTTTTTTATGTGACTAAATTATCCACCATCTGTAGCAAAGCTGTTGCCACATGGCTGTGTAAGAAAATGGGAGGCCCTTAACTCGTATAAGTTGGTTTGGGAGTCACAGAGGAGGTGGGAGAGGCTAAGCAGAACATGCAGACGTAATGTGTTTTTTTAAGAAGGTTTATTTTCAATTCCATGCACTTAAGAAAATAAAATGAAACAAGCTATGAGGAAGAGAATGCGAGCTATTTTAGTGACTGCACAGATGCATTACTTTTATTTAAATTCCCTTTGTTTAAACTTAAGCGACACTGGGGTGAGATTTGGAGTAAGCATAATCTTTAGCTTTTTACTGCTCAGAAATGACTGCTTTCTATGTTTTTAGTGGTGCTTTTCCAGATAAAAAGCCTGTATTTGTGCTATAGTATTTCTTTAAATTGTAAGAAAACGGGAATTATTGTTATTCTATTAGTATAACCAAAATGTGTTTTAAAAATGAACCTTCAGCTGTCTTTGTATTATATTCCACCTTTACGCTGCTATTCTCAGAGGAAGTTGTGCATTTTTACAATGGATCTCACTCTGCCCCCTTGAGAAGATGCGGTTCTTTTTGGACTATTGTCCCTTTTGCCGAGATTATGTTTTCTTTTCTCTTTTGATAGTTTCACGTCAATTAGTTACAACTAAAAATGTAAACTTTGGAATTTGATTGATACCTTACCATTTTCTGTTTCTTCCTTAGCAGTTCGGGGGGGAAAAAAAGGCGAAACCCAACAACTGTATTTCTGGGGTCCTGGAACCCCGTAATCCTGTGCAACAGAGCAGATGAGGGTCTGTCTTTCTGGCTAGAAAGCAGCTACAGGAAAGGACTTGGCGTCCTGGTGGACAACAAATTGAACGGGACTCGGCACTCAATGTGCGATGAAGGTCAAAATGCATTGAGCTGCATTCAGAGTATAGCCTGCAGGTGGATGAGGCCGTTATTCCCCTCATCTTTGGCACTTGGTGCCACGTGCAAAGTACTGTGCCCCGTTGCGGGACCCTTGGTATGAAAAAGACGACATTGACAGACTGGAGAGTCCAGTGGAGTGCTGACAACGTGGTTAGGGGGGCTAAGGGAATGGAGTTCAGCTTCCTTACCTTGAAAGGAGAAGGATGAGGAGGGTTCTTAAAGGTGGTTTTCAACTACCTAATGGGTGGCTATAGAGAAGATAGATAGACTTGTCGTAGAAACTAGCAGTTGGTACCAACCTTCATCTTTCTGTGACATTTGATAAGAAAACTCTTCTAATTGTTGGTTTTACCCCTTTCCCTGAAGCCTTGAGTTAGTTTCTTGTGAGAAGAAATGCTCAGTAGAAAGGGACGTGGATTGTAAATGTCTCCCCTGCGCTCCCCTCCTTCCCCTGATAGTAGAGTATAAACTTGAGGGTAAAACAATGGTAAAAGATGGATACAGATAGAAACAGGTTAAAGGCATAGGACTTCAGATTTCAGCATTGTGAGGTTTGGCCTTTATTTTTCTCCCTTCCCCCCACCCTGAACTGCTTTAGTTTACCTGTCTGGGTTTTATACATCTCAGTGGAGCAAGTGAATTTATTTTCACACCCTGGACTATAACCTAGGGTGCCTTAAGCTGGCCGTGGAGTAGTATGATCAGAATTCATGTTCTGTGGCTGTACTGCCTTCATAAGCTGATGTGTCTGTGTTGTAGGGTCGTCTTGTGGGAAAGACATGTTAGATTTAACATAGTCTTTAAAAAAAGTGTTTAATGGCGTTGAATTTCGTTTGTGTCTTAAGAGGGGGGCAGTAGTTAAGAGAATTGGTAGTGGCATGATGCTTGTGAGGGTGACTGAGCACTGGCACAGGTTGGCCAGAGAGGTTGTGGAGTCTCCATCCTTGGAGATATCCAGAAGCCATCTGGACATGGTCCTGGGCAACTGGTGGTCCTGGTGGCCCTGCTTGAGCAGGGGTTTGGACCAGATGACCTCCAGTCATGCCTTCCAACCTCAGCGCTTCTGTGATGCTGTCATCTGTCACAAATGTACTTTGCAGGATTTGATCAGCTTATTCTCAGCTCTGTAGTTATAAGTGCATTATAAAATGTTACAAATGTTATAAGATTTTATAACAATACAGGCACTGATGAATGCAGTCATATTACTCGGTGACAAATCATAACTTTGAGTTCTTTAGTAATAGCTGTAGTTTTCCTGATTTTGATGTGTGAGTACTTTTAATGTCCCTTAGAAAAACTGTATCTTCTGCGGGGTGTTTGGTGCTTCTCTACCGTGTCTTGAATTGCTAATACTTGAAATTTGCTTCATGATATAATCATACAGACTTTCATAGAAAGACTAGTGCTGTTACTTCAGGCATTCCCCCTTCTCACTCTGAGTTTTCATACATAGCTGTAATAACCACTAGTGGAATGTCTTCACTTGGGAAAGGGCCACAGGGTCCAAGTTACGGCAAATAAAATTGTTTAGATCTAAGTTTTCACTGCTCCAGGACATGAGAAATCTCTTTGGGCTTGAGCTGTTCTCCTTGCACGATCTGTCTGGTCGGTTCTGCTGTTGTCAGGGGCCTCAGGAAGAGGCTTTCTGGTAATGGTAAATGTTGGCAAGGGCTGGAAGCATGGAACACTGGGCTTTTGTCAGCTTCATAGCATCGAAATTGTTACCTGTTTCAATTACTGCCTCAGAAAGCCTGGTCACATTGTGCCTTTCTTTAGGACTTGGTAGGGATCTTCCAAACTAGGGTTACAAAGACTTGATGTGATATATAAATAGTTACAGTAAGTTCACTCGTATTGAAGTCTCATTGTTAAATGACGCTGGATACTATATCGGGGTAGGATTTTCTTGGTAGAGAAATGATAAAATGAGCATACCTTTTTAAGCTATGCTGATGCAGCATTTGAGGGGTGTTGGCTAACTATAGGTACTGCTCTTATCTTTTTTTAAAATATCACTTAAACTCCTAGAACTGCCCTTTTCATCAAGTCAAAATATGAAAATATGTTCTTAAGTAAAACCTTTAAATTCTTGTATAGCCTGTAATATTTGGGGGTTTTTACCAGCATTGTGGCAGGGCGGCACTCGTGGTAATCCAAGAGAGGAGTGGAAGTAGAGACAGCATTGGCACTGGAGAGAAATTAATTCTAAAAGCAACCCAAAACATGAGTATGTTTTACTGTCGGTCTCTTTGCACCTAGCTTTTCCTTTCCTGAAGCTGATGTAAGTAAATAGATAAACTGTACCAATTTAATTCAATTTACCCGAATGGTATAATAGTCAAAAAGTGTGCTGATAAGTGTTGAGTGTTGCACACACTGATCTGAACGTTACTGAAGTTTATGCGGGACTGTACTTCGTTTGCAGCTAGATACAGGTTTAAACTAACTAACCGCTTGATAACTCCTGTATGAACTTCATGTGATGCTGTTGTATTCTTTTTTTCCTTCCATTTTTATTGAACAATTCCCTTTCAAAACTGCATTAGGCACAGAAGTCTAGCGTGGAAGGTAAAGGGCTTTAATGGCCTTCTAGCACATGTTGTGGATCTTGTTTAGAAACCCAGAAACAACATTAAGATTTTTCTGTCATTTATCTTGAAGATGTGTAAGAATTTCTAGTTTTAATATATACTGCTTGGTGTTACTGTCCTGAAAATATCTTCTTTTTTAATCAGTGATGAAGAACGATATAGATACAGAGACTATGCAGAAAGAGGCTATGACCGCCATAGAACAAGTAGAGAGAAAGAAGACCGACACAGAGACAGGAGACACAGAGAGAAAGAAGAGACTAGACACAAGTCATCTCGAAGGTTTGATTTTTTTAATAGGATACGAAAGACTTGACCAGTTTAAAAAAAATAAAGTAAACTTTTAAAAGAACCCCAAACAAACTGGAGTTTTCCAGAAAGACTGTAAACACTTAGATGTACTACTTGGAACGAGTCTGCCTTATAAAATGTGGACAGACAAAAAGCAATATTGGCCCCAGGTAACTTCATATTGAATGATGTATGCGACAGTATTAGCTAGTGAACAGCAATTACGAATTTGGGAAAAGAAGGGTAAAAAAGTTGGGTCAGAAAGAGGTGGAGTGAAGCTGACATTCAGCAGCATTAACATAAGAACTCAACAGTGATTCTTAGGAAGTAAAATAACCCTCGTGGTCACGTGATAGAAATTGTTCAACTTAACCTTTATTTTTAACTTAAAAAGGATCAAGGCCAGGGAACGGGGTCAATAAGAATGTTAAACCATTAAGGGATGCCAGTAGGAACATGGCATTATTAAAAGTGTTGTTATTAGAATATGGGTTACCAATGTGAAAAATCATTCCAGTTTCCCCACAGAAAGTACAGGATGGGTGGATGTGGGTACCATTCCATGAACAATTCAGTTTGGCGCTGACATCCAAATCCTATATGGGTTGGAGCAGGAGCAGGTGCCAGTTTTCAAATACAAATGCAAAGGCTCTTTTTTTGGTACTCGGTAATTAAATGGGGCCTGAGGTGTCATGCAATTGTTTGAGGTATTTTTTCTGTCTCTTTATTCAGTAACAGCAGACGTCGTCATGACAGTGAAGAAGGGGACAGCCACAGAAGGCACAAACACAAAAAATCCAAAAGAAGCAAAGAAGGAAAAGAAGCCAGCGGTGAACCTGCTCCTGAACAGGAAAACACTGAAGCTGCCCCTGTGGAATAGGCTTGTGTGATTTTTGCCTACTTGCATATATATTAGTGCCAGAAATAGATTACTATAAATCTTGTTATTTTTCTGGGTATTAAAATAATTTGCTCTTAATCTTGTTCTGTTAGTTTGAAATCAAAGGTAACTTTGGTTTTTTTTTGAAAATAAAAGAATGAATTTTTCATGTTAAGATTCCTGGACTGACTTTGTCTTTTAGGAAACAGTGAGAAAACGTCTTACAGCTAGAGGCTTATGCTCTTACAATATACGTAGGGCTTAAGTGCTTTGTATTAAATTGTCTCCTTTTTTCATAAGCCAGTGGGAAGGTCGTTCTCTTACTGACTTTAGAAACAGTGTGCATTCACTTTATTATATACCAACATCTGGAACAGCGTGGGCTTAGTATAGCTTTTGGAGTTCGTATTTGAAAAGGTCGTCCTTTACTACAGGGACAGGCAGGAACTGCAGGCTCTTCGAGAGCCTTGTACTAAGGTGAAATGAAAAAAATTAGGGAAACTGGGAAAGGTGCTGGTTGTTCGTAGTCTGATGGAACACGGAGTGTGGTGATCACACGCTTGGTAATTATGTCTGGTTTGTGTGGGTGCCTAGGGGCGAATTAAGCTGGATAATCATCCCTGCAGCTTTTCAGTGGCTTAAGAGAAAGTTCATTTTAGTCTTTGTTCTAGGGAAATGGCTGTCCTTAGCATGATAAAGATTAACAAACATAGCCTCTTCCCGTTGCTAGCTTGTGAGGAAAAAATAAGACTTTGGAACACGGGTAGTTTGCAGAGAAAGGCAAAGAACTATTTAAAGAAAAATGTAAGACCATCATACTTTCAGGTTTACTCCATCCAGAACGGTATCAAGTGTGATTGGCATGGCAGTCCTGCAAAAATTGTACTGCCCTGTCAGGGTGCTATGTAGAAGCCTTACTTGATGGTGTTAGCAGGGTGCAGTGTACTTCCTTAAAAACAAGAATTCTATATAAAAACCCTAGATTTAATAGTATTAATCAAAACATACCAGGGAAACTAGGTCATTTGGGTTTGGATGAAAATAATGTCTGTACAAGCACACAGTTACAGTTATTTTTAATTATTTTAGAAATTTAATTCACAGTTTTACAGACTAACAAACAGTACTTGAAAGTCTTGAAAATACCAGCTTCATGCTGACCATGAAAAGGTACGCGTAATCAAAGTGCTATTAATGCGTTGCATAAAAACCTTCACCTGATTTTGCAACTAGAAAAATTGCAAGAGATTTTTCCGTGAGTTATTCAAGGATTTCTTTTTGTAAATCAAAATAAAGTGGGTGAGCAGGAGCTGCTGCTCCTTAAATTTCATTGTTATTATAATGCATTAAATATATGTATATTAAAAAAACAACAAAAAAACTCTTAAGAACACAGGGAAGGAAAGACTGAAGTCTGTACCTTAAATCGCTCTGAAGTGATTTTCTGACAGGTGTCCCTGCTTTGCCTAAACTTGACTTTTCTTGACATGCAGGTTGGAATTTCACAAACCTTTTCTTGATAAACACATACTTGACCCCCCAGAAAGCAAAGACTGATGTTCCCTTTTTTTTTTTTTTTTCTGTGTTAAATTAGTTGTCATACTCTCCATGAAGACTTGTTTTATAAAAAAGTGCCAGGCCAGGACACAATTGTGAGAGTAATTTTTCCTTTTAGTTCTTTGAGCATCCTTGCCAAGCAGGCGTGCATCATTCCCGATGTGTTCCTGCCATTGACAGCGAGGAGGATGTCACCGCATCTGAAAAACCAAAGGCAAATATGAGAGAGCAGTTAAACAAGGTGACTTATCTTAAGTGTTTGCCAATGCCAAAGCGTGTCCTTAAGCTGGGAGGAAGAGGTAGAAGTGAGTATTCCTTCTCTGGCTAACTACTGTTCGTGAATAAGGGAATAAAGCAGGTGAAAATAATTCACTTGGTTTTTTCTTTACAAGTTTGTAGTTAATTAGACATTTGAAAGAAAACAGGATATAGTTCTTTCAGATGGGAATGATCCATGTTCTGAAGAAACTCTGTTTTAAGACTTCTTAATTGATTTAAGTTTGCTCCACAATTCTGCATTTACTCTCATAAATTGGATTGGTGTTTGCAGGGAAGGTTCTTGGGTGGTTAGGTGGGGGTTTTTTGAGCTGGGGATGTGGGAAAGCTGCTCTGCACTGGCGTGCTTTGTACTACCCCAGAGATCAAACTGACTTATCTTAATGCTTATTTGTATACTAGTGATTGCTAGACATCTGAAAACATTCTACTATGAAGGCAAAACTGTTAGAGTTCAGGACACTTATGTCCTGTTTCCAGATCTGTCCTAGTTAGGTCTGTATCAGCGAGTGAGTTATTTCCGCCCCCCCCCCCCCCCGCCCAATGTCTTCATGAAAACTTGTTTTAAAAAAGAAAACCACAAATGAACTAAATGGAAGACTGACTTAAATGCTACTTTTCATTAGATAGTTACCATTACCTGATCCTGCCATCATTATATGCTGGTGTTCCCCCAACAATGGATTTGATAAAGAATGGCTTGTTCCCAGTATGTTCTTCATAGCCTCCTACGATGCTGAAGCCAAGACTTCCAGATGTATTTCTTCGTAATACAATATCTTTGCAGGTGTACAAATACCTGAAACAAACCAGTCGAATTAGATGTCGTACGGTTAACTTTAGATTCTGATGAATCATTAATGATGAATCTGCCTTTTCATACACCCGTAGAGTGTTTTGAAGATGCAAAATAGCGCCAAAGTTCCAGTGCATCAGACACCTCCACTTCCCTTCTGTTTTTGTCGTGCTGCTTTCCATAACCAGTTATCCTAAGAGTAAAATTACGAGGTAATCTTGGGGTTAAAATATTAAATAATTTGTTTCATAGAGTAAGAATTAATGCAAATGATCTAGTTGCAATTAAAAGTGATGGAGAAAAACACTTAGCTGAAAATGGATTGAATGTTTGTAAACCGTCATTCCGGAGGCTGTTTCATCTACCTTGTACGCTCCAATGACTGACTTTATTTTCCGGATAAGAGCCTGTATGTGATTACCTGTGTCAAAAGCAGGCAGGCACTTGTTTACTGTGGTGCATGTCAAAGCTAAAAAAACTTCAAGGCCAATGAAACGAGCCAGAATTCCAAAAATCACAGACGCAAAGAAGAGTACCAGTGGAAGAAGGGATCCTGAGCTTTTCTTGTCAAGTAACGTGGTGAGTGGCAGCATGGAAGATGGGAGAAGCCTGCCTGTGTCAGTCAGTGCTTTGGAGTACTGAGACTGCTGACAAGAAGGTAGTTTGTCCTCACTGTAACAATGAACGCAGTATTTTGTGGTAAAAGAGCTGAAATCTGCCTCTTCTCTGTCCTTTAAATCTATTTTATGATACTGTAAGTTATGCTGAGTCCAAGCTTAGCTGAAACAAGGAACAGGGGAAAGTAAGAGTAGTAAGGTTATTGGACTCCTACCTGTTGCCTATTGCTCTGAGCACATTAATAACCTGAATACCTGCTTTTGTTTCTTGTTTTTTTTTTTAACCAAGCAGGAAAAAACAAGATTAATTTCATTAGTGACAGAGCAACCGAAATTTCTGTGCTTAGTACTTAGCCCGCTCCTCATTATTGGTGTACCCAAGAGTGACTGAAGGAGCCTGAAAATCCTTTTGCTATTCCAAATCTAAAGTGATGGGCTGGTCTACAGCAAGCAACTGCTACAAGCTCTCTTCAGAAACTCTGTAGGTTTCTCAGAAACAGCTCACACTTCTGTAGAAAGATAAAGAACGTATCTTAAAGACCAACGTGTCGAGCTTTGTTGAACTTTTATTTGTCAAATAATGCTTTGGCTGTGTTTCACAGCAGGATTTTATAGTAATACGAGATTAGTCCCTCAGGACCGACAAATATTCACCTGCTGCCAGGGTGGTAGGTATATAATATTTGCACAAGAATTCACTGGCTGCTAATGTAAGAAACAGGTGACATTTGGTTCTGTCCTCAGCAGCCCGGCATTATTACTTTACCATCTGTGGACTTCTTCAATGTGCAAAATCACTTAAACCCTCTATGTTTGATGGTACTTATCAAGGTCATGACCAAGCGATGCCAGGACCCAGCCGTTAGTGCTATTACCTAGTCCTGGTTTTGGGGGGCAGGGGTCTCTGCTGCCTGGCGCTGTGCTCCCTGCCTTAAGGAGGACGTTGCTGAAATTGAAAGGTGATCAGCTAAATGCTATTGCACTAGAAAAGAAATAGCTGAGCAGGTAAAGCCACAAGAAAACAGTGAAGACACACAAGGCTTACGTGCATTCTGTACGTACAGTCTGTAAGGTTATCAGTTACACCGTCTCCATCAGTCCAGAAAGCAGAAGTACATATTTGCTGTCAAAGCGTATGCTAAATTTAAGTAAAATAGATATGGCGTACTAGCATTAGGATTGTTCTGCCTGCCAGAGCAGAGGAACCGCATGGGAAGCAAGGAGCAGCAGAGAGAAACGACGCTGTCGTGACCCCAGCCCCGTGCGCTGCCTGTCAGCTCACTGAGGGGACGGGGTGTAGCCTGCTGTGACAACAGGGCGGTGGAAGCCAGGAAGGCAGGAGGAGAGGCGCTGGGGTGAAGCTGAGCATGCGAAAGGGGGAGGAAAGGGTTTTCCAAAGTAGTTACATGTTTGTCATCTCTGGTTCCCCATACCCGAATTTGTATTTAAACGTTTTAAGCTAAATTCCCTGAGCCAAGTCTGTTTTGCCCACAAGAGTAATTGGTGAGTGACTTCCCTGCCTTTGACCCATGAGTTTTCTCGCTCTCATTCTTCCTATTTTCTCTTGTCCTGCTGGGGGTGTTGAGCTGTGCGGGTGCTTGGTGCAAGCTGGGTCCAACCCATCACGCTGGCCATAGCCAGACTGACTCTTGACTAGGAGTGGCTAGGTGGTGGTTACACCTTTAAACTGATGTTTCCTTATCTCCATCCTATGGGGTAGAGGGTATAAACGTGGCAGTGTGCCATCCATCGGCTATGCGTTAATGCTGTCAGAAACGGGAAAAGGGTGCAGGGAGGCAGGCGTGTGCAAATCTGAGCTACGGGGAATGCTGTTACCACTTGCTCTGAATAGTTCAGTACGTTTGCTCTGCCTGGGCAAAGAGCAGCCCAAAGGGAGTTAGTTCATTTGGGTCTGTTTATGGCTGTGTAGTAATAAAGACAAGCTAGAAAGCGCCACAGAGAGAAAATGAAATAAGTACTTGCGTCATCTGAAGATGCTTAGTGTGTTTGAGTAGATTACTTATTTGTGGTAACGAAAGCGCCAGTCTGTTTGTTTTGACCCAGTTAAACTGCCGTAACCCACTAAACTGCAACCGGTCCGAGGAGATCAGTCTTCTGCCTTGGAAGAGAGCAGCTTGCAGTCTTCTGCCTCTATCTGTAAATACTCCAAAAACTGAGGACAAAAAGTAATTTATGTGTGAACTTGCCTCAGATTCAAGACTCGAGGATAAACAGTGTCTAGACAGAGGGTCCTCAAAATACTACAACTGAGCATCAGTTACTGATGCAAGAGGAATTTAAAAGTGCCCATTTTCAAGTAGTTATTAAACATACAATTCCCTGCTGCTTTTCGCAAAGCCTGAGTAGCCTTATGCTCTGGGAATCAAAACCAGCCTGACTTCAGGAGGACTTCAGCAATAACAGGTATGAAAAGCATGACTCCCTCCCCCTGCCCCATTACAGTAGATGACGGGCAGTGGAGTACGGTAATATTTGAGAATTACTCCCACCAGAGCCCTGCAGCCCAGACAGAGGTAATTTGGGGGAGTTGCTGTCCTAGTTCCATGTTTTATGTTCAGTTCTGCCCCTGTTTCGCAGAATGACTTTGGCCACCTTCTGTCTTTCTCATCTCACTTTGCAGATGAAGAAAAGCACACGTGTGAAGTACTAATGTTTGTAAATGTTATGACAGGATGATCTATAAAGTATTCTTAAGTGCTAGCTGGGGGAAGGAAATGTGAGGAGAGCAAAGAAAGGAGACCAGGAAAACAAGCAAGAGCAGAAGAAACACCACAGGGCTGGGGAACCGCTTTTCACCAGCTGCTCCACGTTAGTTTCTTTGTGCATGCTTCACAACAACGTTTCCCTCCAACAATAAAGGAGACCCGTCTTCCTCAACAACAAACAATTAGATTAGCTACCCTGAAATAAGTCTTCGGGCAGGAATGCTTAAGGTCCTGCATCACTGCTTCCTCCCCACGCCCAGCCCGCAGCCCCTCCGCTCGCACGCGGTCCAAGTTTTGACAGATGTCAGATGCACATGTGCGTCTATTTTATAACCGCCACATATTGGATTGTACTACAGAAAGAACAGAGGAGTTGTTTATGTGCTATCAAGCCATGTAAGAGCGACCGAGGCCAATTTTAAGATCTCAGAAGAAAAGGGCCGAAATTTAAGTGAGATCCGCAAACCTTAAATTATGAAAGACAGCTTTTCCAAGGCTTTGAGTTTTGGAGCAAGGAGTCTGATAACCTGATTTCTGCTGCTACTGACCTAATCCAGAAAAATGATGCAATTCCCAAACTCTCAATATTTGTGCCTCTTGTCTATGCCCATTGCTGTAATGTGCATGCCGCCCTCGGGAAAGGGGCAAGTTCTGCACTAGTGTGGAGAAGTAGGCATTTTCAGTACCCCAGCCTCAAAAGTGAGGAAGGCACACTTAATCATGTAGCTATTATTAATGTTTGCCTGTTTTCTGCGTCATAACTCACGGACAGAGGTCTGCAGACATCCTCTAGTGTTTAGCTCAACTCAGCACATTTTATGGGACTGTCCTTCACAGGATTTTCATCAAAACTCCATGGTTTTTGACCATGGACGGAAACTCTCCTCTCTTGGTTTCCTGAGCCCATGTCCTGCTCTAAGCCGCGGTGTCAGGCTGCCTCTGCGCTCCCCACCTTGCCTGCTCTGAACACTCACACTGCACTGCCATGGCTTGTCCAGAGCCACATCTTTCCCTTCTTGACAGAATTTAAAGAATCCACCATCCAGCCACCTCTTTTTTAATCGTGCCCGGTCCTCGCCTACCAGTGTTACCACCTTTTCTATTTGTTCAGTTTTCCTTATGTGGGTGTTTCCCATCCTGCCCATCTTCCCAAATACCTTGCATGATCCTGTATAGTCGTGATTTTGACATTTCTACTTGTCCGTCAGCTGCACCAAACATTGTTAGACTTACATGCCTTGGAGCAGTCCCGCTGGTAAATGGTATGGCTTTACTAATGTCATCACAGTTTTAGTTAAGGCAGGTGAATCTTCACCATCTTGCCCCCTAGCTGCACATCAGGCACCTTTACCAAGATGGACCCGTCAGACGTGTTTGGACAGAGAATAATTTTCTGTAACAGGCTAGAAAGCATTATGAGACTGCTGGCAATACCTTGCGATCCAGTGGGATGTGATCCTTGCCAAAAGCAAGCTGAAAGCCAGATAGGGAAAAGTTAAATGCTCAGACTGGCGGGAAATGAGTTAATGTGATACACATCCTGGTGAGAGAACTTGTTGAAGGACTTCCAGATGTCTGGTGTGGGCCCTGGAGAATCAGTACAAGAGGGTAAGCACACTCATGCCGGGGAAGACTGAAGGGTCTGATAATACCTAATGAGCAAATCCAAGTCTAATCCTAGCACCCCTACTCAACCAACCAGCTACTAATAAGAACGCAGTGCACCTTAGTTACTGCCAGTCTAGTCAGTGTTGGTCCCTGTCTTAGTCTGATGTTCAGAGCAGCGTACCAGCTCAGCATACCAATCCCCCTACTTTTCTTTGGCTGTGAAGGGCCGCGCTGTGCTCTGTGCACGGGGTTGCAGCTGGGGATAGAGTTACAATGAACTCCTGTCTTCAGCCTTGCTGACACTGGGGCTGGTTTTCCTTCAGACCAAAGGGGTGGGAACGGCCTCACACACAGCCTTCGGAGGCGGGAAATAGAGCGAGTTGAGAGACCACTTTTAAAATGGGAAAAAAACCACCTTCTCTTCCCAAACTTCAAAGCAGAACTGACTGATGGGTGCAAATCTGCAGTACTGTGGAGCTCTGTCCTTCGTCTCCGTCACCTTGCTGAGGACATGGGGACTTCAGGCAGCTGTGGGTAGATGACGACGACCAGGCAGCTCAGGTTTTCTATACAGTACAGCAAAGGTGGGGTTAGGCCAGGTGCATGCAGGGTGCAATTTTTTCAGCCCACCTACTAATAGATGGTGATTGAAGGCAAGATGCAGCATTGCAGATTGCAGCATCTATGAGGCCTCTACCTGCTTGCTCTCTTTCTGCTGGGAGCTTTACCTGTGCTCCAGTGCCTTCATGTTGGTGTGTAGCTGTTCAAGCTCAGGGGTGCAGAAGAAGTGAGCAGGAATGAGGACCTCCCTGGGCCTGCCTGTCTGCAGCGAGACTGCGTGAGAAAAGTTTACCATTGCCTGGGGTAGCAAGTTACAGACCATCCATTTACTGCTTTTTCTTTTTACTCCTTTTCTTTCACAGGAATACGGACATAGTCCTCTCCACTGGAGGAGGAACGTTTCATCTGTAGGTGACAGACACACAGCCTGCCTTCTGCTCTTGCAGTACTTCAGCACGTTACACGGTCATTAGCCTCGGACCAAGCGCCGAAACACACCTGGCCTTCATGGCAGACCTTGCTGCAAGGTGAATGAGCTCAAAACAGCTCAAGCCAGAAGGAGGGAAAGCATCTAACCTGCTATGTGAGACTGGGAAACGAAGAGGAGTCCTGAAACTGTGCCTAGAGCAAAAGCCCACCTGTTCTGCTGACCATCTTTTGATGCCCTCCCGTAAAAGGGAAAGAGACACTCTGGACTGCTGCCAGGGTTAGGCGTATGGGCAAAAGTAACTTGTAAGCTAAATTCTTCATTCCTTAAAACTGAATACCGATTTCAACTGTGTGATGCTAGCTTCTCATATTCACAGATTCACAACATGTCCTCATTTAATGCTTTACAAAATGTCACCGAAGCTGCAGGTATGCACCCTGCACACCAAGTGTGTTTGAGAGAACTTAACGACATGCGATGTGGCTTTTATTATCCTTACTGAAATGGCAACACAGCTGTTTCCTGCGTATGACAAATGTACTTCGTTCAGTCAGGGCTGAGGTTAAAAGAGGTGATTCGGAGATACCGGCCAACTACATGCACTTTGCAACATCTGGGCAAAGTCAAACAGTTCAGCCGGATTTGGCTAAGGAGAAGGGCTGTGCAGCTTGAGAGCTGCAGGAGGGGTAGCTCTGCCTTCTGCAGGGCAGTTGGGCCTAGACCCCAGTTCAGCAAGCTCCTGTATCCCTGCAAGCTTCTCCTTTCACTCTCTAGGCGCCAGATATGTTTTCAAGACTGGAACAATTCAGGATCCTTTCCTCCCTTGCAAGGGGATCTACGTGTCTATTTTTCCATGTACACATACCCGTTTACAAAAGGGAGGTATTTAGAGTCAAGTCTGCGACAGAGCCTGGATTTAATTAAGATGTCAGTGCAATGAATCAAGCCGAAAGAAAGAATTGCCAGAAAATACAAATCTTTCCTCCCACTCCCCTTCAGCAAAAGGATGCAATCTGTGGACTTACCGTGGCAGCCCCAGCCACATAACCCAGGAAGGTGACCACTCGCTGCTCTCGGAGGTTGCCTGCGTGGCCTCAGGGGGCGGCAGGCAGTCCCGCTCCTCCTGGGCTTCACATGCTCTCGTCTCCAGGGCTTTGAGCACCACCGATGAGTTGGTGTTTTTCAGCAGGGCGACGGCCTCGCTCCGGCTGACCCCTGTCAGGTCAATCCCATTCACGTTCAGGAGGATGTCACCTGAGACCGATATAGAATGGATGATAAAAATCCTGCAAGTGTTTCCAGGATCCTCTTCCCACCCCCACGAACCAGCGAGTCAAAGCTATAGCCAAGAAATTGCTGCCTGATGAGGCTGTTTCTTAATCCTATCATTTAAGATGGATGTGAAGCATATGCTGGTAAACATGCCACAGGCGTGAGGGAAGGGGCTAGGTCCCCATACACAGGAGCATCGCCAGGCTGGATGGAGGCTTTGGTCCTGGTTTCTTATCACGTCACATCCTGCATTTGGAGCTGAACGGCATAGCTGGGGTCCTGCTGCACCAACAAGCTTTGTTACGGGCACCTAATGCTAGTCCAGGTCTGCGAAGCCCACTTCCAGCTAAAAAATTTTGTATTCAGCCTGAGCTTGAAACCTGAAAGCTCAAAGGTGGTATTCTCCCAGTGCTCCCTAAGCTGAGGGTTGGCGCTCCAGCTGGCTCTTCAGAAAGTTTGCTTTGTGGAATAACATATTATTATTTTGATGTTAATACCTGTTTGAATGGCCACAAGCTAAAACATATTTCTGTATGCCTTATTTGCAATGTAGGCACAGTAGCTTCGGAGAAAAATGCAAAGATGTTTGGATACAGGGAGAACAATAAAGACATCATTAATGCCATGGAAGCGGCCACGGTGCCAAGTGCTCCGCTACCCTCCGCGGCACGCTCCAACGCCAGGGCTTCCCTGGGTGCCCTCTGCACTTCGCCTGCGGGCTCCTCCAGGCAGGGGCTGTATTCACCGGCAGCCCAGGCAGCGCGACGTGGACATTAACCTCTTCTTGTGGTCTGCCCCGATGAGACAGACAACAGCCTCAGGGCTGCTCTAAACCGTGGAGGCTTATGGCACTGTTATAACATCACGTATTCATTTGTTTCTAATTTTATCAAATTAACTAGGCTGAATTTTCCACGCTGCCTCATGATGAATATTTTTTGGAAAACGTATCCCACTGAGAGACAGTCATTTCCTAGCAGTAGGAAAGGGGAAATCTGCTGGTTTGCTCCTGTTGTCATGTTCTTACATGGGTTTTGATGAGCAGCCATAGCTCCTGCAAAGGGGAGGTTCCCACGCGTGCCGATGCCGGGTGCTGTGACCCAGGCTCGTGGGGCTCGGCTGGGCTGAGCTGTTCTGGCCCACTTCTGGGTGCCTTTACTTCCCTCGCACTCAGGATTTCCCTCCAGCTTCTGGGCAGCAACTGGGCTGAAGCTGAGCATAGGGCATGAAGGGCAAGGGGACAGAGAGCTGTGTGGCTGCTGGAAGCAGCAAGGTCCTTGGCTCTTGGGAGATGTAACATCCTGAAAACTCAGAGTTTCACCATTACTCTACTGCCTACCTATTCCCACAAAAGGCACTGATAAAATACGCTCCTCATCTTACTCTAAAGGCTTATTCATGCAGAGCGGGAGAAGCTATTAATTTTATCACTCTGTTACATCAAGAGCCAAATGGGAGTTATGAAGTCAATGTGTCCAGACGTGATATTCAGTGTAAAGGCACTAATGTTGCCTCATATATGATAGGAATCCTGCTGCTTTATATTTCTTTCAAAGCCATGAATGATATGACAAACAAGCACAAAAATTTACATTAAAAACCCATGAAGGTTGCACAATGAAGATTTCAGTAGTTAGGAGATGGTGGTGCAAGCTCGTTTTCCTGTGAAAAACAATTTATTTTTTTTCCTACCAGAACATGCCTACATCCCATTTCACAGAGATGGTTACTGCTGCATATTATACCTTTTCTGGTAGCTGACTTGAGACCCTCTAATCTCACACATCCCAAAATCTATGGGATGACTGAAGATGTCAGGGTGTGATGCTCTTTCACTATCCCTCTGTTTTTCAAAGGAAGCCTTTGAATTAAAGCAGGCTTTCAAAATCCCCTCTTTTTACCTGTTTTTATCCTGCTGTCTCTGCTGATAACTCCTCCAGGTTCGACACTTATCACATAGATAGGCAAATCCCATTCCCGGTGAGATGCTCCGCCTGCTACAGTCATTCCCAGGGATTCTGTGTGATCTTTCCAGACAGACACCACCTTCTCGTGACAGGTGACGGTGTGAAGGGCGCTCTGTGATGGAGAAAACAGCAACAACAAACACAGTGAGCATGGGGACCTCCCTGACATCTTTGGCATTTTCTACTGAAATGAATATTCGTTGAGGGAATACCAAAGCACTTCAGAGCCGCCTGCCATGCCTGGCCAGATGGCAGGCACGACTCTCTCCAGGGCTTAGGCATCTGCGGAGTCAGAGCTACTGCCAAGATAATCCATGCTTTAACAGTTAAAGTCAGACACTGTTGACTTTAACTAAGTTAAAAGTGTTTTAGTGTTGAGACTAATAGAAGCAGGTCTTTGAAACATAAATAAGGAATCTGATTTAAAAAAAATATATATTCTTGATATTAATATCACTAGGGGTCCTCATGTCTTTGACTATCAGGTCATGGTTCTTATCTTGCTGCTTGCAGTCTGAACGTCATCTGTTTAGTTAATGAGAAATGGTCCACCTGGGTTAAAGGAATAAACTTGGGGACAGATGAAAATATAGACACTTCATTTGCTGTTCCAGATTTCTGTGTTTCTTTATAAGTTACTGGGGGGAATACACTCAAAGAATATGTGTTTCTGTTCAGGAAAAGAGAAGGATATTTACAGAGTGAAGAGTCAGCAGCTTCCAGGGTGCTCTTCCTAGGGCTTGTGCTAGGTCACTGTGGGGCAGCCACTTCCCCTGTCTGAGGACAGTCATCCCCTCACTCCTCCCCCCGAACAGGAAAAGTTACGTACACACCACCGGTCATGCAACAACTAGGGTATGAGCGAGGGTGAAACAATCTCACAGGCGGCCTCGGGATGGAGAGGCAACACAAGCTCCAACAAAACCTGTGAACTGAATGTCATGTTTACAACGCATCCAGCTCTTACGGAAGAGTTCAATAGACAAGGATGCTTCTCCAGAAAATCTGGATTTAAATGTTAATTGCTTTGATTTCCTGAAGTATTTCATAAGCTGTGCTCCTGGCATCAACTCCTGAAGTTCCCAGCCCCTCTTGCAGGAACAGCACCATTCCAGGCTCATATGTAGATATAACAGCATGCTGCTAAATATATTTCAAATGTATATTAAAAAAAACCCCAACCTTCTCATTCACAAGTGTGACCTCACATTTATAATATGCAAAAAAAAAAAAAAAATCTATAAAACTTATTTAAAGCCACATTAATCTCTTCCTAGAAATCTGAGATCCCACAAGGATATTCCTGGGCCAGCAGCACAGAAAGTGGAGCAGGCGGGTCCACGGCTGCTCCCACAGCAATGATGATGGATGAAAGAAGACAGTGGGGCAAGAAGTTTTTATGGGAATAGGGCAGGCTAAATCTTTGTTTTGTGTTTTTTTTAAAGGTATGTTTGGTGGAACTAACTTCACATCAGGATTTCTGTGATGCAACATCGACAACAAAACCCGGAACCTTTTAGCAGCTCAGCAAAGGATCTCTGGATGCTTGAGCAGAGCAGTGGCTGCCACAGAGCTCCAGGAACAAAAAGGCAAAGACCTCAGTGGAAAAGGTCTTCTCTTACTCACCGGGACAAAACCCAAACTGATATAGTTGTTTGGACATACCACATCTGATCCATGCAGAACACAGGCACTGTGTCAAAGTAATTGGGCTTATGGCTCTCAAATGAACCTAAAAATTTCTGAGGGTTTTACAACATTCCCTTTTAAAAAAATATAAGTGTTCTAGTCCAGATAATTTTAACCTTTCACCTTTGTCTTTAAGGTGTAAATGTTTTAAACATAGTAGTTCTATCTTTGTGCAAATTAAACTTAATGTTTCATCCATGTTTCTGTAAAAACATTGTCCTTTTTCCCTTGTAAAGGAATGGCTTTCCATCAGGAAAAGGCCACTTCCTGAAGCATGTGGGATAGGGGCACTTCTAACCTTCACAAAACTGCAGTCTGAAATTTTGTAGCAAAACATGAAATTGGAATTAGATTTGCAGCTCCAAGCATTCAGAGCAATCCTGTTGCTTATGCAGTGTCCATCACGTCTCAGACACCAAAAACGTTAGCTGATAAACTGGCTAATGCTCTATTTTTGAGGAATCAGCGCAGAGAGAAGCAGATTTCAAAGCACTCGTTGGTAACAAATTGTCCTGTTAAATTTCAAGGAAGAATCATAAAAGTACTGGTACTTGTACGCTCAGCCACGTAGGACCAGTTTTCCTTTGAAGCTACTCTTCCACATGTCATTTTTTACATGGTTGCAGATAGAAAAGAATTGGGGTGACTTGGCTGAGACGAAGGCAGTGATGAAAGGAAAGTAAAGCCTTTCTCAGTAAACACACGTAGAGCTTTCTTGGAGGTACAACTGATAATGAATAAACCAGTTAAAAGGCAGTGTTTATCAGTGACTGCATTTCAATGCATTCTCTTCTAAACAATTGTCCTTCTCTGTCATTTTGAAGTGACCTCGGAGGTCAGGAGAAATAAAACATAACACTTCATCTCCTCCTCTTTCTATTTTTTTTTTTCTTTTATGTGTATTTACTGGAAAATAAATATTTACAGCAGATTATCACAATATCAAAGCCATGACACGTGTCTTGCAGGCAAAAGACGTAGCTGTGTCTGTCTGGAAAATGTACTCCACCTAAGGCTAACCTGCTCCTATGGTCAGAAAACATTGTCTGCTCAAGCAACAGGGCGACAGATTTGTTTTAAGTACTAGACAATTTGTTAGAAAGGAGTAAGAAAACAGTTCCAATGAAAAACAACTGCTATTTAATTAACGGCAAAGCTCCCACTGACTTCAAAGAAATCGAATCTGGCCTGTTTATGTGTTACAGCCTGGCTTAACAACCTCGGCTGCAGAAGAAAGTGTTTCTGACATCCCTTTTCTGAATCCAGGCAGCAGCCAGAAGAGTTTGGGCTGTGCCTCCCCTGTCTCCATACACGGGAAAACAGCTCGGTGAGAGCCTGTGCAGGACCAGTCTCCCCGCACACCATACGCCCAGCGTCACCGCCGCCAGAGAAGGACGTGGTCACTACAGACCGTCCGCCTCTTTCTCCAGCGCCTTGTTGGCTGCGTGGCTGATTGCCATTGGCATTGGCCTGAGAGAGAGCCGCCTCCTCGTGCTTTACAGATGGAGGCAGGCTGTTATGAGGGCAACGGCTTGGCCAAAAGTGGTTCCTGAGCCATCATACGAGCAAGACGGCCGCTGGAAGCTAGAGTTTATTCTTGGTGCTGAATACAGCCAAGGCTTGAAAACAGATTTCAGCCCACGTTTACATACATGCTCTACAGCAAGAGCTGCTTCCCTCAAAGGGAGCATTCCTGACCTGCTAATATCACCTCCTACAGTAAGCTCAGGGGAGAAAAACCACCTTAAAATTAATCAGAATTCAAGTCAGTTAGCAATCTCTCTATCAATCACACATAATAAAGCAATCCCACTGATGGCAGCAGATAGCAGACTCATCAAACCACGCACACACAGGAAACTCCCTTGACAGCAAAGTCTGGACAACAAGCATTGCCTTGGTTTTGAGCAGCAGCGTGTGCTGCGTCAGGACACTGTACAGGCCCTAGGCTTGCAAGCATTACTTCTGCACTAATGTCTATTTAAAAACAAACAACATTTTAAGTCTGCCAAAGTCTAGAGTTTAAAGATCTTGAATTGTTTGCTTAAACCTTCAGAAAAAAAGCATGAGAAATTCAAACCGACACACTCATACCCTATAAAAGGGCAAATAACACTCCAGTAATGACTGTATCAGACGAAAAGGCTGCAGTGCCTGAAGCTCATCGTGTCCACTGATCTCCTCATCTATTGCCAGAGCGTTTTCTCTAATATAAGCCCTCCACTGTACCCACAGAAAGCTAAAGGGAGCTAAGAACAGCTCAGAATTTTCTTTTTTTGACTGTGATCTTCTCTGGAAAGTGCCCAAATGGTGGCACTGGACAGAACCCCACAGCAGCACACCCACTCACGCGCTTATGTAGCGCCCACCTCTTGTGGCTAACTGGAAATCCCTCTAAAAGCCATGACCTATCCAACAAAAGATGATTCATTCACCTTTAAAGGACTGTTGCAAGGTCAACATTGGCCCTTCAATCTCACAGCTACCCAAAATAATGTTGGATTTACCAAGAATTCCCATCTAACACCTCTCCGTACAGGAAGAGAAAATGAGGATCTAGGGCACTTTATGGAAGACAAGTCGTGTTCCCAAATAATCCCATGTGGTATCAATTAATCAGACCAACGTGGCAGAGCTAGCAGGTGCTCGGAGCTTCACTAGAAATCATACAGTAGCAACACAAGCTAATTACTGTCCTACACATATCTCCCTAAGGAAACCATTACTTCATTAGGAAGTAATGCCTTGCAGATGCATGATTAGTTGGGCACTATTTGCTACTGGGTAGTAGCTACCGAGCACTGGCTCTGCTCTTTGGTTTAACTCCTGCTGATCCAGTCTCACCTAACAAGGGCTGTGATTGTCACTTCGTGGACAAGGAAAACTAAAAACAGATGCTAGCATATTTTTTACACATAAAAACACTGAATAATGTAGTTTAAAAAAAAAAAAAAAAGAACTGCAAAAAATGGGTATCTTTAAGCATTTGTAAAATGCAGAGCTAGGCTTGTCTCCTGGCTGACAGCTGCGCACCCGATCTGACAGCTGGTTCAGTCCAAAGGTCCCTTTAAGGATACATCTGGCTGCCCATCAGGCAGGGTGGATTTAAACCAGCCCTGCCTGTCCACCTCCCTGATGCACCGCTGGCACAGGTGGCCAGGGGACCAGCTGGCAAGGGTTTGTGTAAGTGGTGACACTCAGAGCGATTAACATAAGTTAGCCAGGCAGATGACTTTAAATTTAGTGAAATAAACAAATGCAGCTCCTGCAAGGACATACCTTGTTCTGTCTATAGTGCAAAAAATAACGTTGGGTAAACTCAGAAAAGGTATTTTCAGAGTTGTTGCTGCATTGTTTTCTGCTTTAAAACCTCATATATTTGACCATCAGAGCCTTTCTGCTTTATGCAGAGAGCATATTGCAAGTTTAAAGGCACCAAACACACAACATAACTGGGCACAGAGGAGCGACTGGAGGCACAGTTTGGTAACCAGAGCCATATCTGGGCGAATGGTTGCTCTGTGCCGCGTGGCCCTGGGTCGGGTCCGGCCATGCTGCGCGCTGCCGGCCCTCGCAGCCCCCATCCCATGCGAGTGCCAGGTGCTGCCAGAGCAGAACCAACATGTTTTGGGTCCAAAGCTCCACAGAAAGACAGCATGCCCACAGTGACCAAGGGGACCACAGCTGCCGTCTGCCGCCAAACTGCCAGACAGCTCAGAGCGCAGGTATCTTAGGAAACAAGGAACAGACTAATAATTACCGTAATTTTCAAGATTCTTATGGGAATCTCTCAGGCCAGCGTATGAAAGCTTTTTGCCTGAAAACTTTGCTCCAGATGGAGAAACTTCAGATAAGCATCTTATTTTCATTGGAGCGCCTTGCCCTGTGCTGGCTTACACCGCCGGCCAGGTCTGTGCCCATGGCCAGGATGCGGTGAGCACGTCAGCCCCCTGCCCCACCACTGCCCTTTGCCTTCTCCTTCCCTCCCTGCCCCAGATGGAGACAGGGCAGAAGCAGTGTATAAATAATGAGGAGCACAGCATTTCCATTGCAAAATAAGACATGATTCTTCTGGTGACAGAAACCAGAGATAACACTCTGAGACAGTAAAATGCTAGCTGCCCTCCCAGTCCCCTGTCCCACAGATGGAAGAGAAACCACGCGAGCGCTCGTGCCCTCACCTTGCCGGCGTTGTTTCTCTCAGCGGGACAGGGTTGGGGGCTGCCGCCGCTGTAACTCCAACCCGTCTCCTGCAAGATGTCGGGGGTCTGCTGCCTGGTCTGCCGCGACACAACGAAGTGAACCTGCTTCTCGCTGGCCTGCAGGAAGAGGTACAGCATGAATCCCACCGCCCCGGCGCAATAAAACCCTGTATTCAGGCTCAGAAGATTCACGAAACACGGGTCCCGTTTAAGCACAGTTTGCATTTCCCACTAACGTGGTTGCAATGACATAAAACAGTAGCATCAGTTCAGGTCAATAAAGTTCATAAAAATTTACTGCCAGCTACTTAATACTTCTCTAGAAAATTTGGTGTTAATTCTGAAAAATCTTCCTATTTGCCCCAAATTTGGCAGGAAGCAGCGATCCACCACAGCAAGTGCTGATCAGCTCTCGAACACACCTGTGTACACCACTGCAGAGCAGCAACCTGCCTGCCACGGGAGAGGGACAGACAACCAGAGCTGCTGCTGCCGGCCGGGAACTCTGAAAAAGGTGCAATTAGCCCTGTAACAAGGGATGTGCTCAAGCCTTGGCTGGTCAAAGTGGGGGATAAACGATGTAACTGAGTGCACCTGCATGCAACAAGCGTGACAAATGTCAGGCAGCTTAAAGAAAGGGATGTGCAACCATTTTGAGAAGTAAAATCCTACTGCACCAGAGCACAGAGAAAGAGGGAGGGCACAAGCAAGCACACAGAGGAATGGAATTTAGGATGGGAAACTAGCCCAAACTTTCACTCTAGGAACAGGAACTGCAAAAACAATTAACCCAAAATAAGCTCAAAATGCTTCTGGGCCTTTTTGCACAATGCAGTCATAATACTTATGTGCCTGAGAGGTGCTGCAAAGCTTCTACAGAGTTATGGTTGCTTATTATTTTTAAGGTATTCTCTGTGTGCCTGATATTAGTGTTACTAATTCTGTGTACAGGTGAATTTTTTCTGTCTTATTGAATCAGCACTGTTTCCCTAGAAGCAAATGGCTTCATTGTCCCCTCCGTGAGGCTCATATGAATCTGTTCAAGGCAACAGTGATGCAAAGACAGCTGCGAGGGAATGGGGTTTAGCTGGGTAAATCAGAGATGCCTGCTATAAGGGCAAACCAACATACTGAATTGAAGTGTAGAAATAGCCTCAATGCTATAGAAGTGTATTCAGACGATATTCAAACAAACCCTCTAATCTCCTTCTCTCCAGGCTAAAGACCCTGGTGTTGCGGCAGGCAGGAGAGGCTCTAAGGGCCAGTCTCCAGGGTGACTCCTGCCTGCTTGCTTGCGGGTTATTACCGAGGAACTGCTCCGTATCTAACGTGGAGACCCCCGCAAGCACGTCGGGAGGTCCGATCCCCCTGGGGCTGCAGTAGCAGTGCTTGTTGGTACCGCAGCCCCGGGGACATCAGATCTCCAGACTCACTTGCTGGCATGCTGACGTGCCCTGCTCACTGGGGAGAAGCTCCAAGGAAAGCTGGCGTGGAACAAGCAGCTGGAAACCAAACCCAGATCCAGTCACGCTATTGACATCAAATCTCCCACAGACAATTAACAGAATCCAGAGGAGGCCCCTGGGATTTTTGTTTTTATAGTTTGGTTTGTCTTTTCTGGAGCTGGATTCAACAGTAGTAGCTGAGAGTTAAAAAATGCTTTTGAAAAATGTCACTATAGTTAAAAAAAAAGCAACCTACCTCCCCTAAACCTCCAACTTCAAGCCTGAAATCTGCATGTTCCAGCTGTGCTATTTCCAAGGAAGATGGTATCTCAGAAAGAAATGTGCACTTCTTTGTTACTTTCCCAGTACCTTGGGGGATGCTAGTTTTTTCACCAGCAACTCAAATCTCCACAGCTTCATAATATATCATTTGGTACATACACACACATTTCAGAATAACTTTCTACGTATTTTTACCAGGTCTGTTTTTATGGAATATTAATTCCTGGACTCTGGACTCAACTGGTACCCAAAAGCAGATTGCTCTATCTCAGGAGAAAGGAAACCACCCTGGTCTCTAGTTTGTAATATGATTGAGATGGAGCTGAACAATACAAGACTAAACCTCCTCAGGGCATATGGCCCCATGAAACTCCAGTTTTCTCTAAAACAAACAACTTCAACTTATGCAACTTCTGTTTAAAACTCATCTGCTGCCACATGGTTAGTCTCAAAGTTGGTTATTTAGAGGAAGGTTGTAAATGTGATTAATTCTCGTAGAACGACTAGCAAAAGTTCAACAAGAGTCTCTATTGCAATGTCACATTTGTCTCCAGGTCAGTCAAGTTGAGTAATTTCTCAGAAGTCCAGAGTGTTTTAAAAAGTTATCCAAACAACAAGCCCAGCTTTTGTATTTAAGTACTTCCATACAAAAAACCATTACCATTTCTGCTGATCAGAATATTAATCACTGCTTCATTCTGATCCTTCCCTCCCTCCCTCTTACCACTTGCTTTTCCCACAATTCCTTCTCTGTTTTTTATGCTGAAGCAAGAATTAAAGAAATTAGGTCAGCTTTGAGGCTGAATGCAAGTAATAGCTGAAACAATCTACTAGAATTAAAGTTTGTGTTACAGCCAAAGCAAATCAAGCAGGGAGACAGAGACACGGTGGCAACTTCTGAGCATCTAGGAGGCAATTGCACCTGAAAAAAAGGCAGCAGGGCTGCTCTCAGCACAACCCGCCCCGTCTCTCGCAGGGGTGATGGAGCGTGGGTGTGCTCCACATCACGACCTGCTTTCTGCTGGCAGTGGTTGTCGTGATGGAGAGGGGGTTGTGCGCCCGGGGCAGCTGCTCCGAGCTGCGGTGGGGGAAAAGAGGGAGAGAGAAGGGCGAACATCTGGGGGCAGTAAAGCCTGACTCAACCCGTGCAGCTCGGCTTGATGTGCTCACACGAGCACCCACTGATCTGTTACCTTGTTCCTTTTCTTGTCACTCCCATGGAAAACAGATGTGGAATGTCACGTTATTTAGATTAAAAGTGCCACATCTGACACAAGGCCATGACTAAAGATGACGCGACAAATGGGATGCAGCAAACTCCCAAGTGTTACAATGTGTGCACGTTCCTAATTAGCACTTACGCGTTTTCTTCATTTCAGTTCTTGTGACTGAGCTTATAAACAGCCAGACACCTAATCTGATTGACAACTGCTTCACATATGCTATTGTATAATTGCTAAAGGCCTGAAAATCAGATTCGTCTCAATTATTCATTATTTGGCAATCAAAACTGATCAGATTCCACAGAAATCTGACGTTCTCCCAGCTGTGCTTGGCCTAACAAGCCACCACCACCTTTCAGTGATGTTAGTTCTGTTTTTAAAGAAACCAATGGTGTATTTGAAGCTTCTGCCACCATTAATTTGAAGACTTCAATGCACTGTGAGTGACACGCTGAGGTCTCAACAGGCAGGATACTGTTAAGAAATCAGAGGACACAGTAAAACATCCCTTCGTGTAAGAAGCAAATGCAAAACACTTGTGGCTTCAGTATAATGGTTTTTCTCTGGCATAACATGGAAACAGGAAAAGCAAATGATAATTGATGAAAAAACATGACAAAAAAGACACAGGTTCCGGGAATTTTGCATTAGACAAATGTGATTCACAGAGCTCACATCAATGCAGTGTAATCCTGGCGGTTTGGAAACCTGAGTCTCCCCTTTGATGGGCATGTTGTTTAAATTCCCAGGGACTGGTGTGCATTTCAAGCATTATTATAAATAACATCCACTCTTTGGAACCCAATAAGAGTTTTAGTTGCGTTTTTAAACACTTGTGTGTGAATGGTCTCATTAGTCATTTTTTCCATTTCATCTCTAGGCTGCATGTGTTTTTTGCTTATGAAGCACTGTTGCCTTGTTTTGTAGCCATAAAGAACTGTTTCAAGAATACCAAGTTTTTAGAACGGTTTTCATTCCAGACTTGTTCCCCTCGGAGAATTTAAACCTCCCCCCTGCCGCCTTCTGCTCCCAGTTAGTGAGCTACATAAAGTCATCCAGAAAGATGCTGGACCAGAATTTCAACAACTGGCATTATGCAAGGGGACGCCATTTTCTTTACCTATGCTATAAACTTCTCAATAAAACTTGGCTACAGCCAACTGTGACCTATGCTACAGGAGGAATCCTTTCCACAAAATGCATGGATTCAAATGCTTCTTTCAGTCCGACTCATGTTACCCTGATTATAACTGTCAGAAAGGGGAAGCAGCCAGCCTGATCTGACATCTTGTTATTGAGGCACATGAAATTCTTCAATATGTGAACACTCTGCATGCCTCCAAATGAAATGTAAAATTGCACAAGTGTAAGAACTCTTATAAATGTGAGATAACACCAACAAAAGATTCCTGCCTTTGATTTTTATGTTGAAGTTTTCTAAAAACATAGAAAGAAAAGAAATGAAAATGGTTCTGTAGGGAAAATTAGGCAGAAGCTGACTGGTTTTGTAGCTGAGAAAGGCACAGGGTTTCTTTCTGACAGTTCTGTGGTAAGACTGTTTAGTGCATTGCAGAGGCACCCCTTTAGTTCTCCATATGAGTCTAAATAGAGATTTATAAAAACTACAACTACAGATCTATTTTTTCCAAAACACATGGATTTCCATATGCTGGATTTAGGTAAGAAATATCTACAAGGTATGGAGTACCTTCAGTCATAAAACACACCCATGGGAAATCACCGAGTCTGGGAGGATGATGTTCATCCTGAAACATGCCATCCATTGCCCCTAGGCTGCTCTGGTTTGCTCCAGGGCTGCACCAGGGAGCACTGTGACTCCTTCTGAGTTGGAGGAGTCAGGACCCAGCTGGACCCAGTGGTCCCAGGGTGCAGGCTGGCCTGCCTTTTGGCAGATGGCATCACTCTTTGGTGATGCACAGAATATATGGACGTTTACTTTGATCTGTACGTTACAACGCCTGATGGTAGCAGACAATCACTGCGAGAGTCCATGCCCATATTCGCCCTTGTACGCACAGTGAAACCAAGGAGCTTTTAAAGGTGTAAATTCCCATCTGAGCTTGACACTTCGCCTTCCCTCCCCCAAATACACATGCATTAAGTTTGGCCCCTGCTTTGCAATGGACAGTGAAAATACACTGCCTCGTTTTTGCAAAGTTCAGAAACTGGGGTCAAAGTGATAGCGACAAACCTGTATCAGCTGGGCTGCGCTCTCTGGACTGCCATACCGATGGTCGTGCCCATTGATGGCCAACACCCGGTCATTCTCCTGAAGCTGTCCATCACGGGCAGCCACGCCACCTTCCAGCAAGTTGAAAATAAATACCCCTGGTTCATCGGCCTTGCGGACCAGCTTTATTCCCAGCTGCTCGTCCGGACTGCTTTTGTTTAGCACAACATGGAAACTGTCATCCCTATTGCAGTGAGCATCAAGGGAAAGTCCGCTGTTTCGGCATCGGTACCTCTGCTCTCGGAGCACTGTCAGTCGGAGCACATGGCAGGGTTGCTTCAGGATTGACAGGGCGTAGTTGTGAGGCACATTTTTGATGTCCATGCCATTTACCTGGAAGAGAGAAGTGTAAATCAGCAGCAGAAAGACCGTCTAATCTGAATTGGCACTGGAGAGGGCAGATGTATTTACACAGATGTCTTCATACGAAGTGACGTGTGCTATTTCAAACTGTGTCACGCAGGAGGCCAAGTTTGTGGTGCAGAACAGTCTTCCCCCCAAGGAAAGGATGTGCTGTACAGACACTTTCTGCCTTTTTTTTCCCCTTTCTCCCTGATAGACATACATGTTATTTTTCAGCTTTATTATATTTCTTTCCCAAGCTCCAATATCCTTTCATATATCTTGGTTTTATTCCACTAGCTTCTGATTTCAAATTGCCTTGCCATCCTTTCCTTTCACTCCCACCACTTTCCTGCTGTTTCTCTTCTTCATTATCTCCCACTGCTCTAGGTACAGTAAAAAAAAAAAAAAAAATCCCCACTAATGAATCTAATTAAAATGAAGAAAAGAACCTCAAGTAGAAGTTTAAATGCCCTGGATATTTATTAGCAATTATGCTGATATACCACACCAGAGAATCAGGCTTTTTATGTTTCTCAGTGTTTTCCGGGTAAGAATTAGCTCACATGGTGGTAAAGCTGCATAACTGCCACTTCTTTAATTTGGCTGGGGAAAAGAAAGAGAAAAAAAAGAGCTTCCAGTCAATCCTGTCACATCCGTGTGTGTAAGAGTGACTAGGCATTACACGTTATCACTGCTAAATGAAAACCAGTTGCAAGGTTGTAATTCATTGCTGGCTGGAAAACCTGAATCAGACAAGTTATTTCCATGTAGTTTTACATTGCACAGGTTGAACCATTTAAATATTAAGAAACATCTCCAAACTGCAACAGAAATGTTCCCCAGCGTGGACAAAAGCATTCGACTGGCGTTTGTTTTTGCAGACTGCCTGTGTGGGCATGACGGGGCTCTCCCCACTGCGGTCTGACGAGGGGACTGCACCCCTAGGGACACAGCTCAACTAACTTTAGGTTGCCAGCTTGGGTACCACGAACAGCATGGGCTGCACCACCATGGGGCTGAAATTGCTGGGAACCCTTGGTAAATCCCCAGGGCAGTCAGCCACGGCCAGGGAGAGCTGAGCCAGGCCTGTCCGTGCTGCAATCACAGCTTCCCGCTGCAGTTTGGAGGTGCCCTGCAAGAACAGTTTTGGCTCAGTGGTGCCATTAACTCTGCCGTTCTGTGCTGGAACAAGGACAAAAAGCCTCCCCGAAATGCACAACTGGGTAACACTCATCCAGCTGCTGCCTGGAACCACAATCTGTAACCTGGCATGTTTAACCAGTGCCAGAGCGAAGCATGGCCACATCATGATCCTGAGAAATCCCTTTGGCCACGGCCTGTCAGAGATGAAGCAGAAGGCGTGTCACAACCCTGGTGTGCTTCAAGTGTCCTCAGCTAAAACTGGGGTCAGCAAAAACCAGGAAAGCATGGTGACTTACAGGTGGCGGTCTGAACTTCAAAGGACGGTATCCTTAATAATTACTCACGTCGAACAGGTAGTAGAAGAAGTCAGTAGGGCTGGGAGAACTACTCACTAACCCTACCAGCCAGGCATGCCAGAGCAGGCAATAAGATGGGCATCCAGAGTCCCACCTGGAAGACAACGCTGAGGTATGCATGCCAGACCTTGCAGTCCACCCCACTTCCAGCTCCTGTAGCCTTATCCCAGCTAATGCCACACTGGTTAGCCTGGGTACCAGCACCAGTCGTGGTGCGTGGCCCACAGTGAACAAAGCAGCCTGCTCAAATGTTTACCTGTAATTTGGAAAACCTATGCCGAGTTCTTTGCTATCTCTGGCCATGCTGTCACCAATGTTTGGGCTAGCTGATTTAAGCTGCTTTGGGTATACCTGGGTGAGCTGCAGCTGTACCTTTGGCTTGCAATGTGAATATATCTGTCCACACCAACTACACACCATCAAAGCATCAAAGCAAGAAAAGGAACTAGTATTTTCTGTCATTGCTCTTTTCTTCTAAGGATTGAAGCATTAATATAATTTAGCATCCTTGTAGAGCTCCAAGTCGCTGGGGCAGCTGAGAGCACAGTTCCCATTCAAAAGCTATTGCTGAAGCCACTGCTCACAAGATACATGATCTTTAACCATCTGGCCTAATTCTTGTTCATCTGTTATACATTTCTATAGAAATGGGAGCAGAAGTAGCAGCCAACAGCTAATTCCTGAATGCTGCTCAAGTTTGTTCTTAGAGATTTCACCTGTGGCTGCTGGTGGAGCAACACTCCCAAAATAGAGCAGGCAGCGTCTCGCGCTCTGCGGCGCTGAACGCATCATACAGACGAGCTAGGTGCTGAAATAACTGAACCCTGATCAGGCCCCTATCACCTGTCCTGGTGTGAGCAGGATGTAAGGCAATGGAAACCTCACTAGCCGAGATTTAAGCCCACAGTTCAGCAGAAACAAACTGGGCAAAAAGACCAGCTTCTGCTTCCAGAAAAAAACTTTTGCACCACTGGGTCAGAACTACCAACAGTATATTGTGTTACATTGCTTTTTGGATCTACCATGTTTGGGTAGAAATCAGAGAGGCCTGGTAGTGAATAGGGAAAATAAATAAATCTGTGAGCCTCAAAAACAGTTGAAATGAATGAAAACATCACAGCATGCAGAGGAACTGAACATCTTTCTGCATGCATTAATCTACTCACACAAACAACCAACACTGCAAATCTCGTCTCATCATCGACTTACATCATCTTATTCTTTGCTAGGATACTTTTATCTTGTACCTCCACAGTACTGTACCTTTAGTATCATGTCTCCAGGCAGCAATCTTCCATCTCTGGCAATTACCCCATCTCGATAAATATGCTGTATGATAATGTGAACCAAAGGAGTCTCACTGCCTCCCACAATCCTAATGGCCAGGTTTTCATGGGGATCGGTACGGTTGATCTTAATGCAGGTAATTTCCCCATCTGGGATCAGGTGATACAGTCTGGGAAAACCTGGAAATGCACATTGTAAGGTATTTATTTGACATCACAGCTTTGCTTTGTTAAAACATGTACTGCACAACTTAAGTAGCTGCCAGTTATCCAGACTAGGTATTATGCGTGGATGTGATTTATACTGAGTGGGGAGGAAAGGATACGTATGTTTGCTGAGTGGACTTGGAGGGGTCTTTTTTTAATTAATACATTCAAGCTTCCTTTTTTTCCACAAAACACAGCCCCAAACCTTTGATGTAATCCAGACAGATGAAATCTACTTAAGAAAAAAACCCCTGTTACACATGTTAATATTTTAAGGGAACAAAATACATTTTTTAGCCACCAGAGACCCCTCTGAACCAGGCCACAGTTCCTTGCTGGCCCTAGGCCAGATGGGCATGGACACCTCGACAAACCTCCATCCCCACCGTGGTGGGCTGCACACCCTGTCTCACTGGTAGCTTCCCAGGCTGGCCTGAGCAGTGACAGCCCTGTTTTCCTCCATTTTTGGTGCCATAGCTGAGGACCTGGTGCTTAGCTTGTGACATCCAAGGATGCACTCTTTTACCTTCAGCTAACAGAAAGGCAAGATTTCTCGGGCAACCCAAAGCAAACTAGTTTCCCTACCAGACTCTTCTCCTTGCATCACTGCTTGAACTCTAGGAAGTCAGAATGACTGGCTCTTACTGCGATGTGTCTGTATTAAAACCACAGTAAGCTCAAGGTGCCTGGAGGGAAAGATCTCTGCTGGCCTTGGCAATCTGGGTGTGGGGAAGACGGACTAATGGTGGGCAGGGGTCCTTTTTGTATTTGTAATACACTGGATAAGAGTATCCTCTTCCAAACCCTGCTTTTCAACTGGCATGTTTGCTTTCACAGCATGTCACAAATACTTTCTTTCCTTCTAGGTCAATTCAAAATTTTAATCCACGTTCAACAGTGAGCAAAGTTGAAGTAAAAGCACCAGTGAGTTTTCTAGCACAGGTGTATAAGCCTTCAATTATTTTGAATCCCCCACAGGTGAGAGAAAGCTTTTAAATTTCTTGCGTGGCTGTCCAATCCAGCGCTTATATGAAAAACCTGTAAGTTCAAAAATTAAGTGCTAATATTTTTTCAATAACCTATTTTAGAAATTAAAGTACAGTGACTGTTACTGAATAGCAGTGAAGTGTTAAATGAAAATGAACAGAGCAGTATCTGAGATAGAATAAATATTTTCTACTACAGAATTAGCAGGCAACAAACCAGCAAGGCACCAAAACCTTTTGGGAGAGAGCAAGGGGAAAGAAAGAACAGGAAAAAATATTAATAAACACCATGTTGCATCCCTTACCACTTCTTTGATCATATGCTCTTCGGGGCGGGAAGCTGTCTTCCTCCACGTCTGTAAAAAGCACCTACCGGTAGCACAGACTTCGACTTTGTGGTTTTACACAGAGTTGACAGGCAATAAAAGTCTATCTAGATAACTATACAGCCTTCATCAACCTAACATCCAAGTATTCATTTAGTTTATACTCTCGTAGTAGCAGTTTCTGTGCTAGTATGGGTTTGCTTCAGTTTTGTGCACAACTTTAATGTCTCATGAATAGAAGGTGCTTTATTTTAGCCACGCTCCTCTATTTTCTGAACACTGTTTGCCCAGCTTGTAACTTGTTCACTTCTCTCTAGCCTGAAGGGTGGATTCACTCCATATAAATCCAGGCCTCTAAGCCAAATGCATAATTTGGTGATCTACTTGCTCCGGCTTCCTTTATAGTGCACGGGCACCCAAAGGGAGTGATACTCGCTTCACTGCTAAATCACCTCTGGAGGTGCTAAACTCTCTCCATTGCTGTGTAAGAAGAAAGAGGCAATTAACTCTGGCATCTCAGTGGGGTGCTTAAAGTCAGACGATACAAGTATTCCTCAAAAATTACCAAAGGCCTGATCCCTGCATCAGAATAAGCATCTACATTTTACACTCTCATTGTGGCTGTAAGGGTATTTATACGTAAAAATGCAAATTATAATCTGGATCCCCAGATCACCTCTGCACGGAAATAGCACAAATAAATATCTCTGTGTATTTTGCAGACTACCAAAGCAGTCCTATATCAGAACTACTTCCATTTCCCATTGCATGATGATTCACCTCATGTCCTACCAAACTTTGCTTTTTTGACTCAAACAGTCATTCTCCCATAAGTCATTCCGCAAACTTTTCTAAAGGAATTACCCAGTTACATTTCTTGACCATGGAGAACTGTGGACTGAACAAGCTATTGACACTCTCATGTTATTTCAATCTGTAATTACCCCAGAGCAAAATCAGAGCAACGTGGCAGTGAACAAGTCCCTACACTTATGTAAGACTTACATATGTGTTTATATGAGGTATAAACTTATATAAGTTTCTTTGCATCTTGAACAATACCTTAACTGGTTTATTAAGTCTTGCAGTAGCACTTGGCTGACTTTCAAAATTACTTTATGCAGATTCTTTTAGAGGAATTCTTAATACCTAATTTCCTTCTGAAGTGTGCAGTCTACAACAAAACAAATTTTTCTTGCCAGTCTGCAAGTCACTAAGGTTTCTCTTTTCATAGTTAGTAGGACGTACTGCCTCACCTCCTGTCTTACATTTGGTTTGTGTTCTTTATTGAATATAATGAAGAAATTGCACCATTTTCTCCTCAGATGGGCCAAGCACCCAAAATAACTCCATGATCCCTTACTTTCTGCTCTCTTCATTGAAGACTTGCCTCTTGTTTTCATCCCAGACATATACAGGAACATTTGTCTTACCAACAACCTAGACTGTCATAAGTGAAAGGCCAATGCCTATTTTGATAATCTGACACCGAGTTTGACAGATTAAACATATAAAATACACAAATACATATATTTTTTGAATAAGAAAATTCACGATCACTTTTTCACCAAACCATCTGCATACATTGTGTGCAGTTTGATCAAAACCTACCACGCCTATTTCAAGATGATGCCGTGTCTGGGAAAACAATGTCTTCAACTTGAATTTTCTAATGTATATACCATACCCAGAAGAGGTGGACCCTGCTCCAGCACCTGGTTGCATACAGTGAATGCGCCCTCAGCAGCCCAATTTAAGAGACTCCAACTGGGTTGAGGACTTGTACCATTCACGTACACACAGCCTGTTGTGAGGCTGGAGCATCAGTTTGCACAGACCCCATTTTCCAGCCCTTACACTCTTAATTAGAATTCTCCGTTCTCTTTGACCAGGTTTTCCAGAGCAGGAAAACCCAGGAGTATTGCATACCTTTCTTTACCATTTTATATTTCCAGTCCTTAAATATCGAAGAGCTGCTGAATCTAGAAAGAAGTAAACTTTCTGTCTTGTTTTTGGTGATTCTTGCAGGTTTTCCCACAGAGTGTTGTGTTTTTGTCACCGGGGCTTGTATGGAGCATTCTGAATCTGTCAATATAATAAAATGTCATCTGCATTCAGAAAGATTGTGTGTGCTTTTTCCTCAAGCAATATTTTCCTTATATTAGTGTGCAATTTTATTGATATTTTCACACGTCCCATTACAGTAACAAATAACATAGGAGAGACCAGCTTTACACAGTAAACTCCACTTGTCTGGTATGATGTAGGACACCGAGCACTCGTTAGTGTAGTGGCCATGGGATTGTAATACAAAATTTTAAGGATGCTTAATACTTTCTCCCCACAGTTTATAATATTAATGGTAGTGTTCCTTCGGTCCTCAGGTTTCGGCTGACTTCCATGTGCACTGTGCTCCTTCTGACAGTGCTGCCATCAGAGTAACTTCTGCCTCCATTCCCAGTATCCAGTGTGACAAAGCACTGTGTAATGTTTGTTATGACTCTTGAGTCCAGATTAATCAACCATCACTGTAAACAAAACTTGTGTCTCAGGTTGCAAGTCCTTATTTAGACCAGAAGGTCTGACTGATGTGAGATGCCAGCCCACTCCCACAAATAAGGCTATCTGCAGGGACACACACTTATGCTTCCCAGCACCAGGTCACGAGAATTTAAACAAAGCTTGTGTAACCTGTTCTTGGAAAATTCTTGTGTCTGTGCATTTGCACGGGTGCAGACTTCATTCTGCAACTCTTCCTTCCCAGTTGATTCTCATTTAATGTTTCATTCTCCCAGCGGTTTGCCATAATTTTGATTTAATGCCTTCCATTAATTCTCCAGAAATGCTGCTCCGATGCAGGGGGCAGGTAGAAGGCAATGCCAGCTCTAAGGTCTCTTCTTGCTTGTGGACATTCCTCTCACCAAAGGAGTACCAAAAGAACTAAAATGAAACTGTTGTAGAGTTGAATGTGTCTCAAAGGAGTTGTGGCTATCTCATCTACAGCAGGCAAAGTTTATCGGTCTGCAGTGGAGGCAAGGCTACAGAGCCAATCTCTTTCTTCTGGAAATTGCCTGGCTCATCGTCCTAGAGCAGAGTGCTTTGAACCAGTTCTGTAAGATTTCCAACAGCTGTTTTGGGAAATCGGAACTGCAACTGAATAAAATCGGGGGAAAACAGGAACAGCGTGGGTTGCTGCATGGTGCAGCCTTCCTGAGACAGAAGTTGGGCTGCACTGTGTTGTCCTGGAGCTGGATAAGCCACTTTCTTTTCTGCACATAGAAAGCCTTAATACCATGAAATGGTTGATAATTAGACCCATCTGTGTTTCACTTACCTTCTTTTTCTTCATGTACCTTTTCCAAACATTGAAGTACTTGTTATGTGTATATATATATATATATAAAAAAAATACAACGGGGCTTAGACTGAACAGTAGGAATGAGATACACCCATACAACAGGAAAGTCTGTTCTGTGGTCCTGCCAGTGCCTGCCGGGGCTGGCTTGGTCTTGACTGCTGCAAAGCAATAACAGATGGTAGAACTGCACCCACCATAAGACTAAGAAGAATGAGTTTGACTTTGAACAACATTTGACATCCTCAAGCAACCATAAATTCAATTTCTTTTACAATGGCTTGACTGCAAAATGGAACTGATGAACGTTTTTGAAAACCAGCAGCATGGCTCCCTTTTACTGTAAAACTGTATAGAGGTTTTTGCAATTGCATTCCCAAATTCTTTCCTCCTAAAGCATTAGCTGGTTTACTACTTGTATTTGTAGATCAGTTTGAGTAAAGAGTGTATATATATATATATATATATAGTCTTTCTTGGAAGTGAATTCAAAGAGTGTGGTGTCAAACTAAGAGCACAGTGGTACAAATAAGCATAGCAAAGCTGGAGCAGTCTTTGCTTGGAGGTATTTTATCTTTTAAGTCAATTGTCAAGGTCATTTACACTAGTAGATCCAGTCAGAAGATATTACATCCTAAATGCATCAGTGCCAGAAGGATATCCCTGTCACCTTCCCTCACATCTCAGAATGAAACATCTCTTTTAAACTTTCCTAACTTCTACTTCAGGCCTGGAAAGCTATTTGTAGCTGTAAGTGCTATTAATGAGATTACTCTCAAGTAGATATCACAAGCTCGGGTGCTGCACTACAGACAAATACTTCTTTGCATGGGTTATTTACAAATGACCAAATTATTAAAAATGAGAAAATCTTAACGCGTCCTTCCCCCAAACGTTTTCTCATCAGCGTTTGCACTTTTCATTCACTTCTAACATCTTCTTCGGTTTAGAGAATGAACAGTTCTCTGCTGAAAATGTCACCAAATTTTTTAAACAGAAGAGCAAAGAAAGCCTGAATTATTTAAATCCAAAACGGGTGCATATGACATTGTTTAAACAAATCAAACCACAGGTTGCAAAGGGAAATCATGAAGTAATCTTCATAGTGCAGGACTGCTACCAGCTCCAGGTATAAGATAGCATTAAACTGTAACTATTTCTCTGCTGTAATTATAACAGAAACACATTTGCTGTTATACATCATATTTTTCAGTGTCCATGGGTAGCAAAGGAGTTTTCCAAAACCAGTACTGCATTCAGCTTCAAGTTAAGCAGAATTATGGTTATTTGAATATTTTTCCTCCCACATCAGGAATGATTATTTTGTTTTGCATGCTCATAGTAATATTTAACTGAGCATTGGCCCAACAAACATATCAGCTTCAGATTAAAGGCATGTACACAGTCTGCAGTGGGCAAATAGTTAATTTGACATCAGTGCTGCTGATGCTGACGGCCAATACATAGGTATGCACTACGGTTTTCGTTCTCAGAGCTCCTTTGACGAAAATACAGGCAAAACAGATTAAGCAGAGACATCTGAACTAAGATGAGGGAATTCTGAGAACTGGGGACAGATGGACTATAATACATTGAGCTTTGCCAGATGATCTGACAGCTCCTTTATCAACAAGAGGTTATTTCACTCTTTGCCCACTGTGAGGCTGGCACAGTCTCAGCTTTATTCTGCTCATGCAGTGACTGAGTCTGATGAGGAAAGGAGCCACCAGAGAGGTGGTGAGGTGCCGTCCAGTCTCCTGGAGCCATGAGGCACGGCTAAGGTGTGCTCTCAGGTGGTCCCAGGCATGAGCCTGTGAAACTTGGGGCAAGGTAGCAGCAGGAATGGGTGCTCTCACACTGGGTGTGGGGACTTCTGAGGCTAGGAACCACCACCCACAGGAACACCTCTGTTCCCAGGAGACCAGAGTGGCAACGGGGAGACAGACATGTGGGGCTGCTTTCTTCCAGTGGGTTTGGGCTGGACCTTTAGCGAGTACAGGGCAGAGCATATTGCAGCTATCCCTAAACTGCAGTCCAACTGCAGACTGCTCAGTACAGCTGAGGATTTTTAAAAATAAATAAAAGAAGAAAACATACAGAACTGGAGAAGAAAACAAGCCTCCAGCTGGCAGGATGATGATAACTGCTACAGAAAGAAGTTTATTCATTTGCTTCTCCAACAAGAAGAAACACAGAAAGCCTTTGAGGAGCCATTACACAAAGCACCTGTTGCAAAGGACTGAGTAGAGATGGTTGTTAATGTTGTATTTGTACTGCTGCAAGTTACTTGCTTGCATTTTTTTAAAGACCAAATTCCTGAACTGTGTAATCAAAATGCATTCTTTGCATATGCAATTAATATAGTAATTTAGGTACCCAGCTTCTGTGATCTCATGCGCAAGAGTAACTGCTCATTAAGTAATTACATGCCTACCTGGTTTTTCCAGCACAGTAGAATATATTTGGAAGTTTACAGGCAGGCTTGGTGCAGAGGAATGAAACCACAAGCAGAGTCAAGGACAGAATGACAATCTCGACACTGCAAATGGGACCCTGAAGTGGCAATCACTTCAGGACCCCATTATATGCCCCTTAAAAAGGAGACAACAGCGCTTTTTATTCTGCTGGAAATGTAAAGGCCAGTGTCATCTTCACACCTCCTTCTGTTACCATCTGGACTGCGCTGAGTTACTGGATAGGTACGGTCGGCATCCAGATCATCCTCACACACTCTGGACATGGAACCACGCTTTCAGTGGAACAATCAGTAATGTCAACTATAAGCCTAGGTAGCAACCAGTCATAAAAATGTCTATGCCCCATCCCGACAAGGTGTCTTTTGAAAAGGATGAACTTGAGACATGCAGAATTTCACTCCAGCTGAAGAAGGGCAAGCTTTTCTTACAGTGGATTGAACAGTTGCTAGGGAATGAGAAACATATCCATCTGCTCAAAGAGGGCTGTAGACAAATTATTTGCAAAATTTTACTTGGGGGAAAAAAAATAAAATACTTGGGACACTAAAGTTATTAGTGATGTTTCCAGGCCAAGGAGCAGATTCACATTATGTTTATGGAAAAGGTTCACTATTTTGAATTATCAGGTTTTATTTTGGCTACATCAGCAAGTATGTGGACTAGGAGAGTAAGTACCAAGAACACAGTAACGTAGTGAAAGTCTCCTGAAGGAATAAGCAAATAAAGCAGAAGAAATATTGAACACTGTTCTCCAATTCACCACTTCAAGAATAATGATGCCTAAACACATCATTTGGCAGCCTTTTGTCCTTATTTTGTGTGGGTTTCAATGACAGCTTGAAATACAGAGAAAAGGGAAGTTGGGTATTTTGTCTTCTTAAAGCCCTCACCCTGGACGTTTGATCTGGGAAGAGAAATGAGGTGCTGAGGCATCAAGCAAAGGAATAATAAGCTCAGTGAAGACCTTGATTGAGATGATGATTCCCACTCTATCATCACTTCCTCTTGATGCATGAATGCTAATGTTGGCTTCATAATTACAGTCCAAAGCAATTAGTAACATTTGCTTATTGCTTTAAGAATGCCAAATGTTAAGCGTTACTGCCTGCCAGACCCCTCATTCTTGACCAAGTCAGACAAACTTGCCTCTCCCCCCTGTTTAAGAGCACAGCATTCTTACCTCATCACCTGACTGGCTGAGGTAATACAAGTCTGTCATGAAGGATCCCACAGAAGTGCTGGAATAATTACAGTACTTTGCACTTTCATACCATCCTCCCACTGGGAATTTCCAGTGTTTCATAAACATTAGCCAAAACTGATGAATTTCCTATAACGTATGATCGCTGTGATGCGTTTGCTTTAGGGGGTCAGACACATGCTGGTGAAGCCTCTTCAACAAAATGATAGCACAAATCAACGACAGCTCCAGTAATAGATCCCAGATCCCACATCCCGCATGCTAGATACCGGGCTGGCTGTAGCATGCAGGCTGTTAGCAGACAGCCCTACTTGAGGTCCCCCACACCCCAGCAATATTCTTGCCTGCCAGTCACTAACAACTTTTTAAAGAAAATAAGGAAAGATTGGGTCTTCTGGTTTTTTTAATCATGCACAGCCCACCACATGAAAGGCATGTAAGTCATGGACATTGAGTTCCCACATGGATACGGTCCCCTACCCTATTTTAAGTGATAACACAAGGAGAACAAAGCATTACCTTCCTCCCCAGCAGCAGAGTTTCCAACAGTCTCCCTTTCCCGGTCAGCCTGGTTGGAAACCGCGCTTCCACTTTTTGTCCTTCGAAGAACACTGAATGCCTTGTTTATTTTTTTAAAAGATCTGCTTCTTATAGTGGAGCGTTCAAAGTGTCGAGCTGCAACAGCAGGAAAAAACAAATCAATACAGTTCAGCAGTTCTGGGCTAGAACCGCATCATTTCTGCAGCCATTGGCATACGACAGAGCATAACAGCAACAGCAAGGCTGCCTGCACTTCACCTTTGCACCCAACTCCAGCTGATACTCCAAGGCTGCACCCACCTGAATCTGCGTACAGTTATCCTACCTCTGTCCCACACCCTGGAATTGCCACCTCCCCTGTATCTTTTGCCAGCCACGCACATAAATCTCCTGTGAGCGTGGTAGCCCGAGCGAGAACAAGCCTCAGTTGAGGCAGAATCAGCAGCAATCCCATGAAAAAAGCATATAAAAGGAAGAAGCACTGCCCTTCCCAAGCTATATAAGTTTGGCCAAAAAAAAAGCTGGAAGCTGTTGTTAAAAACTCTTGGAAAAAAAAGGGCACTACTGCCTCCAAACCCCACAATGCTTCCAAAGCCACCAACAACAGCCAACAGTTTCATGTCAAAAATTCAAAGATTATCACGTGGGAGGGACCAACTAAATCACATCTTCTAACTTGGGTAAGGCAAAAAAAAAAAAAAAAATTCATAGTAGTTTCTAACATGTCACTCTTTTTTCCATCCTGGTGAAGATACCTTCGTGTCTGTTACTGCTCTGTCTCTTCAAGCTCTGCATGCTAGCCAAATATTTTAATCTAATAATACAGCATTCCCTCAAACTAGACTTGGTCTCTAAACTCACTAAAACTGTCAGGATTTAATTTCATTCTGATATTCTCTTCTTGCCCCCTTCCTTCCCTCGCCTCTCTAGCCCCATGCACACAAGAGGATAGCACTGCTCATTTTTCAGTCTTTCTTCAGCCCTTCATCCATCTCCCCAACACGGAGCTGGTGCAACACAAGGTGGGATATTAATTTTGCTTTCAGAGTCCTCAAATACAAGCTTTGAACTCTCCATTAATGCTTCCAAGTCTGCATTTGGCCAGGCTGTGTTTTTCAAATATGACACTCATCAGAGCTGGGTGCAGTGTCACAGGGTGAAGGATCAAGGCAAGGTTTCCTGGTGCAACTTGTCCCTGACCGTGGTTATTTCAGCAGAACCAGCTCCTCTAAGCTGCACCTCCCTGGGAGGCTGGCAAACATCCCCGAAGCTCCTAGGGCACTTCTTAAGGTTTGTTTTCCTGCAAATACTTGGCAACTGCCAAACACAGTTCCCAACAGGCTTTTGGGTAGGTGCCCATGGCATGGTCTGTGGGGGTTACTTGGGCCACCAGGTTTTGGTGACGTCATTACACAGCTACACCACCTCTCCGGCACATCACACATGCCATTTGCTCTTCCAACTGAGCTGACTTGCCTAAATAATCTTTCTTAAGACCTGCAGTTTGCATGTGTGCAGCTAGTCCATCTTCAGCTTGATGCTGCCCCCAGCTAAGCAAATTGGTTTTTCACCTCAAATCTATTGGGTCACTGAGTGCGCAATTTGACAAGCCATGTAAAATTAAAGCTTTCGCTCTCCCTTTTTTTTTTTAAAGCCTCCAACAACATATGTTTCACAGAAAACGAATGCTGAAAGAGGCCACCAGGCTCTGAAACCATCACTTTTAGTTCTTACTTCTGTTTCGGTTGCTGCGATGCAGGTCTCCGGGGCTGCTGCCCGACTGGCTCTCCTCAGAGGTGGGGCTGAAGGCCGGGTTCACCAGCCCCGGCTCATCTGTCATTAAGGCGATGGCCGCAGCTGCGGAGAGCTCAGGGCCCAGGGCGGCTACTGCTAAGCTGGAGTCATGGTCCGGAGAGCAGTCTTGGGAACGCCTCTTCCGTTCCTTAGTAAGGCCATAGTGGGATGCTCCTTTACATCTAAGGAGAAGGGAGGGAAAGGGAGACATGATAACAAGTTGTATTTAAATGTTGCATATTTATGGAAATTATCCCAAGCCAAGGAATCACTTGGAGTACAAACTGTGACTATCACAGTGGCCGATGAAATATGGACACTTAACAAGAGGGAAAAATGCCAGTAGAAGTAGTATAATCGGAATCAAACAGAAGGAAAACTGTCCTCCAGATTGGCTGAATTACCACCTTACATGGAAAGACTACTGCTGGTCAAGAAAAAAGAGAGAGCTGCAGCCTTGCCTGTAGTCTCATGTGTATAAAGAGTTACTGTGGATACAAGAGCACAGGAATAGCAGGTGGCTAATTAAACCAGAGGCTCCAGTCCATAATTTTCCCCTTGCCTCTGATCAATGAAAGAGAGCAGGGTGAGGCCTGATAGCTTCTCCAGGTCCGCTGGTGAAATAAAAGGCACCTTACTCAGCCCTGCACCCTGACAAATCTTCCCGGTCACCAAGCTGGTCACACCAGGAGCACAGCATTGTGGTCCTTCATGCAGGAGAGAGGCTCTGCCCTTCAGGTAGAGGCCAATGCAATTAATGAAGGGAGGGCTGAAGGCAAGTCAAATGCCTGGGGACAGTGGGAATCGAGTCCCCATGCAGTGCCCATACAGACCATTTACTACTTGAACTGCACCTGATGAATTATTTTCAAATCCAGCCATGGAGATGAAGTTTCCATCTCTGCTATTCCAGCTCAGTTGAGACACTAAAATAGAGGAGTCATCACCTTGATGGAGGAAGAGTTGCAAGAGGTGGTGGGAGGTCCCACTGGCTCCGCAGCCCTGCCAGAGACAAGGAGGGAGCTCAGGGCTCCCACTGAATGACTGAGCCCAGGTCCTCAGGCATCAGACCAAGGCCGTGGGGCCAGCCTGGGACTTCACCAATTTGGGGAACTCAAGGCTGGTTCTAAAATAATACCGGAGGAAAATCCAAATCCTAAATCCTGACTCAACCTCCGCGGTGACAAAATGTACCGTTTCTGGTGGAGACATGTAAGTTCTCAGAAGAGCTGAAGATACAGCATTGTAGGAGGCAAATTACAAGCCTGTTTTGAAACCACTTACTTGTGGTTCCAACTCTCTGCTCTAGATTCATCCTAGGCAGCAAAGGCAGGACCACGCATGGCATTTCTTTCTTAAGACTTGTTAAAAAAAGTCACTTGAATGAAATTAAAGGTCACTGTGCTCTTCATAAGTCAGTATTTAATTAAAGCTATAAAATAACTGAAGAGACAAAGTAGCCCAAGGACATAGCACCTGTGACTTTTCTCCAGCACCACTTCTGCCCATTGCCCACCCACTAGAACCTTACTCACTACATTAAAGAAAATAATCTGCCTTTTAATCATAATCTAATGAGCCTGGCCTACTTTCAGTTGCTATTATCACTTTCTTCATAGCAAAAGCTAACTGATGACTTTCATAAAAGTGCCCTGTAGGACGAACTCACAGAAATAGCTACAGAAACCCTTAGGGACAGAAGCTCTTCGTAATATATGGCATGCACAAAAGGCAATGCATAATACATACAGTACACAACGCTAGTGGCTGAAGTGTCAGAAAAAGAAGTAGCACAACTGAACAGAGGCCTTGGAAGAGAAATGATTTATGGAAGCAGTTCCTGGGACAGAAAGATGAGATGAGGACAAGTCACAGAGCTCTCTATATCGGCTTTGGAGCAGCAGTTTAATTTCTCTTACGGTATTGGCTTTTTATGAGAGACAATTGAATTAAAAACTCTTTTTAGCACTAATTTATGATTTACCATCATTTACCTCATACTGCTTCTGACAACTCTCATCTTAAAGAGGGGAAAAAAAAACCCAACCCAAATTGTATCATACTGATGCAGCTGTGTAAGTGCTTTGTATATGCTTTAAGGTTTGGATGGGAATGACTGTGGCAGAAGTTATTTCTAAAACCTTTCACAAGCAAAAGGAGGTGTCTCAAAAGAAAATACTCTTGTGGAAGAGAAGGTTGGTCAACTATTTCAAAAAGCCAACAAAAAGCTATTTGGGCTACATATTCCAAGATGAGACTGCAAGAATAATAATGTAAAACAGAAAGGAAGAGCTCTCCTGCCTCCACAGCAGGCATTTTCCCATTTCATCCTCCCAAAAGAGGTCTGACTTCTTCATTAGCTTGAGCTGCTGGAAGCTGCACACCCTGCCAGTATCCCACACCCCGGCAGGATGCTCTCCTTTTTATTTCATGGGGAGCAGAACCACAAAGGCCTCCCCCTCTTGTAGCCTACCTAAACTTCTCCAACATAGTGTTTTGGGAAACCAGCTCCCCAATATCCTTGACCTCTCGCACTTGCAGTGGGGTCACATTTACTAATCCAGCCTATGAATGCTCAACAAAATAGTTAAAAATAGTCTAAAAAGCCACCACAATGAAACATACACAAGGAAATGCCTTCAGGGTGAATTGTTTGCTGTTCTCAAAAGACAGTCTCTGCCTTAGGGAGATCCTGCAAAGATTCAGAATATGATAAGTGATATTCCTACTCCACATTTTATTTTATTTTCCTCTGTTTTCACTATGCCAGTAAAGTTTCAGCAGTTGATATTAGGGTACCAGCCTTGTGAATGGGTCCTCAAAAGAAGATCTTTTTTTATTTTTAGTGTGTTGCATGAAGGTCAGCATGAAGATCAGAAGAGGCTCTGCCCAAAGGTTGCCAGCTACATGGATTCAATTGCTGCCTGGTGCCCATCTGCACTTCATTACTAAAGCCTTCACTTTCTGTGGAAATCCTCGCTCGATGCTGCTGGCTGCACTGCAGACACCCAGTTAACGGCATCAATCCAAAAGCAATGAACAGAAGACAGTTACTTTGAATGTAGAGAGGGCTGACACAGTTTAAGATGTGGCTTATTGGAGAAGACAAGTTGTCATGATACAAAGCACAAGGCATATCTTTCTAAATCTGCCAGAAATAGTTAAAAGACAACCAAAGCTTGTCAAGCATGAGCATTGAAGCTATTTCTTAAATAATTGTGGCAAGCATAAATGAACACAAATCAAGCCTTCTTTCTCAGGTTAACAGAGTGTCCTTGAAGAAGAAAAAAAAGTCCAAAGCCCTCAAACTTGTAATAAAATCTGCAACAGCATCTCTTCACTTTCATTGTTTTCCTTGTGCTGACACTGCTGTGATAACAGAAAACAGAAGAGACGACTGTCTAAGTGGAATCATATTTATAGTGTCTCAGCTACGTTTTTCCATATGGTTGGATTTGGCTCCCAGAAAAGAGAGATCCATAAAACAGCCACATGCCAGTACTAATTATCTCTCTCACTGTGATTATTAATCAGCTGCCTGATTTACAGCTGGAAGAGTGGGATACCTGATTAACGCAGGCCAGTCAGAAAGCAAACCCAATGCTGTCTGGTGGCCAAGGTGAACTACAGATTTATGTTCCTTCTCAGTCGCGCTGGACAGTGAGTACATCCGTGCAGCTGTATGATACTGAAACAATTTGAAGGCCAAAACTGAGAGAGATAAACAGACATGAATAATGTGTGCTGTACAGTTCATGCCATTAAAGTAGTGTCACTAGGTGCATATGGGAAATTCAGAAAACGGTTTCTTCTGTTTGCACAGCCTCTTTTATGAAGCAGAAATGTGCTGTCCTAAATACTGGCCGTATGAACTAACCAGTAGGCAGTGAAAGGGCAGTGGCAGCTGCTGAAACTTCACCTGGGGCTGCAATTCTGGATGGCATCAACAACGGTGGCTGCGGGGCAAGCCTTGCCCCGCACCCTGCTCCACACACAAGGGAGGCTCTGCAGTCCAGTCCTCAGGAGTAGCACATCCCAAGTGCTGGAGCCAGGAGATCCAAAACACCGTGGCTGCTTTAACTTGGTCCTACCATTTGTTAAAACAAGCTTGGGTCAAACTCAAAGCCCACAGAAACATTTCCACGTTATTTGCAAATTCACATGAAAACAGTGGTTTGAAAACAGAGATGTGTTTGCCTTGCAGCATCCCTAATTCGCACAGTGTAGCGAGGAGGGCCTGAAAGTGAGGTTGACCTCAAGGATTTCCATCAATCAGGCTGACACAGGGGCAAAACATAAAGGCAAAACATAAACAAGGACAACTGCATGGATTTTTCACCTCACTTCTAGTGATCGAAATGAAACAAAATCACAGGCAAAAAATATACATATATATTCGTAACGCATTTGCTCTTTTTAAAACACTCTGCTTTCTATCTGTGTCACTTCACAGGCTGCCCCTCTTTCTCCCTGTCTCACACCTGACTGCCTGGGCATGAAACAGGAAAAAAAGTGAATCTAGAGAGCGACGGTGCTTGTGAGCCAGGTCTGGCACAGCTAAACAGAGCAGAAGCCCTCTCTGCCCAGTTCCAGCAGTGCTTTCCCAACCTCACTTCCAGCGCACTCATATTTTGGTACTGTTTTGCTTTAGAGCAGCAGCAATGGACACATTGTCTGAGTGCAATTAAGAATAATGTATACAAAGCACTTATGATTGCCCAGCAGAAGAAAATACTGCATAATGGGCTGTCATCACTGATCCAAAGCTAAACCCTGATGAGGGTAGACAAGTATGTTTCAGCTCTGCCCTCACTGCAAGCAGTCTCATGCCTGTGTAATTTGGGCTTGACGCAAGCTGGGATCAGAAGTACCAACAGTGTGTACCACACCCCAGCTCCATCACACAAAGTCCCCCAGCTGCCCTGGTATCCCCCAACTGATCTGTTGGAAAGGCTGATGGAGGAACTGAAGGTGCCAAGAAGGAGCATTTTGGATAACCTTGGGCTGATAACCTCACTTGTGAGACGTGGTGAGAGGCTCCTGCCGCATCTGGGAAGGAAGGGGGGATTTGAAGCAGAGAGGTTGACTCACAAGAAGGTGTTGGCAATTCCTGCCCCACAGGAACCATTTGCACCGTGAGTGCATCAGCAGTGACTGTAGCCCAAACATAACCCAAGTACCAACCATATGGATTTCAGGCTAAACACCTAAACTCTAAAGCTTTCTGAAACTCCATCAGAAGTGAGTGAACTGACTTGGTCAGTTCTCAGGCAGAGATCACACCAACTCTTCTGATCTTACTTTTGCCAACCTTGCACCAGGAACCACAGCAAAAAAACAAAAAAAGACCAAGGCATCTAAACTCCAACCAAATCCCGTGTTACGGATCTAAGCTTGAAGGCAGCAAATGCACAATCTCCCTTCCAGACCAACCATACCGGTGCTTAAGAGGCCAGAGACACCAACATCTTCAGCAGTGAAGGTGACTAATACCTTGCTGCTCCTTACACCCAATGATGTTGTATCATCCTCGTTCAGAAACCTGGCTTCTGTGAATCCTGGTCCTACATGCAAAATTCCTCTTTTTTGCTACATATGAAAATCAATCCTGGAACTGAGGGCTTAGCAGCAATGCTTTTTCCTCGGTCATTCTGAGTTCTTTCAAGGATTAACCGCTGCATGAACACTGCATATGAAAAACCTTCATAAATAAGTACCTGATTTATTTTTTTTAAAATGCATTTGGCTTTTCTGCTTTTTATAAAGGATTGTGTCATATCAAGAGCATTCCTCAGGCTACTGTAATCACCAGCTATGGCTAGCAAGGCCCTGCCTACATGAAACTTTCCTCAATATTCATAAAGAAGGGGATAAACTATCTAAAAAGGAAAGCTTAATCTCCTGGATTATAGTTTCCAGCCAACATTCGCTGAAAGTCACAAAACCTGCAAAAACTTTGTCTAAATGTGCAACTAGAAACAGGCTGTTCTCTGCACTTGCACTTGAATTCATAATGCCAGCAACACTTCTAGATGTTCACCACTGCTGTTCTGTGTCCTCTGTACCCTGGCATTGATGCACTTGGGTATCCCCTCCCTGATGGTCTCCCTTAGCACACTGTCAGAGGCTTGCCATCTTGTTCGGGAGAAAAAAAAATGCTCATTTTTCACCTAACTTAAGTGGGAAATTGTCCCAGTTACTATTACTCTTTCTCTTCAATAACCCTATAAACAACAGCGTTTGAGAGATAGCTTCCTGACACCTGGGGCATCAGGGCTGGCTGGGAGGGAGGCGCGGGCTGGCGGCTTGACCCCTGCTGCCTCCGGAGGGTTGAGGATGAGTGATTCCATCCTACGCCTCCATAAACACCACTCTTCTCCATGTCAGCACGGAGATAACTATGATAGAAGTTCAGATGAGGCAAATGGCTTCTCAGTCTAGCTGTCAGAGAGATTTTCTCATGTTATTTGCTTTCTGTTGTCAACGAGAAACCTTTGCTAAAGGATAAACACATAGTAGGTTTAGAAGGATAAACACATAGTAGGTTTAGTGGTTCTATATTTCTGCATTACTACTCTATAAATATTTATGAAGGTCCTCATAACATTTATTTCTTTAAGCTAAGTTATTTAGCTTAAATACTTTCCCACAAGATAGGAAAAACCTCTCAAATATCTTTTTTTTTTTTTTTCAGTTTAATTTCTGCATATTCCTGTTATGGTTTCCTTATGGTTTTTGTTTTAATGAAGCCATCGTAATTCAACAAACTCTGGAACTACCTTACTAGTAAAGCCCAAAGATGTGCTGTGTCCTGTCTGTAAAGATCTGACCCCAGGGAAGGGATGTCATTTTTACTATGCTTTTGCACTATAATGCTGTCAAACAAAATATATTTGTATATTATATAAGGAACATGTGCAGGGGTATCTGTATACTTACACTTCCACGTCAGCTACTCTGTACGAATTTGGGTACACCACTAGAAAAAGGACTTATAGTTCCCATAGATTAAAAAACATGTTTTCTAAGCATATGAAGAAAATATATATTGAGCATTCTTTCTAATTACTATGTTAGTCATCTGCTACAGTGACGTACTCCCATTTCTGTGATTTGGTTGCAAACATGGCTAGTGATTTTGGTACAGGCCCTTGAAAGTACTTTGCATTGGTGAAGGATGGAATTGCAGTTCAGAGTTCAGTCCCCACAGTTCCCAAAACTACCAACAGACAGACAGACAGCCAGTGCCAGACAAAAATTGAACAAGAATTCAATGGAAACCAAATCCCCACTTTAAACTTGACTGCTCATACTGAGGGAAGGGAGGAATCTCCAGATTTCCTACTAGTTTTCAGAAAAGTTGAAAGAACTTGGAACACATTTTTATTCTTAAATAAACTGTAGAGTTTAAACTTCATGTACATGCTACCAAAGTATCATGTAACATGTGGTCATGTTTAAGCTTTTTTTCCCCTTCTCTTTAAGCAAAAAGTTGTATTTCAACCACTATCATCAGCTTCTATTATGAAATCTTTTAAAAGGCCCATTAACCTCTATCATGGGAACAGGGAATTGGAAGAAATAGGTAAACAATACTAGTTGCCTGCAATTGTGGACAAAAATGATGACTGGGATTATTGTGCAACGATCCCAGTTGTTGTTGGGACTGTGTACAAATTGTTGGTTCAGATCATGTTCTCTCCCTCCCCTGACACTTCTTCCAGGCCATTACTCTGTCACTGATGATTTTGAAACTACAACCATACTGATTTCTCTTCAAGGTTCAAGCATTGTTTCAAGTTCTAGTCTTAAACTATAACAACAAATTGCAGCTGTCTTTCACATAGGGGAACGGAGCTGTAAATTGCTAGAGACAGCTGAGATGGGCAAGTCAGCATGTGGCCTGGAAATGCCAGCTTCTTGTATGGATTAGCACAGCTTCTATCTCATGCCTAACACAACTACTACTTTAGAGAAGCTAGTATTCACAATTGACTTTGTGGCTTCACCTTCTGTCGCCCCTTCCCCACCCGTGCCCAAGCTCTGAGAATGGACAAGGGCAGCAGCAGCCTGTTCCCACTGCTCACATAAGGCACGGCCTTGGGTTGCTGCTACAGCTTCTACCTTTTCAATGCTGCCTTTAAATGTAATGCTTGTAGAACGCAAGCAGAACTCGAGCAACAAAAATAAGGACTTATCCAGGCTGAAAGACTGCAGTCAGCCTATTAATCATTATTTGCTCCTAGATTACTATAAACAAACATTTTTCATCACAAGGAAGTTACTGGCCAGAAGTACAGAACCACACTGATTTTGTGCGATGCAAAACAGCAGCAGTATTTATTTACACTGAACTTACTCAATTAAATACTGAAGCTCCCCGAAAGTGAGCTAATAATATCAAACATATCTCATACACCAGCTGACACAAACAAGGAAAACAGAAGAGCAGCACACTCTCTCTCACTCTTGTTAGGTGTTCAGATACTGACACAGCAAGGAACCTATGAGTATCTGGCTAGGAGAGTCAGAGCAAAATAAGAGGGAAAAATAAAACATGTGGCACTAACATTTTTGAGCTGGTGAGAGCCTGTAAACCTTGCTGATGGCTTTTAGTGCTTTTAGCATTCAACAGCTTATAATACATCATTTAAACCCTCTAATCTTGTTCAAGTGCTATATTAAAGTCCTAAAGTACTAAAAACTCCTCTTGACTTCAGTGAAGCTGGAGCTTGATTGAAACTTTACCAGGTGCTTTCATCACCTTCCAGAATTGCACCATTTTCTACACAACACACTTAAAAGCTTCAGCCTTCTCTGCTCTTGAAGAAGAGTAAAACTGGAACATTGTTTCAAAAGAAAGTGAGAAAATTAGAAAGACCCCCAAGAGGTTTCTTTATGGAAAACTTGGGTACTTATCAATACTTGTGTATTCTTTTATCTACAATTGGCATGCCCCAGGGAGCAATTGCATGCAATGTGTGTCACTTGGGTATTTGGAAAGTAACGTAGCACTTGCCATCAACAGCTGTCAGATTCATATCAGGTTTTCAGGTCCATCCAAGACCACTCAAAGAACAGCACTGGTACTCTGCAGGCAATCTTGACCACTGATTTTGCCTTATACTAATATAACAATAATATAACCTTTTCACAGTAGGAATTGAGATCGCATGTAATGAGACTGCAGCAGGATAACTGAATATATTCCTCATTTAGAACTTTAACTGAAAAGTGAGCCTAAGGAAAATCACAGCATGTATATCCAAAGGCTTAAAAAATATTAATGCTGATAAAATCGAGCTATCTGTGACAAAAACAACAAGTGCAAGGACAAGGAAATTCTTAAAGCATTGCAATGCTATACCTCATAATACAGCACAATCCAATACACTGCGTTTTACAAATTATGTAGATACACATATAATTAATGTTAAGAATAAACATTCAGTCTGTTGATTCATGTGTTTTTCATGTTTATTGTTCAGTGTTTTGATCACCGGATTATATTCAACAGGTATAACTAGTCTCCCGGAACATAGTATCTCAGCATTGTCTTCCCCACCTATACCATAAAACCTTCATGATGCAGCGTGCAAAATATGCTTGCAATGGGACAAGGGTTTTCTTTTTTTTAACAAGAGTGACAATCTCAGTGTAACCCAGTTCTTGCAGCTACAGACAGAAGAGCCTGCCAGACAGAAACTTTGTATTTACACATACTTAGCACACATTTCCTTTTAAAATAAAACTAATTACAATATCTGCTATGTCACAGGCTAAACAAGCCAGCACTACTGAGAGCAGGTTTGAGGCTTCTGTTGGCACAAAGCAGTGACACACACACATAAGTTTCTAGATGTAAAATAATAAAAAGGGAACATTGCATTCAATTTCAAGATGTTTTCAACCCCAGGCTTGGGTTTACTAATATGTTCTCCACTGGAATTTGAAATTACAGGAAACAATGGGGCTGCAGCCAGTAAATAACAAATGCTGTCTTTATACCCTCTTACTGTCAGAACATGCTATGGACAGCCACCCACAGCTTTAGCTCTGGTGACACTTGCCTCTGACCTCAGTGATCCAAAAGTGACATAAGATCCCTTTTAGGTCAGCATGGGTACCTAAATTACATTGCTAACACATCTTGATACACATCAAGCTCTGAACACATACTCGCTTCCTCATGGGGAAGGTCAGAAAAAGGAGGTCTCAGCACGCCTTCTCAGAAGCTGAAAAACCACAGCGATCCCTGTTGGATGCCCATCTGAGTGTTGAGCAAACATCTCCACCGCCATGCCTAAGTAGCGTCTTAAGATCTCACAAGTGTTTCCCATTTTAAAAAGTAGTTCTCCTGTCTTATCAAATCCAATGTCTGATATTCAACGAGGACCCTGAGTCAGTCCTATAAGAAGTAAACTGCATGTGACTCATGAATCACTCTGTCTTTAAACCCTAAAACAACACGGACTCCTTGTAGGGGTGGGGAAGGAAGAGTACAACATTTCCTGGTGTATCAGAGAGCTCAGTTTCCAGGATTTCAACCTAAATGAGTATTGACGCTGGCATAACAAGTGCATAAGTCACACTATTGACTAAATATCTCATTACACTAGTTTTTTTGTGAAGATAACATAGCCAACAGTACATTTAGCTAGAAAAACACCATTCTGGCTTCTACTCCTCCTGGCTCTGCAGTCTTCCCTTTGCATGTATGGCTGGAAGACGATGGATCAGAGGGGTGTTCCAGGCCAGTTTTCAGAACAAAACTCCCCAAACCCATTGGGCATGCAAAAATCTTCATTGCTTGTGGTTTTATGGATTCCATCCACTTGAATATGAGATATTTCAGTGAGATATTTCACCCTCCCATTAAAATAAACACACATTGTAAAAGCATTTAAAGGCTCCAGAAAGTCCATTTCCAGCCACAGCACAAGTATGGCTGGAATGTTGTTTACAGTCTTCTGAAAGTTCACATGGTAGGAAATCCTCACTTATGCAGTAAAAATTGTGAAAAACACTTTTTTTTTAATCACCATTTTTAAACAGAACTATCAGAAATACTTTTAACCTGAATTCCTTTAGCCAAATCTGAAAAAAGCCCAATCCACTCAGCCTTCTCCCCACGTAGCTACCTACGGGCAGTGCTGCACTCAATACCACGAAAAGCATCCAAAAATGCAGCAGTGTGGTTTCTCTCGTGTTGTACATGGACCACTGTCAGCACTAACTTGGCAAGGGAGGCTGACGGAGCTCACACCCTCACACCTCAGTTTTCAGGAGTGCTCTAACCACTAAAGCTCAGGTCAGGTTGGGGTAAGGCTAATCCCTGCTCCTCCTGTTGAAGCTTATTCAGAGAGGTGGATTAAGCAAGAGGGAGCCCGATGCTATCGCCAAATGAAAAACTGCTGCCTGGGGAGGGAGAATCTGAGTCCTGCTTCAAAGGTTGCTTTTCAGTTGAAGTTAAGAGAGGTTCATAAGAAAAGACACTGTCCTCTGTTAGTCCGACCAGTGTCTTGGGAAAAAACTGGCAATACCGTCTGGGCACACAAGCCCTCCTTCAGTCTGAAGCTGAAGAAGTGACCTTTGAGGCTTCAAATATAGGTTGAGAACCTCTCCATAAAAATGTGTCTTGTTTTCTTAGACCACCAGGATTTAACTGATGAATCAAGGAATAAAATGCATAAACTAGGGCGGAAGCAGGAATCAAACCCCAGAAACCCTTAATTACAGAAGTGCGTACCATATTACCAACAACACAAAATGGATTTCCCTGACAAAGGCAAGGATCACAAAATCACAGAACAGCCTAGGCTGGACAGGACCTCAGAAGACCATCTGGTCTAACCTTTCATGGGAAAGGGAGCCTAGATGAGATTATCTAGCACACCAATTGCATCTTGAAAACCTGCAGTGATGGGAAATCTACCATGCCCCTGGGGAGGCTGTTCCAGTGAATGATTGTTCTTACAGTAAAAAAAGTAGGAGAAGGAGAAAATAACTTTCGCACCATATCTTACTTTAAGCCCAAGTTGCTCAGGCTGTTGCTGCTTCATATTCCATAGCTTGCAGATGCTATAGGCTTCTTTAGGTTTTCTTAGCCACTTCTACTCTCTCAGATTTCATGCTATTTTCGCATAGTATAAATAACAAAAAATGTTTTCACTCTGTTTTTTACTTTAATTATTCAATTAATTAAAAAAAGTTCAGGGTAAGAGGGAGTCATCTCATACTGTCCTGTTAGAAAACACATTAACTTATGTACTCTTCCTACTAAAATACATATAAAAAAATAAAAATACATATGAAATATATAGAAAAAAAATCCCAAAATGTTCATTAGGGAGCTGTTTTTTCATTGTCCCTATTATGCCACTGCAGCCATGGGAATTCAAATATTCAAGCTCTAATAACTATTTTAGCTTTCAAAGTTAAAAAATAAACATCATGGATGCAGCTGGGCACCTAGCACACCATGGGCAAACCTGGGCAGCTGGTTTGGAGAACTGAACCTTGAGCATGAGCTGCAATTATGTTCCCTCAGGTAATCCAAGACGGTGGCCTTGCCCCTGCTGTCCTAGGAGAGGCCACAACCTGCTTAACCTTGCTGCACCCACAAAATGGGTGGAGGCTGTGCGAGAGACTGCCTTGAAATAAATCCAAATCCTGAATTCTCTGTGACAGTTTGTGGCATCTGGGTGACTCAGCCAGCCTCTGTGCCCGAGGCTGTTCCAGCCCAGGCTGCGATTCTGTTAACACAGAATCACAATTTAAGTAGACTTGGGTCTCGTTAGCAGTGATGATGGACCCCCGAAGGAAAACCAAGGTGGCATAGGAAATGATGTCAGTTCATTATCGGCTCTGAAAGGGGGATAATTACATCCGTGTTCTTCAAACTGAGATGACCCTGGTCCTTCAGAAGGGAGCTAACCTCCAGCAGCGTGCTCATGCCATGCCTCATCACCTGCTAATTTTCAAAGCAAAGGCACTACCCACATCATGACTCAAGGTGACCCAAGCCATCACCAACAGACAGAAACTCCAGCTGGACATCTAACTGGTGTCCAGCAGACAGCAGCATGCTGGGGGTATTGGACATGTTCGCAGCCCAGATTCAGATATACATAAAACAAATCCTACTTGCTTCATGTAAATATTACTGCAACAGCCGGTCAATGCAGATGGCTCATTGAGGCAAACTGACCAGCTTTATAACACAGAATAACCTTACAGCTACAAGGAGGAAATTTTATCTGGTTCCAAAATATCTGCCCTAGCCTGACATGAACATTGAGGATAAAAAAATAATTGAGTAGACAGGCTAAACAAAACTAGTAGTGCATTTAAATATTTATACTAGCAACTGAGACATGGGTCTCTGTTTTATTATTTTTTGCAATGCAGTGGTTGGTGGTTTACCTATCCTCAGCTGGTTGTACCTTCTGAGGAACTCCTTACTTGCTCCTGAACCAAATTCACTTCCTGGAGGGGCAAAGCCAGATGCTCAGCGCTCAGTACCGTGTGTTTATAATGATGCCATATGGAGGGAAAAGAAGGAGGAGGAAGAAAGGGAAAGAAATACCTAACAATTTAGTGGCTGTAAACAGAACAACAGCCTCATGGCAAATTATTTTACTTCTTTAAAAGCTAATTGAAGCTGCTACAGCATGGGGGGGGGGGGCTTTGCTGAATACTAAGATACGGGCATTAAGGAGACCTTCCAAAATTGAGCACAAACTGTTCTGCAGAGGCTAAACACGTCAGCCCCCAGAGATGGTGCTGCTTGCTAAGGGATTGTCTGCAACAGGGAAGTACATGATTACTATAGTGGTTGTGGAATGATACCTTAGCCACACTATGTGTATTATATGTGTAGAAACACACATCTGAGAATAGCTTCCTTGGAGACATCCCTGTTCCAGAGTAAGAGCATTCACCAGAGAAGCTACCCCAGAGTAAGAACAGTACTGTCACTTCACACCCAGCTTTATTATAGATTAACTACCCTGTGTGCTCAAATCCTCTTTTTTGGGATAACTTCTGCCCTTTCTTCCCTGCCCTTTCTTCTGGGCGCCAAATGGAAACTGTGGGATCTCTCAGTGCTAATTTTAGGTGTTAGTTTCCTGATGCCACTGCACCCTGTAACTCCAGGTTCCGCATCCTGAGCTCCTTTCTTCACACTAGTAGTGGCCATGTGTAATCAAGGTATCAGTACAATCACGGCTTGTTTTCAAGTCTACAAAGGTACCTGCCCATTTCTTTAGCCCACAAAGAATCAGGTGTAATGAAGCACAGACATTCTTGACGATGGACATAAGTAACGCAGGGAAGTGAAGCAAGAGACCCTTCTGTTACTGGGGGAAAACAGATCAATTTTTTCTTTCCTTTGATAACTTGTTTTCTGTTAATAAACATCTTAAAAGTATCATTTTAACTCTGTTGCCTTAGTAAAACTTCAGGGGTAAAAGGATGTCCCGACTCGGTAGGCAGACTTTTCTGACAGCATCCTTTATAAAAGAAGCTAACTCCATAAAAGGCAATTCATTGATCAGCCGTGTCTAGCAGTGCTTCAGGAACAGTTAAGAGGTGATATTGTCCTGTGGTTCAAGCTCTGGAGCTCTGTGAGAGCCGGGGTCTACCCCTCACCATGCCACTTCTTGAAAACAAGTTACAGGTTCATTTTATTTCATGTGTAATAAAAAGTCTTCAGGGCTTACTATGTTTTTGTCCAATGTCTCCCGCAACACAGATTTGGCTCATTTGTGGGTTCTTTAAACTGCCATAGCACAAAAAGCAATAAGAATAAAAGCAGTCCTGTAGAGCCCTAACTGTAGGAATGGCACTTTTATTCCCCTTCAGATACCTCAGCATCTCTAGCAAAAAGGAGAGAGGGGAATGAAAATAACAGACAACCATCTACCTTCTAAAAGCACAAAAGAGGTTGGGACTGGAAACAAAGCTCTGGAGCTGTGGCCAAGTGTTGCTAAAGACATGGAATCATGGATCACGCAAATTTTTGTGCTCAGCCCTGGACCTGACAACTCACCACTGGCTTGCAAGGGCGAGGACCATTTCTCTTCAGTGTGACTATTTCAGAAGACCTGGAAGGAGCGCTCTTTGCAAAGGAGTCAGAAGGGAGAGGAGGATAACTGCTTCCCTGGCACAGGGGAGCATAGGCAGCATAGCTGTTCTTTTTGGAAATGTCAGAGAGGAAAAAAAGCACTGAGGGTGTTGTCATCGGCAGACGGCACAGTAGGTGATTCCAGAATAATGCTTCACACAGTCATAATCTTTTCTTGAAAACATTGCTCAGGAAGCCCAGGTCTGACTAACTTTACAAATAGCAAACACCGCTTGAAAAACAGACATGTAAATTATAAAATCACTTAGGATCCAGTTTCCCTGTTTCTCTCTGACGAAGGAGAGCACAGGCGTGTCTCAGCACAGATGCTGCAGCTGAGATCGCCCTGTATCAGCCCTCTCCTGCCTGGTCACAGCTATGTCCAGGGAATGCTAGCAGGAGGATTTCAGGCCATACCCATGGCTCCACCTCTCTCTCTTTGTCTGCCCCCCTTTGCAAGCTGCCCGCCAAGGGAAGGTCCATGCAGGGCCAGTTGTCTCACCAGCGCCCACAGACAAATAGCAAAATGCTGTCACTGGGCTCTGCAGGACATGACGCACCTCCGTGGGCAAAACATGATCTCAGGGTTGTTTTGAAATCCTGCCGGTGTATGCCCATGCAGGGAGCAACAGCACCTCTCAGGTGGACGGACACAGGGCTGCCTCCTGTCGTCCTCAGCGCCCAGGGCATCCCCAAGCGGGAGAATGGGGACCGAGGGAGGGAGGAGTGTCGTACAGTGCCAGACCTATCCCACTCTTGAGCACTGCCAGGGGATGGGATAAAAATTGCACAGAAGCTTTTCAAATCAAGAAGACCCAAACCGTAAACCTGAATTTCCCTGCAGTCAATGGAAAAAAAAAACCAAACCTGAACCCTCTGCTTCCCTGTGCCTGGGACAATGAGGCAAAATGGAGATGCCAAAATGATTCCTGCTTCATCCCCATCACTGTGGTCAGCCAGAGGTGTGGTGAGAGGGGAACAGGATCCATCCCCAACCTATAGCTACACCGTTCAGCTTCTTCAGTAGCTTCCGAGACAGGTAGCAAGTCTATTCACCCTCTAAACCCCTCAAGGCCTTCTGTGGTATGTGGATGACCCTTACAAGGACTAGACTCAAGGCTGGAGGCAAACAGGGACGTTTCCGTACTTTTTGCCCTTTAGCTGCAGATCTGCCCATTCAGTGGCGAGTCGCTATTTTATCGTCAGTCCTGCTACTGTCCTGAAAACATCCTGCTTCAAAGGGACTTTCTGGTCAGTATTAAAGTCATGGAGTTTGTGCCTGCCAATGCTAGGAGATAAATTTCAACAAAAAACCAGGAGAAAAGTTACAATTTTGTAATATCTGTTGTCATGGAGCTACCATTTTCACAAGGGACAGCAAAAGTGGAGTCTGAGGTTTTACTAAGCTCCCACACAGGGGTGTGGGTTTCTTTTTGTGAGGGGGTTGTTACAGAGATTGCAGAATTTGGAGTCTATGACATTTTATTTGGATTGTTTCAACTCATTCACCCACACTCCCTCAAGAGATGTTCTGTTTTTTAAAATTGCTGTTTCTGCTAAAAACAATGTGGTGTGAATCAGTGTGGATTTCCCTCCAAATATTTTTTCAGATCTCTACTACTTTATCTCTCTGCTATATATATGTAAAAGATAGATGTTTGGCCATGTACACAAAACCTCATTTTCTTCCTAATACATTCCATTGAATATCAAGAGAGTCATTTGCTGAAGTCAGTGGAATAATATCTGTATAGAACTAATCTAAGTGAGGAAAAAATCAAGCACGTTGATATTACTCTTTTCACTTCTTCCATCTTCCATAGCTTCCTCTGTCTGAGTACTGAAATAGCAGATAGAGTAACTAGAGATGAGGTCCTTGAGCCAAACAAACCAGCTAGGTAAGAGTAACTGAACAATATAGGGGGAGAACTTATGACCCCTGTTTTCTTGGTTTATTTTATTTTCATTGGTTGTAGTGGGTTTTGGAGGACAGCTTGCAACTTTTCTAGGGATTTCAGTCCAGGTGGTAATTTAACTAAGCAGAGGATCAGTAAATAAAACTCTGATTAGATGTCAGTTCTACAATTGAGCTATTTCACAGCTTGGCTTAACCTATGTTTAGTCTAACAGATAAATGTTTAGAGTTCACCAGGACTGCTGAAGTGAAGTTAATATAAAAAGAGTCTCACCAAACCTGATCAGTCCATAAAGCTTTCTTTGTATTTAGCCTTCAACTCCACATGTTTTGCTGAAGTTAAGCTCCACAGCTTAAATTCACAGTTTACTCACACATTAATTTATAAATTTAAAATAAGAAGCATAACCATCTCAGAGTTTTTCAGTGCTGCAATAGTGCAAGGAGATGGAAGACACATGGCTTGGCGTGCTCAGCATCGTTGGAGTTAACCACAGGGGGCCCTGACAGGTCAAAGTCAGCCAGTTTCTCTCTCTCCCTTCTCTCTTTCCCTTTCCTCCTTGCTCTCCTTGAACAAGACAGGACACTCAAGGGAATAGCCCTTTCACTGACTATTTCACTATTTCACCCACCAGTCAGGTGCTTGGAGACAAGGGAAGGGAGCAGATGGGGTCTCACCACTGCTACAAGGAGGAGGACAGGGCTCGTGCAGCCCTGGCAGAAGTGCCTCTCCATGGACCGATTGAATTTACCAGGTTCAAGTGACTTTGAAATTAGAGAGGTGATCTCCATTCACCTACCACAGTTAAATCCAGGACCAGCATACTCAGTCCTTATTTGATCTTGTCTCTGTGCGTTTACTGCAGTGGTTACAATGGAGTCTGTGTCCAAGAGCACCCTATATTTTTAAACCAGTTCAATTCTCCTCCACCAGACAGGAGAAACATGCTGCCATCATGCTGTGCAATGTTTGAGGCCATGCTTCCCTGCTAACCTTGATCCCTCAGTACTGGTGTACCGAGGGGGGCAGACATGTGGGAGAGGCAAGAGCTGAGGTGTAGAGAAAACAGGAATTGAGCGGAAGCAAGGGAAAGACAACGATTTAGGGTAGCCAGGAGCAGCCAGGTGGAAAATGGCTAAAGAAGCCAAAACACAGCCTGGCACTGGTGATGACAGAGACTGAACAAGCATTACAAGCCATGTCAAGGGAACCAAGAGAAAGATTCCTATTTAAAGAGTTTCAAACCCACATCTTCTCTCAAAACATACATAGGGCAGAAGCAGCCGATTTGCACTCGTCAGGTAGTGTCAAGAGAGTTTATGTAACACTGAAAAAAGATGAGCACCTACTTAAAAGCAAACTGTTATTTTTACCCAACACGCAAGCAAATCAAGCTCGCTCATCACAGACAAAAACCTTCATGCTGTCAGCTGTGAGTTCTCTTGGTGTTGTAAAGCACCACAGGGCACAAAATCACCATGTTGTTTTTTTTTTTTTTGCGTTGTTTGTCAACCTCTATTTGCTGGGGATTTGAAAAACAGAGGAGACATGAAGCACAGGAACATCTGAACAACAATTAGCAGACCTTAACAAAAGGCAAGCAATTTCACAAATCTGTGAAATGCATTTTCTGTCTGAGAAAGAGACTGTTAACCTCTCTGCAATACTAAGTAAAAATATGAGGGATCTAACTCATCATCTGCTGAAGAAAAGGACAAGGAAGAGCAGGGAAGGGAAGGGAAAAGGAAGACAGATTGTGTTGTGAGGTAGGTGGAACAGGAGCAAATGTGTTTTGGAAATATCTGGTGTGGATTGCAGTTCATCAGCTCTAGAAGGGGGTTATTTGGTCTCGGCCTCCCTTTATAAATTTCTTTTGTTCACTTGGGTCATGTTACTATTATTCAAGCCTGGATTACAAAAAAGGCAGATCTGCGGGACTTTGCATTTATTTGCTTTGTCAGCTCAACATATTAAGTGCAAGTTTATACGTACACTATACATCTTATTAAATGCTCTGTCTTGTTTTGATCTATTCTCTTCTGACTTATTTTGAACTCAAAGACCATAACTGTAAGGGCCTTCAAACCTACAGATGCTTAGACCGCTGGGGAAAGAGCAGAAAAACACTGAAGTGCAGCAACCATTACTGTCCAACTTCATTACACTCATGCCTTGGAAGGACAAAACAAGAATGTGCTAGAATTTAATCTCCTCTGAGGGAAGAAACTGGAAGCAGAATGTTTGCTCGAAATGACGCACACTCAATCCACTGAAAATCATCAAGATATGCAAAATTTAAATGCAAGTTAAAAATGGACACTGAGAAGATTTACAGACACAGCACCAAGGAAAGTACATTTGTATGGCCATACCCTTGACCCGCAACAGCACAAAGCAGCTGGAAAGCAGGTGTGAAGAACAGAGCACATCCCCAACACTGGAGGCTGTGCGGGATGTGCAGGACTCTGCCAGTCCTAGGCCAGGGCCCAGGTCACAGCAAGAGGGCCCGAGGATGGCATGGATTGCTGTAGCCACCACTGGGCACCTACGGCAGGATCCTCTCAGCATTTCTAGACTGATTTACTAATATTACTAGTATCAATATTTCCATCACAGTCTGGGTTGGGGTAAAGTAGCAGCAACAGGCACTTTCAACTGTGCTCATCCCCACAACAGATCCCAACAACAACTGTAACCGCAGCAGTGCCAAGAGCAAAAAAGAAACACCAGCATATACACACTGTGTTTGGGAAAGAATTGTATTCATCCTTTCTCCAGCAGTGCCATCTTCCTGCTGTAATTACAAACCAGGTAGTAATGCTCGAAGGAGAGATGTGTTAAATGTTTAAACCAGAACCAGTGGTGAGGCTCCTTTGGGAGCTGACAAGGGCAAGTCACAACCACCTCCTGGGATTCCCGCTCCTGCTGCAAAACCTGTTTGGCGAAGGGCTGTGTTGCAACATGTGCTCTTCATACAGAGTGCTTGTTTCTGACTGTAATTTAGCCTCTTGGCAGGAGATGCTCATACATATCAAGCGAAACAGCCTTGCTCATTCATATCAGCCTACACATCCTCATATAGTAGCAGCAGCACAGCGTACTCTCTGCTTCCAGTGGTCTCCTGTGGATCACAGGACAGATTTGGTTAATTGTGCCCATCTCCTCTCCATAAAAGCCTGCTCCACGTGGGACGTTTTCTGGCCTTTCATACTCTTGAGCTATAAAATCCACAAGTGAAGGGGCCTCTGCGGATGCTCCTATGAAACCATTCCACTACTCATTTTACATGGGAAGGAAGGTTAAAAACAGTGGGATGTCACCAGTCCTAACTGAATGTTAAAAATAACATATAACAGTAATGCTTATCACATATGGGAGGAGAAAAGAAAATACCTGAATTATGCTTTCAAAAACAGTACTGTCTGTTCTTACTAAAACACAAAACATAATGAGGCCATCAGTCTACTAATCTTACCAGTTCACCAAGTTCTGCAGAGGAGAGAGGAAAATACAATCCTTAGAGGATGTCAGATTCCCCTTGTCCTCTATTTAAGAGGTTACTAAATTATTGAAATTCTACATTAAAAGTATATTACACATTGTCTAGTGAATGATGGGACTGCAATGTGTAATATAGAGACAGGTGTAAGCTTCCCAATATGTGCACATGAAACAACTTGCTGACCTAAACCACTTGCTTCCTGCCAACGTGATTTCAAGAGAGTCAAGGAGGGAAAAATAAATCCCAGAGTAATGCACTCATGATCGAATTTTGTAGCTGAAATTTATACCACTAAAGACATTTTATTCATTTATTTTACATTATTTAGGTAAATAACATGCAGTGAGTTAGTAGAAGAGCAAATAAAAAATGATCATGGGTCCAGCAACTGCAAATATCTTGTCTTAACCTGACTTCATGCCATGTATCACAGCAGTGTCATGGAGCAAGACAACTCCACAAGGACAGAGGAGTCAACGGTGATTATTTCCTCCTCACCTAGGTATCCATTATAGTCATCTCAGTGTCTTGATAAAAAGAAGAGAGAATGAATACTGGAGCAGATACAGTCAATGCTATATGTGATCGTTACAAATCTGATTGCTGGACTGCACTGCTGAGAAGAACAAGACTTTATCAATAAAGTTTGATGGTGCTGCCAACAGAAATTCAACAGAAAGGAGACAGAAACTTCCTAGAAATATGGCTTGACTTGCCCACTGTTACAGTCAGCCTCTTTACCTTCATATTGGGAGGACGTATTGTACAATGTGTAGAAGTTACGGATGCTTCACAGTTTTTGGGTTTTTTTGTGTAAAAGTTATACAGCATCTGTTGCAATCTCCAGCCGTTTCACCAGGTTGCTCCTGAACTTGTTTCAATCTATATTCAGAATCTGTTGTCAATTGATAAATTAAATGAATGGATAAAGCATGTTCTAGAGAGAGCCCAAGGATTCACTGGCTAAATTCAGTCTTCACCAGCTGCAACTTTGTTGAGGCCTAGGAGTGAATTCAGCTTTCTAAGATGTTTAAAAGAAAAGTTCACATTCTTAATCCCAAAATAAAGTTCAGCTCCAAGCCAGGAATCCTTTGGTGGCAGTGGGGTTTTAGTCATAACATATGACATGTCATTGACTAACAGATAGCTGCACCAAGGTACCAGCTGAACACAGATGGACCAGCCTGGATCCTCCTTTTGAAATCGGAAGCCCCAAGCAGCCACATCTATGCTGTCACACAGGCTGTGCTATTAGTCCAATATTGCCAGTGAAGATACTATAAAACCTCTGCTCTTGTGTCCTGTGCTGTTGGCATCCTCGTGCACCCAGTCACTACATGGCTCGGGGCGGAGGGCAGTTTGGACATGCAGTCACATGCCAAGATGCAGAAAAGCAGTTCTAGTTCCTGAACGATAGCTCTGCTTATGGAGAAGCTCACGAAATGCAGCCGGCTGCTCTGTAGTCCAGGGATCTTGAAGGCAGATTCCCCCAAAAGGTCAAAAGTGTTAGAAAAAAAACAAGACGACCCTCAGACCTACTAGTCTGCTTCCCTACAGTGAAACAAGCTGCGTTGCAGCTGATCTCAAAAGCAGTATTCAGAGCGGAATTTAAGCTATGACAGGCATAAGAGATCTGCAAGACCAGTGTTTATCCTTGCGTTTCAGGACAGCCCAGTTCTGCCAGATTTGTCAGAGAAATAGCTCAAGGAAAAATATCCTTGTCATGCTGCCAGTGCCAGTGCTAAACTAGGTTAATTGTCAGAGAGATGCAGAGGTCGGCCAAACTTGCAGCATATGGCCTGTGTGGCTTAATGTCAGACGAGAAATGAGAGTCTGTTGCTTGTGAGTAACCACCGACCTTCTGCAACTCCATCACCTCACTCCTTCCTCCTACACCACTGGCCCTCCAGGGCTCCCCTGGTGCTTTCCCCTCTCTGGTCCCCATCCCAGAACCAGCCGCTGAGTGGGATAAGGTTTGCCCCCTCCATGCTCCCATTACATGGGCAAGGTATGTAAGCACGTTTCTTATGAGCAGCCTACACAAAAATCAGACATAACTGAGACATAACTCATTCATGAAAAGAAACCTTTCGGCCAGCCATAATTACTGCATTGCCTTTCCAGCTTGGCAGGGTTTCACTTTTTTTTGGCTGACTCAGGTTTTACTTTTGGCAACAAAAATGTATTTGTTGAGATTGACACTGGCCAACGTCAGCCTCTTCCAAAGGTGTGAGAACGCTCCAGCCATGTGAAAACGTGCCAACAGAGGAAAAAGTCTAATTCTGATCTCAAGTGTGTGTAGGTAGCTGTGAATGGAGTAAAGGCGAGTTTCACGCATGCACAGAAGGCATAAAGCAGGGTCTTTCTCAAAGTATAACTGAAATGCCAACTTCCATTACACACAAAATTCCTAGGCAGAATCAACAAATTCTTAAAGCTCTCAAAGGGTTTTTGGTTGCTGGAACTGTCCCAGACAAATTTATTTTTGCACCTAGAATCACAGTGCTGGGAAAAAAGATGCTAACTAGTAATACTTACTCATGCCATGAAAATGCAACACTCTCTAACCCAGGTGGGGAAAGGTATCATCCCTGGGAGAGGATGGCAGAAGGTGGGGGAGAGACCCAGACCCCACTGTCATGCGAAGGGAAACCACCGCATATTTGGCAGAGTGCAATCAGTCCTTGGTCAAAGAGTGACAGGACCTAGAATGGTTATGGTCAGCGGGAACAACTACTTTCTGCTGCACCTCCTATGCTAGCAGCGCGCAGCCTGTATCAAACGCTCCTGAATACAACACTTAATGTGATCAGAAAATTCATTCTGGGCACCTCAACACCATGAGTTTAGATCACAACTCCTATGCTTTCAAGAATAATACAGTATATTTGCGGTTCACCTACATGGGCTTCTGCTTGGGGGCATTCAGGCCATATTTGTACTAAAATGTCAAGCTTTACTGTGCAATTCTAAGGGCTGGGAATATGAAGATAAGTGCAAGAAGATGACCTTTTGCTTTTTAAACTGAAATCTCACACAAACTCCTTCCGCTGCCTGGCAGTTATGCTCCCAACCAGTATGGCTTGTGGCAGCACAAGGGATGGTTTGCAGCTTGCTCCCTAAGTCCTTGCCAGTGCCTCCTCCTCTGCACGTTATCAGTACAATGGGGACTTGTGTTGGCAACACCACCCTACCTTGATCATTTGTAAGAAACCCAGAGAGCACAGCAGCCACACTCAGCTCCGGCTGCAGCGTTCTCCCAACATGAAGTCTGAGGATCTCCCACACCTGCTGGGGACAGTGGACTCCAAGTCCCGAAGCCTCCTGCGGACACAGCACTGTGCACACGAGCCAGGCAGGAGCCAGGTTTGCTGGTGGAGTGAGGTCGGACACAAGACAGGGAGGGGACAGGCTGGGGAAGCAGCAGTAGCTGTTGCTGGAAATTTTGGGAGAGATCCCAGAAGTCTGAAGGAAAAACAGCTCCTGGGAGGATTGACTGCCCTTGCAGAGAGCTTGGGGAGAAACAGAAAGGGAGCCTGAGAGTGCTCAGTGCCTGCTGCTCCTCTGTGCCGCAGCACCTGCTCATACTCGATGTAAGATAATATCCAGATCAGAAGCTTTCCCAAAGAGGGCATTGGAGACAGGGAGAGTCAGGACTGAGAAGACTGGTTTTCTTGCTTCCACGCAAGATGTCAGAATTTGCCATGTTTCCATTATGGCTCCTTTGTGAAGCTCTAGCATAGGAGTGAAGCTAAGGGGCACCCATGCCTTTCTGCTTTAAGTCACCTTAGTCCTGCTTTCTCTGAGAGGCATCCAATTCTAGTACACTGGAAAAGGTCCTGCAAGGAGCAGGGAGTTGGACTTGATGATCCTTATGGGTCCCTTCCAACTTGAGATATTCTATGATTTTATCCGAATGTGCTTTGTTCTGGCTATTTAACGCAAATATCTTAAACATTTCTTTTATATTTTCATTCAAGAATCTTTCCAATTCAAGCCTTGCTTTCCAACACTTTCAGCTTTAATTAAGCTCACAGCGTAACTCCGACACAGATTTCCATACACGCAGCTTTGCACAGAGTAAGGAAGCCAACACATGGCTTTTGCAGTGGACTAACACACAAGCCCAAAAGGCACTCCAGGCTTATCAATTTTGTCACGAATAATGCGTGCCCTGTGCTCCCCAGCCTCTGTGCAGCTAACTTCACAAGGACAGACTTGAAGCCAGATGCAAGTTTCCCCACCGAGTTGAACAGAAATTAAAGCTGGCTGCACGGTTAAGCTCAGTGCTGGTAGGGGGCCAGGAGGGTGCACCTAATACCTTGACCTAAATTGTGCTTACTGTAAAAAAGATGTGGCCAAGGACACTGGGAGACAGCTGACACTTGCGTCTCTTCTTTTTAAACTGAATGAACAGAGAAACAACATTTTACTGGCTCTTCCAGCCCAAAGTGCTGTTTGGAAATTTAGGAGAGTACTTACCGTATAAAAGTTATATGGGGAAACTTGATCCAGTTAATTTGGTGAGATCCCTTTGACTGTTTTATGTAAAACCCAACAGAGGTAAGAAAAAAAGAAGTAAATTTTCTCATGCGGGAGTAGGTTGTGCATTTCACTCTAACAAACAATAGATTTTTTAAAAAATGGCTTGATTCAAATTAGCGGGGTGGATCTAGCTGGTGGATTACCAGCAGTGACTAAGGCCAGGAGCTGTTTAATCCTTGGAGGGAAGCAGCGCCAGCAAGCGCGGCTGCCATGGGCTCCCCAGTGCTCGACCTGTGCTGAGCACAAGCAATGCCCGGCACCCTCCCGAGCACTCGCTTGGTCAGCCCGGCCACGTGCCGAAGGGGGATTAGGTTGGAAACCACCCCACCCTTTCCACGTGACTGAGGTCCTCAGAGGGACAAGGTGAGGTTATTCACTGCCTAGTCTCGCATCCTCCCCCTCGTAAACATATTTCTAAGTGGCCCGTTGATGTCAAAGTGCAGAAAATCCTTCTACTGAGAAATACCCTGCTGCACAGGTCCTGCTTTGAAGTGAGAGGGATAGCAATGGAGGTCAGCATCCCTTGGTGTGAGCAGTGCCACCAGCTCTTCACCCCTGGGAGAGCCTCCTGCAGTGGCCACAGGCTGCCTCTCAGTCCACACACCCTGTTTTTAACCCAGGGAAATAACATACCCTGACTCAAAAGAATGCTTGGGCAAGTATTTCCTTTCTGAAGATATTTTAAATAAGAAAGAAAGAGAGCAGATGCCTGTTGAAGTAGCTTTACAGGGATATAAAGGAGAAGGCATGGACCCTGTACTGGGGTCCCCTCAAGAGCCATGCATACCCTTACGATGCCGAGAGCCACGGGGCTGGTGTGGCTACATCCCGCTCCCTCCCAGACATTCCTTGAGGGATACCTCACAGATTTCTCTTGTCCTTCCACCAGGTGGTTCCATGGGTTTCCCCTCAGGAGGGAGCACCCTGCCTTACCACGGGCTGCTCTTCATGATTTGGCTAAGAGCAAGGACAAGAAGCGCATCTGCACTGAGATCTTTGCTGGGGCCAAGGGAGGGACAACAGGCAATTGCCAGGGAAGTGGTTTTAATGCAGGCAACAGTGTCAGGAGATATGTATTTGCTTGCTGAGAATACCTATAATTATCAGACTGCTAACAGAAAACTAAAAATAGCAGCACCCAACATCTGTCCCATCTGCCCCACTGCAACACATCCACACACCTCTCTTTCCTACCCGCGTGGCACCCAGCTGAAGTGCAAAGGTCTGACACAGCCTTTCCCCAACTTCATTTCTCCTCTTCGACTCTCCTAAAATCTCTTTATTTCTTAGTTGGATTCCAGAGCCTGCATCTCCAGATGGGCTTTGGGCTATACTGTAATCCCTATTCCCCAAGCCACCCATTCTGCACTTAGGAAAAAAGATGCCCTGGAACTAAAGCAAAAAGCAAACCCCTGCAATGCAACACAAATAACCTAACTTTGTTTGAATGGAGTAGAAGGGAAGGGATGTGCTGTATGACTGGGAGGGCAGTGCAAATCTCAGTGCCCTTATTCTTCCTCCTGTGCCGGCACCAGTGATGGGAATGGCATCCCCCCCAGTCCTCCAGCTCTTCCCTTGCTGCTCGCACACCCGCTGACGCCCTTCTCCTCCTCGGCTGGTATCTCTGGTGGCTGCCGGCCAACAAAATAATGAGTCCTGACTGAGGCCAGTATTTGTAGTGGCCAGCAACCAAAGATAGTGTGATAATGAAAAAAAAAAAAAAGTTTTCCGCTTACAACGGTCTAGTTTTGAGCCATGGGGAAAGCCATCAGATATGCTACACACAGCGGTGGCTTTTCGGTTGCCTGTGGGGAAGGATTTATGAAGCTGCCTCTGTGGGCTTTGGGGCACAAAAGGCCTGGGGCAGTAAACCTGTGCCCCTAGGTGCCAGGCTGTCCTGAACACTGCTGCCCATGCTATCCCACTCACAAAACTTTGCATGAAAAACATCCTGCATGCAAGTGCCTGAGCAACCCAAGTAGCAACCTGTAGGTCATAACATTCATATTAACCGATTAAACAGGACTGAAAACAGTATTCCTCTTTTTCTTTCAACTGCTGCTATTAGAGAAGACCTTGAATCCATCCCACAGATTAATACGTCAGTATCTTGTGTGGCATCCAGCAGCAGCCAGAGGCACTGAATACACATGGAGGAGAAATTCCTGAAACGAGCTCAAACTGCCCGGCACCCTTTTGGATTAAGTCAGCCCCAGCAAATCCTACTTTCTGCTGCCCCTGCGAGAGATGGAGCGTTGTGCGAGGTCCTGAGCACTGGCACCAGGTAGCATCCAGGGCTGGGCATTGGGAAGGGGACGTGCACCTCCCATTGCTGACAACTGAAGATGCACGTCCAAGCCCCAGCCCACACCCAGTCTATTAAGAATGACTGCTGACATCCAGTGAGACTAACATCTCTGTGGGTTAGAAGGCTAAATAAATAAGAGACGAATAGCTACTGTACGTCGTAGCCCTTTACCCTGGGAGAATCAGTGAACCTGAATTCCCCAAGAAAAGCAAGTGGGCTGCATCTGCGTCTGTGCTCTGATTAATCTCATCAGTTTGTTTTCCTGGAAACTAGATGTCCCAGATGCCATTGTTTCCATTATACGTGTTCATCTGCTCTGTTTTGAGCTTGACTGCTCCTGTAGCCTGCTTGGCTTAACTGTTTGGTTTTTTGGTTTTTGGGGTTTTGTTTTGTTTTTTAATTTTAAGTTAACGTTGTTAAACAAAATGCCAGTTAATTAAAGTGAGGGCATAGCTGCAGCGCTCAACACCAGATTTGTTACATGTTTAAAAACACCTATGGCATACAGAAACCCTGAGCAGTTGTACGCAGCGTGACTGAATTATTTATAGTTGCCATGCATATCACACAAGACTTTCAAAAGGGGACTTTGTGTTTCAGCAAAACATTGCTATTTTTGTCTGACAGTAGAGACAAAATCATTTGGAAATTAGTCTCATTGGTACTAATCACAACTGTTACTAAAACATTCCCACTGTAGGCACAATACAGTCATTTTTCATTTTTGAGCAGATTTAGCCATTTCATTCATTATCTCAAGGAAGATCTTGGAGCTTATAATTTGTTAAAACACAAACAAAACATAATTAGTTAAAACACACTGGAACAAATATCTGTTTCTATTCATAAAAGCCTTATTAACTAGTACGATAACATTCAAGAACAAATTGAACTAGTATCATTTATAGACGATACCACAGAATATTTGTTTTATGGGTTGCAAAGATCAGCTTTGGGGTTGTTTGAGGTGGGGTGTTTTTAAGACATGAAGACATATGCATGGATTGCTACATTTAAATTCGCATTATAGAGAAAATAACATTCCGCTGTGGGCAAAAGCACAAATATGGGAAATTTCTTTCCTGTCTCAAGTGAATTATTTCTGGTGAAAGGCTTCTCAGCGTTTTGCTACAGGCATGCAGCTTTATACACAGAACATTATGCGTGTACACACAGAGAGCGCTCTACCGGGGGTGTCTATCCTGATGCCCTCCTCTATGCCCAGCTCCCCTGCAAAGCTATTTATGGAAAGTTAAGAAAAGACACAGATTCAGAAACGGAAAAAAAAAAAACAAAACAAAAAACCAAAAACCAAACCCAACAACCACCCAAAATGTCGGCACAGAAAAGCAAGTTGATAAGGAAAAACACAGCTTCACTCAGTATGTCTCAGCTGCCTCCAAAGCAGAAAGCAATAGGGACGTACTGCTATTATTAGCCCTCCGGATGGGAAGCAGCTAGTTCGCAGCACGGTATGAAGCTGTTGGAAAGACGTTGCGGGATTTTCTTTGCACGTACGCACACACACAGACACACAGGCAGACAGACAGACCCCCCCAAAATGCTGGTGGTGAACCCCTTCCCGCCGCTCGGGTGAGACAGACAGACAGAGAGCACGAAGCCGGCGCGACTGTGCGTACTCACAGCTCGGAGTACAAGAAGTGCAGGTTGCCCACATTGTCTATGTAGTTTGCAGGACTTAGCCAAGGTAGGACCAGTAACAGGAGAGCCTTCATTTTCAGTGCAGGGCTGGCACTGCTGCTAGGTTTCCTCCTTCCCACCGTCTCTCTGTGCTGGTGGGACACACAACGTGAAGCTTTTGTGCCAGCCAAGCCCCTTCTAAGCGAGCCTTTCCATTTCAACGCAATGGTAGCACATTATGAATCGAGCTTAAATCCCTTGAACGAAGCTACACTGCAAAAATCATTGACCTGTAAGAGGATTACTCGATCTGACTCTCAGATGGGTAGATGTGAGGGTTTAGGGACAGCACAGCGTGGTTGGCGAGACAGTGACTTATGCTGCAGAGGAGAGCGATGCTCGGGGAAGAGACCTGCCTCCTGCAGGATTCAGAGTGGTTCTTCAGAGGCAGCTGGTATGTTTACATCACTGCCCACAAGCAGATGGGTTACGAGCTAAACTGCATCACAGAAGGGTGTAGCTGTCTGACAAGGGGGGAAAAAATGCCCCCTGTGGAGTTTCAAAGCAGGCAATATCAGAAGACCACACCTTTTTAAAGTAAAACACCACAAAAGATCACAGCCAACTGCTGGCTGTTTGCATCTCAGTCTGAATTCCCCAAATCCAGTCAGATGTGTTTGTGCATCATGTAATAATCCAAGGACATGTCTATTCTCGGTTTGGTTTTTCTTTTGAAGGATGCAAGAGCAAACATTTTAAATTAGGATGCTTTTAATGGACTACTCCATGGTAACTGGTGTTTAAAAAAAAAAAAAAAAGTTCTCTCATCAATTACAAAGCATAAAACAGCGAACTCACCTTGTCCCATCAGTGACCTCGTCTCTGATCAGGGCAGGCTTTCATTTTCTCTCTGAGAACCAGGATTGGTCCAAGCCTGAATCATGCAAGAAACGCAAGGACTGCCGACTGCCCTGGCGGCTCTAGCAGAGTCTACTTTAATTTATTCACTGAGAACACAGATCACGTTCAGTCGAGATTTCAGATGGGCTCTGAGCTGCTCTTGCTGCAGGCACCGGATTGTTTATGATTATTATTTTTTTTTTTTTGTTAGCAAAGTCACACACTTTCTCTCCCCTCTATTGATTCACCGGAGTGAAAGAGAACAGCATCAGCTCGATCTGCTCTGTGCCTGGGCATGCCGGAGCCGGTGCCTGAAGAGCACAATGCCCTTCTCCTCTCCCGCCCTGCCATGAGGTGGAGGTCAGATGGCGAGCGAGGCTTCTGCATTTCTGAGAATTAGGTTAGGCAGAGGCATAAGATACCTTTGGCGATAATTAATAATGCTGTGCTTGAAAAAACATAAAAGTACTGCACAGTCTCTGAAAGCACAAGGTTGCAGAAGTCCCCCTTATGGGTCACTCAGAAAGTTCCTTCCTAATTCTTCCCTCGGGTGGGAATGCCAGGGAGGCTGCACTACCCACCCCCGGGAAGCTGAAACCCCCAACAGCAAAGATTCCCCATGACTTCTTACTCCCCTGCCTCTGCCCTTTGGCGTTAAGGTAACTCAGCCCTCCAAACCATCCTAAGGAAGGAAAATCCATGTCATGAGGGGCAAAGAAGAAGCCGCCCAGCCTATGTAGCACTGCCTCATACTGCACGACCTTATTAGAGGCTTTAGGGTTTGATGGGAAGGGAAACCACTGCTCCATCTCTCCAGTCCTCTGCTCCCTGGGTTTGCAAACCCAGGACTTGGTGGGGGGAGCCTGGCACAGGGGAGGAGGGACAGCAAGAGGCTGTGGGAACATGTTACTAAGCCAATTCCTCCTACCCCTGGCTGGGCTCAGGCCAAGTGAGCCAGAAGCACAGGATCTTGAAGATCCTGAGGGGAAAATCCAGGCCACGGACATTCAGTAATAAGCACTGGCATAAAACTTGCCAGGCTTTTACAGGATCAAATCATGGTTTACAATACTGCAATTCTGCAAGGCACGTATGTGAAGGGTTTCTTTACTACTACCTCAGGGAGGAGAAACCAAGACACTGGAGTGACTTGCACATGTCCATGTAGGAGAGTTGACACTAGAAATCAGGAATTGTGCTAGTTGTATGGCTTCTGTGTAAAAAAAAAAAAAGAAATTCCAATTTGCTTATTTGTTGTGTGAGGGTTTTTTTCCTGTTAGTTTTATGACCACAGTTCCATCACCTCAAAAAAATGAAGACAAAAAGGAGGATCTAAAATAATTAAGGTCAGCTATATGTAGCAAAGGGAAAGGGTATTTGCAGTAGGGGATCAAGATTTTGTGGTTGGAATCTGTAGAGAAACATAATCTTAGTGACAGCAGCTCACAGCAGACTGTCAGTCGCTTTACCTGCACTAATATTGAAATCTGCATTTGAGGCATGTCAGAGAAGTACTAACCAAAGGCAGAAAATTATAAGTAACTTTGCTAATTTTCTCCCTTAGCAGCAGAAAGCTAACCTTGCAGCGCACCGCTGGCCTGGGCTGGAGGCTGCTGCCACCGCCTCTTATGCCATGAGACAGCAGCACCCTCAACAGGGAAAGCCAGGTCCAGAACTGGGTTTGGCCCACCCAAATCCACGAACACCAAGCCTCTAGTATGTGAAAAGCGGGCTTTTGCTCTCTGCGAGGGGTTTATTGCTAATGGGTTTTTTCATCTTTAATAATGCAAAATGGTCATATTTTTTGGTTGGTTAAACCACCGTTTTCAGTGAATAAATTTCTCATGAGAATCCAGGTGCTTTAGAAAATGACATCTCTAGTTCAAATGGGGACGTGTTTGAATGGCAGGCTGCAGAGCCATTTCCAGTTATGGGCTTCAAGACCCAGAAGCCTGCAGCCATGTGAACACACGTCCATGCTCTGGCTCACCAGCCGGCTCACCAGGGATGCTCTGACCCTCAGCATTACCACGTCTGTGCAGGAATGCGCCCTCAGCAGCAGCCTGGAGCCCTGTGCTGGTTGCCCAGGGCTTCTTCCACAACGCACAGGCAGAAGCACACACCTAGGGACACAACTCTCACCTGCAAACCACAGGGGAAGTCATTTCACTGGACAACAGATACAGCCCACATAAAAGGGCATCTCTTAGACCCCACATCTCTTCAAATCTGAGGTGCTGTTACCTGGGCTATGCCAAAGCATTTGTCTGCTGTCAGAAATCACAGCCCTGAATGTCTCTCTCAACTCTTCTGCCTTCATTTCAAAAGACAGAAGATGCAAGACAAAAGCAGCAGCACGTGCTTTTACCCTGCAAAACAGAGGATCATCCGTCACCAGTTCTCTCCTTACAGAGGAACCAAACTGCTCCCTGGAGATGTCTCTCCCAGAGGCAAGAGAGAGGGTGTCCTGGCCACCAGGAGAGGTAAGCCTGGAGGGTGAGTCCAGCCAGGGAACTCTTCGACACCGTGTCAGAGAAGCTGAGGCTCCGTGAGCCCCACGATGCGATGCACAGTAAGTGCTCACCTGGAAGAAAGGAGCGCTTGGCTCCAAAGACCAATACCAAACCGGAATATTTTCTGCTCTACTTCTCATATAGGTCATTTGCGATTCAAAAAAGGATTGGAGAAAGGGCAATTATAAAATCCTTAATGTACTACTAAAATATTTATGATAGCTCAGCTTCCCAAAACTCACAGATCTCTTTGGATGACTAAATACACACTTCCATTATGCAGCTAACCACAAGGTATCCACCCAGAACTGCTAACGATAGCATGAAGTACCTTGAATGCATTTGATTCTAAAAAAAGAGATATTGTCAAATAAATGCATTAAATTCAGCTCTAAATTTATGATACTGTAGGCATTAATTGGGACTGAAATCTATAAATCTTTCTTTATATTAACTGTCTATTTTATCAGCACTGATTGAAGATACTTTTTCCTCTCCTTGAGAAAAAGAGTGAAAAAAGGGTTCAGCACCAACAACTTACTGGGTCTGGAAATGCTGTTCTAGGTGACCGCGTTGCACGACCTCTGAGCAGTGTTCTGTGAAAGGGCAGCTAACCATTAGCTTGTCCAGGAGGTTATTCACTAGTATGCTGGACTTCCTGCACGTCTGGAGAATCACAAGCTTGCGGTCCATGGGGCAGAAGTCCTTTTCCACAAGGAAGTTCGTAAGGCAGGCTGTGCAGAAGGTGTGGCCACAGAGCGTGTCTAATGGCTGAAGCAAAGGTTGCAGGCAAATGTGGCATATCAGATCATCATCTACTTCTTCGGTGTAGCTGTACAAGTGGTTTTCTTCCGGTAAATGCGCTTGGCCGCAGGTAACACAGAGTGGCGGGGATCTGTCCTCCATTTCTTCTTCTTTCTGGCTCATAATCAGAATTGATGCAATTCAAAAGAGGGCAGATGGAAATACCCGACCTGTTTTCTATTCGTGAGAGCTGCAGCAAGGCTTGTGTGCCATCAGATCTGTGGGGAAGAAAGCCAAAGGGTTATGTTCTGGATTGTTTTCTCTTACCATACTTACAGTATGTATCTGGATATGAAGTACTGTAGCAGGGTTTAGGGAAGGACTGCATCTTTGGGATAGGAGGGTGAAGTAAAGAAGTGAAAAAATTTTTTAAAAGAGAGGGTTAACTCCAGGGACTTCTTTTCTTTTAAATCTAGCTCAATTTACACAAGTACTCTCATTATAAAGAAAGCTATGAAAATAGGAAGAATAGTACAGGCATTTAAAGGTTGAAAACCTTAAATTAACATATAATTGCAGTTCCAGTCAGCTGATTTTGTGGTCACACTACTTCTGCTGGAAAAGCAGCATCATCTGTAGGCAAACATTGCAAGACTGTATGCAGAAATACAGGTAAGAATAACGGTTACTGTCCAAGCCGCCTGCTCAGCACAGAGAGGGAGAGCAGGAGCTTTACCTAACACACACCAGCGTACAGACACTGTACACGCAGCCGGAGGGAGGACACTCTTGGGGTCATGAGGATTTAGAGCTTGGGACCCTCTAGACCATCCTCTTCCCGCAGCAGCAATGGATCTTTCTGATTTTCAAAACCATTGATTACAAGACCCCATCTTTTACATTATGCACAATGGCGTTAGAAAAAACGTACTTTGGGAAGAGTTCAGATCTTCGCTGTCTCAGGGACCTGGCACGCTGCATTCAAAGCTTGTCTGCTTATCCCCCCATGGCACTGCTCTGGATACCTCAAGTCAAGCAGTTATAACCATCTGCACCAGCATAACCAGCTCAAAACTTCATTTTACTTCCCAAAGCACCAAATACCTCATGTGCTGAAGTGAAGTCCGTAACATGATGCCAAGTACTGTATCACGCAAAATTAGGCCTATTCCCTTCATAATTTGTGTTACAGAAACCCAGTACATCCCTAACTACAGACCCAATTAGCTCTGGCCAGAGCACCTGCCTGCTGGTATTTTAAAGATGTAAACTCTGTGGGTGGCAGCAAAACTGAAGAGCAATTTGTAGTTTTTACTTGATGAACCCCGACTGCTCGTTGGACCACTTATGTCTCATTACATCTATGCTTATTTTGATATACTGCTTTGAAAATAAACATGAAGATATAAAACATGCAATGGCCTAATTACTACTCTTCCTTGAAAATGTAAATCTTATTTGCTGCTCTGCTGTAACGCTGTACCCTTCCTTCCAGCTTGACTTAATTTGCTGAGACAACGTGTCAGCCTCAGACACCCACGTTTGAGGGCGAATGAGGGAAAGAATAAAAAAAATCTGACTATGACAGAGCACATTTTCATATAAAATAAAACCTTATTTTTACGTAAAGCTCATGGGCTCTAAACCTGGGAAATAAAACTTTAATATGGCAGGGTTTTTCTGACATAAAGGTAAAATGATAGCCCCACTAACTCTAACCAGATGCTTAAATGTCAAACATTCACTTCAATGCTTTGCTAGATCCTATTCTTATGTAGCAATTATGCTAAGTGGCTGTATTATACCATGTTTTGCTTGCAAGACCAAGTTCTGCATAAGCTCTGTCTCCTGATTAGCAGTAGCTTCATTTGAATTAAAATCATCGCCTATTAGAATTCTTGCAAATATTTAAACCACTCTATACTGTGGCAAATGTTTCCTTCTGTAAAAATATTCACTAGAGCTTTATGAACAGCTCTTTGTGAAGAAATGAACATCTTTCTATAGTGCAGAAAACAGCTCTACCTGCTATCTTAGTATAGGAATTAAAAACAGTATTATTTGGTTCTACTAAGGTGACAAACAGCAAAATGAAACAAGAGAAAAAATGATCATGAGGCTGAGGTGGGGACTGTTTGGGCACTGCAAGTGACTCCTGGTAGGCAGCTCTTGGCCAGCTTCTCGACGAAGCGGGGTGACCACGAGCTGGTGTTTGATCTAGGAGTATCTGTGTTTCACAGAGTGAGAGGGAGAGCATTCAGCTGATCTCCGCATCCCTCGCTCATGGAGGGAGCCCATCCGAAGTCAACAGGGCCGCTTGCAAGAATAGCAATACGCAGCTTGGGAATTTGCAGGATTGTGGCTTTAAAAATAGCCATAAAATGAATTAGACATCAATAAAGCATGACAAAAATAGCATTGCTTTATGAACTTTGGTTTTTCCTACACTTTTGAAATGCCTTGCACCCGGGGCAACCAGGGGAGCGGGCAATATCATGCTGTTTCTCCACTCTCCTGCCATGTCCCCTTGTACCAGCACACACAGGTGGGCCCCTGTGGGTGCTCTCCCCATGCACCACGTGCCAGAACACGGCCAACCCCAACATTTTGTTGCCTCATGGATGTTCCCAAGGACAGAAACTCTTGCTTCCTGCTGGCAGGAGACCCAACACGCAGCTCCCATCAGCGAGCTTGCTGAAAGCTGGACCCAAAGCCCTGCTCTGAGGCAGGAGCAGCCCACAGGAACAGGAGCACGGGCATCCGAACAGCTCTAACGGGCATCTGTGCTCTAACCCTGAAAGTACCACTCCTCCGCTCCCACTTGTACAACACATCAACTCCCTTGATACAAATTAGGTACAACTGAAAACAGTGCTACAGCTCCAAAGCGACTACAATTATTTCTGCAATGACAACAGAGGAAGAGTGGCATTGCTGCCTAAGGCCATGCTCTGCTGCAGCAAAAACAATGCAAGAAGCCCCAGCAGACACAAAGCCAGACTGTCCTGGCCACATTACAGATACTCTTTATGAACCTGACATGCTAATAATGCTTTGCTACTGAAAAACTGCAGGTGTGGGGAGCTGTACCTGAATTTTACAATGTTTACATAAATTACAAATACTTGCTACAGCACAGGGAAACAAAAACATCCATGTTAATTAGTAACAGGCATTGAATTTTTAGGAGGACTTAATTCAAGTCCTATGGCCTCTGTTATTTAGAAAATTTAGACGAGGACGAGAGAACAACATAAATTCTGGAAAAAAAAAAAAAATCTATCAGCCTCTTCTGGCTACCTTCTTAAATTGCTGGACATATCAAGCAATAAAATGATCGCCGCCTGTCTTTGGGAGGTGATTATACCACCACAGGAGTTAGCATGGAGGGCATGCGATGGAGTTGTTGCAAAACAACGGACAGATTCGGTCAGAGGCAGATGTTGTTTGCAATCATTTGTATTTATAACATTTATATGCTGTCATAAAAAAACTACATAAGTAATTTCATGTCCTTTTAGGAAGCTTATAGCCTTGGTGTTAAGCTTTGCTAATGATTCCTTTTGAACAATGCAGACGAGAGAGAAAACGAGATTTAAAATTGATCTGCTGATAACCAGTGCATATTTCTACTTCTATTAACTATGAATAATAAAATATAATTTGAGCAAGGAACCTTATACAGGTAGATGGTAAACCACGGGTAAGTGAAAAAAGGCAATTATTACCTATTACGTCTCTCCTTTGAGGTCTGTGTGAGGGTGAGGAGAGCGGGAAGAAGGGGGGAGGAATCCTACATCCCTCTGCAGTCAGTGTCAACACCACTGGCAACCTCAGCAGGGCGAGGATGTCACCTTGGCACTCTCACGCTGGCTTACTGCGAGAGCCGTATTGATAGGCACCGGTTGCTGCATGGATGATTGGCAGGAGGAGCTTTTAGAGGTGGTGGTGGTGCCATGCCCAAGAAGACAACACCAGCGTTTGCCACTTTGCTGCTGTGCAGGAAGTTTTCAACAACTTGGGTCCCAGATTTAGCATAACTGTACAGCAACTAGCACAGCTTGGCTTAGATAAATACAATTAAATACTGATTTGTAAGAATTTCACAGTGTTGTGCCCAGGAATATGGTGCAAATGATGAAGGAAGAACACTGTTATCCTGGATATCCATATTGCCAAGCTTTGAGCCACAAGCTGGAATGAGGATGGTCACATCAAGGCATGAAATAACCCCTAGGGCTGTGAGTACAGTAAAAGCCAGTATCATGGTAACATGTTTTTTTTAAAAAGTTACCCAACAGACTGCACTGATTTGAAGGAGTTTGCATCTTACGGTCTTCACTGCTTAGGAATTTGCAGCCACTGGAAGTGTTTAAGAGAATAACAAAACAAACCCAGACAAAAAGCATGGTCAGCAAACATGGAGAGTCAGTAGAGAGAAAGTCTTTCATGTTCTTGCACAGCCAAGCCCGTAGTTGTCCCACCCCAATGAAGCATTTTTAAGCTTAAATCCTGACTTACCATCACAGTTACACTGGCAGCAGTGTTAGCAAGAGGAGGGCTCAGCGAGCAGAATGGCAAAGCCCCACCGCCTCTGCCCAGCCACGCTGTCAAATATTAACCCAGCAGTTCAGGAGGCTGCACTTGGAAGTAGCATGGCACAAAGTAGAAGAAGCTTCAGGTAGCAAAAAATGAGCAACCAAGGCTAAAAGAGAAAGAATTAAGTGGTGAAAGATAGTGAGGAAGTGGCTAACACAGGAAGGAATAAGCAGATGCCTAAAGGCCAGAGAAACAGTGATGCCTGGAAGGGCAGCAACCGGCTTAAATCCCAAATCGTGTAAGACAAGCCAGTGAATGGGCATCACTGGAAAATGAAGGAGTGACACAGATGAGCTGCAAAACAGCTAGAGGAATTTAGCTCCAGTTGCTCTGAAGTAGCATGGCTCGGGGATAATGAAATCCTTCGAGTCAAGGGAAAGGGTGGCCAGCATGCAAAAGGAAAATGGATTCTGAATAGTACAGTAAGATCACTAAATATGAGTTGGTTTTGTTTTGTTTTTTCTCTCTGTGTATTTAATTAACATATTTTATTAATGCTCCTGTTTTATTTTTGGACTCTAAGCATGTGCATAACAAATCCTATACCCACTGATTAAAAGGGAATGCCTTTTCATGCCCTGTTTCTCTACCGCACAACAGCATAGGAGGTAGAGGTACTACCAACAGAGCTGTCGTGCTCTTCTTAGCTGGCCTGTGATAACAAAGCCGTGCTGCATTCTTCCCCCAGCACCCTGCATGGGCTGTTATCTCCTGTGAATGTGCTCCTCTAAATGAGTCACCGCCATCCTTTAATGCAGATCAGCAGGGCACTGGAGGGCCAAAGGGGCTGGTCTGCAGGTGTGTAAGGAAACTGCTCCATGGCAGCAGTATTGCCAGCTGCTAAGTTAGATGCTCGTTATTCTTCCAGAGATGCTTTTACCTGGCCTTCCTTTCACCCCACTAGCTGTGAGCATGCTACAACCAACATCTGCCTTTCTTGATACTCGGCTTGTTTTGCTGAGAGCCCGGAGACTGCCATTTTGCTTGTTAATGTTAAAAAATACCCACATAAAATTGCTAGGAGACTTGGCACCTTTCACAGTCACAGAATTAACTCTTCAATGAAGGCTCAGCCCAGCTGCCAGTGGCTAGACTTGGGCAGTCAGGAGATGCGGGCATTGTCCCCATCTAGTGGCTCACCCACACCGGGGAGAAGAGTGGATCACAGCCAGGAGGGAGGAGAGGTCCTCCTTCACCCTCTAGCAAAAACTCAAAACCCTCAGGTTATGCAGGATTAGCTGTGACAATACTCAGGAGAGCATAGCCCTTACTACTCCTGTGAGAATCCAGGTTACAAAATCACTCCACCTATTTCATATTCAGGGTTTTATAATGAGGCATCAGGTTGAACACTTATACAAAACTATTTGCCATTAGTTAGAGAAATTTTAACACTGTTTTAATTTATTATCTTTCATCAAACTGTCTTTCCTGGTAGCAGGCCTCTCAGCTTTCCCGTTACTGTGTTTTGTACCACCAACTGCTTCTCTCCGACTGAAGTTTTTTATAGATTACACTGCCTTTGCTGTTCAAGGTAGTACTTATTTTGGAGGCCATTGGGCAGCCTGTTTGTTTTACAATACTAGACAACAGTTGTGGAAAACATTATAGAGTGACCCATACTCAAGTAATACCTATCATACAGTATTTTCCATCCCAAAAGACAGTGATTCACATTCCAAAGATCTGGCTAAAAAATATCATATAATAATTTGCATCAGCCTTGGCATAGCTGCACTTAAGGCCAAAGGGGTGAGTCAGTCTGCCTAGATTTGAAACTCTGTTCAAAGGAAGGTTATAAAACACTAAGGTGCCTAAAACCTTATCATCACATCTTAGGATCAGTGTTCCTCCTATGCCTACGTGTTTCTTTGTCTCCCCCCTCCCCCGCCCTTATTTTTAAATCTGTTCTACCTATAGAAAAGTCACAACATTTTCTTTCTGTCTGAGGCATAATCAGTAGTAGACCATCTCCAACAAAGACTTGTTATGGGTAGAAGTGAGATGCATACCTCCAGGTAAAAAGTCAGTAGCTGGAGAAGATTTGGGGATCCCGGAGATATTGATTTAGCAGATAAGAGTTCAGCTTGACTTTTAAAATTATAGGGAAGACTGTTAGAGCTGTCTCTTAGAGGAAAACAATTGTCTTTAAAAGTTCAGCACATCAGTACAGAATGTCTCTGAGACAACAAACAGGAGCTCCAAAACCTCTCCTTTGCCTGGCCCCAGCTTTAAGACAGCTGGTTTTTCAAAGTTATTATTAGTCAAAAAGTCCTTCTCAGAGCTTATAACAATCAAAGCACTTTGCAGAGCCTTTAGCGATGAAAGGCATTTCCAACTGAAGAGAAAAATCCAACAGTACAGTACAGTAGGTGAATAACCCCGACTTTTTAAGTTGTAGCTCAAGCTGTGAAACTTAACAGAAATGTCATACTGTGCCTGCACGCACAATAACTTCAAAAACCAGAACCAGATTATTTAAAAATAAAAATGGTTTTCTCTGTGGCTCATGCTGGAATTTACAGAATAAACCAATGTTGGAAAAAGTTTTTTGTTGTGGAGTTATGTATCTGAAACGTCTGTTAGGAATGTATGGAAATACACTCTGCTTTTTTGTCTGTCTCTTTCTCGCACACCCACGCAAACCTGAATTGCTCTTTCTGACGATTTCATGGATACAGAACTTTACTCAGCATGTTAAAATGAAAAAATTGAGCCCAGAAGTAATTTGAGAATATTAGGAACAGCTGGACGAGATTCGAGTGAAGAGAAGATTTGAGTAAGACAGCACGTATCCTCAGGTTAATCTACCGACAGTACAAGGAACATGTCCTGTGAATGAACTCACCTCAGCAGAGGTAGTATTTCCGAGAAGACTTGTTGCTGGCATGCCTCTAGTTGCCAAATACTATGTTCGTTGAGGTAATAATTTCTGTTTCTTGCTTTTTTCAAAGTTCAGTAAACCCAGACTAGAACCAACAGCTTATGCCGCAACTACAAGCTCGGACTCCAAGCCCAAAGACGAGCTGTAGCAGAGTGGGCAGGCTGTGGGTAACTGCTTCCCAAAGGCACGCGCTCTACCTGCGCAAAGGAAGTCAATCATGCGGCCGAAGCCAGACTATGTAAGCAATTATGATTGACTCCTAAAGTGCTTCCTAAACATGTGCTCATCCTAATTAACATAATAAATGCCATCAGCATTTCACATACTAAATTATAAAATTGTCTTGCTAGTTATGTAACAAAAGGAGCGTTACCGCTCTGATTTGGCTGATTGCTCTGGCTCACTTTGGCAAGACTGGCAGCCTCACAAATACCACAAGCTTGCTTTCAGCCGTTTAGACCAAATCACAAAACTGTATTTCCGTGGCTAGATAACCCCAGCTGCCTTTCAAGATGCTGGTAGCTAGGAATCGGTACAACAGTCCATGCAAACTGCGTGAGGGAGTGCATCCCCAGTCCTTGCTCCAGGTGTGTCTGGTGTGTCTCTGTGATGGGAGACACATGTCTGCCCATCTTCCTCCTGTGTTTCAGAGCAAGGAAACGTGGGCCTGCGGACCACTGTGGAGCTATGGGCTACTCCAGCCAGGCACTCCTCAATCCAAACAGGCTAGCTCCCAGGCATATACGGACCCACGTTTGTTACCTCGCAACAGTGAGACATTACACAAAAACCTTGCTATTACAGAGTAAAGTGCAAAACTTGGAATAAAATGCATTTCTTTAAAATAAAATAAAATAAAATGCTCTGTACCTTCAGCATGAATTTGGTTCCTGATATTAACTTCATAACACTGCTTCTACCCTGTTTCCTAAAGAAATAGGGCAGTTCTGCACATTTTCTTTCTCTCTCTGCGGGTCTCTTCATCCATCCCTGCTCTTTTTCTCCCCAGTACCTTTTGGATTAATTTTCCAATTTCAGCCCACTCTGACAGAAGTCTCCATATACATTAAATTATCACAGTTCCCATGGGAATAGGTGACTGGGTAGGAGACAGAAAAAAGTTAACACTCCCACAAAACGCAAGGCTGCAGAGTAAACCCAAACCATACTGGACATCAGTGAAGACAAGCAGGAAAAAAGAACTATGCATAGCCAGCCCTCAAGAAAAACTAATGTTGGAGGTACACCATATTAGACAAAGCCACAGGGAAATAGTGTTCACTAATTCTTCTGCCCACTGAACCCTGATATGTAATCGAAAAAGCTTGTTCTTTTGATTCCCTTCCATTCCCCACTTCCAGCTTCCATGCCTTACAATGCACAGCAGCACAGGCACTGAGATGGCCCATACCATCAACAGAGGGACCTACCTGAACAAAAAGGTTTCTCCCTAGGCATGCCCCTTGCTTTCTGACTTCCTAATGAGTGGATGTACTTTTTACGATGTTCCCGAGGCCAAATGCACCCAGCCTCTTTGAGAAGAGCAAGATACCCCTTCCTCCACCATGCATTGTTCAGCTACTGTCCAAGCTGGCCTAGCTGAAATTGCACAGCAAAACTCCCTGTGACCCTTGTCCATCAGGGGAAAAAACGGCCCTCGGTGTGACTGCAAGCTGCTGCCAGTATGCAAGGGTAAGGGGCTAGGGGGTACTGGGGAGCAGGAAAAAGGGGCTGCTCATGCTTGAGGTAGATGGAAGGCACAGCTGGATGGTGGCACCCTGATTGCCAGTGGTGCCCATTTAGTCTCAGAGAAGACTTGCTTGTCCTGATTAAAATGTTTTGCTCCCCGTGCTTTGAAGATTCTGTGTCTTCAGACAGGAGGTAAGCAATCTCGTTGACTTCCTTATCTGTGGGACCAAGAACATTTACCAAAAAAAACACCAACCCACCCTCAGCACCCTCTAAAACACTTTAAAGTAGCTTTTATCTCTTTTGTGGTGCAAACTCCATTGTGGTTTTGCAAGATGACATTTATGTTGGTAAGATGAAGAATGACCTGCCCAATTTACTCGCAGCTTCGTGATGTCCGAGCAGCTCAGCCAGCACAAATACATCCTGAGAGCACCTGTACATCCCCTGTTAGATGTTCACTCTGCACAAACACAACGCAACATAAAATCGCTGCAAGAGCTACAGCATCTGCACAAACAGCGCGGCATGCTGACCACGTGTCCTCCATGCAGGCCTGCCCTACTTAACTTGAAAATAACAACGCCATACACAAAATGAAATGCATGGGAATGTGAAAATCTTAATACAGCTTCACAATAAGTCTTAATCACTCTTTCCAGTCCTCTCCCAGGGCCCCAAGTGGGTCAGCAGCGAAGGTGGGCGATGCTACCTCTCTGCCCCCTCAGTGCCAGGGGTGGGAAGAGCTGCTGAAGAGGGAACGAAAAGGCAGGGACAGAAAGCAGCGTGGAGGACTTCTGTCCCAGAGCACATTGAAGCCTTACACCTCACCCTGCCTCCCACAGCAATGGTGCCTGCCGCCCTCAGACCACACAGCATCTTCTCACATGTGACCATGAGATAACATTTAATAACTACATTTGATGGATAACCCTGCTAATAACATGTAATGAAGTAGAGCCGTGCTTTAATTACACTGTGCCTTTACAACTGCTCCTCTGATGCAGGAGTCTCTTAATGCTTGACAAACTGCTTAATGAGTTCTCACAACACCCTGTGGGGACCTTTTTTAGGAGCAGCCCACAGCGTGGTTAGGTGAGCCGGGGAAGGGGCAGCTGGCTGTTACCATGCCGCAGGGCTGGGCTCCCGTAATGCCGATGCCCAGCCTCCATCACAAGAGTCCTTGTGCAGCAATGTGGCCACAGAGATGCTCTCAGACCCTATCTGAGGGAAAGGCCTCACAAACTCTTGACTTCTAGGACTGCATCCTCTGCTTTATGAACATGCTCCTATGGGGGGACAGCAGCAGCTTGCAGCAGTTTGCAGCAGCTGGCTCCCCAGTGTGACGAGTCTAAGCAACAGAAGAGAATATTGTAGGTAAAACCTCTGGCCCGTTGCACTCAATGGCAAAATTAAGCAAATTCAATGGAGCAAGGATTTAGTCATCTGTATCTCAGTTCTCCTTATGTTGCACCTAACTCCAGTACTACAATTTATTTATAATTATTATTATTAAAGATTATATATATAATCTCTAATTTAAGTTATAGGTCTGTAAATGTCTACAACTTAAATTATATCTGTATCTTACTGTTTCCTTCTCCTGTCACTTGAATTCACAAAAAATGACTGAATAAACGAATTCTAACCAGAAAAACAGTCTCTGTTGAAGAACTCTATGAAACAGTGACACTCTGCTCTTTAAAATAACATAATCCGAAGCACTGCCTGCCACCCAGTCCCAGGGTGAAGGCTGCTGGGGCCCAGTCCCATTCAGGAACCTGGAAAAAGGAGGGCACAAGCCCAGGAAGTGTAGTCAGCAAGTAAATTTCAACAACTTCAGATATAGCCCAGAGGCAGCCTCCTAAATAATGGGCAGACACAGAATACGTAGCTGAAAAGAGAAATTTCAGGGGGCAAGGAGAAGAAGTTTGGATGAGCTTACAGGCATTTTGCAATGCCGAGTGCTGAATTTCACATTTAAGAAAAATGCACTGTTTGAAAGAGGGAAACATATTGCACGCCGAAGAGGCTGAACCCAGCAGCCCAGCTACTGTGGTGTGACTATCAGTTTTCTGGTGTTAACACTGGTTACTTTTCGGGTCTTGAACAAACAGCATACAATCTTTCATTCAGTTATCTCTCTTACGAAGTAGTGCTGACAGTGCCCATTTATATTTGCTGATAGTCTCTATTGCTCATTTGGGAGTGAGCTGTGCGCTAGAGCTTATAACCGTCTTCCAAATGGAAAGGACTGGGGAAACACAAAATATTCGAGGAGGACTGAAAGCAGCGCTCTAGCTAAGGCTGTGCAATAGTTTCCATGCCAGGGCACCTTTTTGTAGCAGGATAATGACTAAGATCCCTGTCCAGCAAATGCCTCAGCAAATAAATTTTGTTTATTATAGTGATCAAGCTGTCAGCTACCAAAACACATCCTCTAGAGCCTGGGTCTGCCCTCATTTGCTCAGTGCTGGGAAACAGCATCCTTATGTATGGTACTGCTCACTGGACTTGATTCATCACTGCTTTAATTGGGGTTTGGTGGGAACTCCCCGATAAAGTCCATTGCTAATTAATATGCATGTGTTGCTGATGGCCTTGTAACATTCTCCTTAAAATGAAGAGGCTTACTAAGGTTTTGTCAGCCAGGATACACGAGTGACACCAGCCTGGGAAAGATTGTTAAGTCTGTGGCTGAATTAATACCTGCTTCCAGAACCGGTTCTGTGGGTGTGGAGGCCAATTGTGTGCTGCTTAATCCCGTAATGAGAAACCAATTAGGAATTACGTGCTTAAACTGTCCTGCTTCCTGCATCCCTCCACATGGTCAGATGTGATCTGCTGCATGCAGGCGGGCAAGGGGATTTTTTAATTCTTTGAAATTCCTCCTACAAGTCATAGCTACTTCAGCACCTCAGACCCTTTTAGACTGGTTCTAAACTGCTATATTCTTTTAAATAGCAGTCGTATGACACCTCAGACCGAAACTATGAAAACCCAAAGCTATGCTACAAGTTTTTTTCCAGCACTGAGTTCTACTTGCAAAATCCTGTGTGAACTGATACTGTTAAATATATAGCACAGAGCTACAAACAAAAATCAGCTTGGAAGGAGAACAGCAAATAAAATGACAGCATTACCCATATTTTTTAACATCAGCATCTCAACAGCATCTATACCATGTAGGCATGGAAAGCAAAAGACTAGGGAAAAGACAAGAAAAAGTGGACTAGAATTATATCCAAAGTCAGATCAAAATTTACTTGCTTTCAGACAAGCCATTTTCTGAAAAGATGCATCAATCCAGGCAGAGAAGTAGCCATCAACCCTTAATAAGAAATTACTGGCACATGGAAACCATCGTTGTATTAAGGCTCTTTATTTTAGTAAGAATGTTGCAGGTGTATTGAAGTAAAACTGGAGGACCAAGGAGAGGGTTGCCAGGAGCCGCTAGACAGGTAGGAAGTTTCAAGGCGTTCAGTTCCTTGATTCCCTTGTAAAGGAGTAATTGATGTTTACTCAGAGAGGTGGCAACAGTATGCAGTTGGAGGCGGTTGTACGCGACAGGAGCTGCCTACTTAACTGCTCCCTGAACATTTACCGAAGGTGAAAGTTTCTGCTTCTGTGTTGAGTCTCCTCAAATCACATGTTTCGGGCAATGATCTTTTTTACAGATTCAGTTTGAGTCTTTGGGAAAAGCCTGGGAAAGATCAACTGCATCTTTGTGCATCCCAGTTTCTAGGAGCAAAAACTCCAGTGGAAGAACTGGATGTGCACTGCAAACAAATGCCAAGTCAGGCAGCCTTGCACGATACCAGTGTCTGGCCATTTTAACCAGAGAAGGGCCTTGTTACCTCGCCAAAAGGCTCTGGCAACAGAGTCCCTCAAAATCAGCTGCAGGCTTCCATGAGAGGAGCCAGGCAGGCCAGGCGGCAGCACCCAGCCGTGCAGACAGGACTGACAGCTCCAGAAGTACGGAACTGCTTCCCTCCAGCAGCCAGCCTGGAGGAGACTCTGCGTTTGAAAGCCTTTACTAATTTACCTTCCTGCTGGAAACAATGTTGCTTGATTTCCTGGTTTACAGTGAAATGAAGCTAATCTATCATCTTGTCCTGCGTGCAAGATTTATTCACATTTTGCAAAAGAAAAGCTATGCTGGGGGAAGATGCCAGCATCTTCAAACTTCTTCCAAAAGACAATTCAATTTTCTCTTCTGATAGACGATCACAACCCAGAGCCAGGAACATTCCTCTTTCCAACTCTGTGCTACAATGAAGTCCTGATGCAGTTAATGCTTGAGCACATGGGCTTGGAGCAGCCTTCCAAAAAGCAGAATTCGTGTGAGCGAAGGGGAGGACGGTTGTACAGGACCACGAACAAGAGAAATTAGCAGCAGGAGAAAGAATATTTTCAGGTGGCAAGAAAAAGATAACTAAAAGACAAGCTTCCCCAGATTGATTCAATTTATATTTTTGGAAAATATACGTAGGCTCTGAGGTTTGGGGTGGAAGAATACAAAATAGCAAATTAGTAACAGATTACTTCCTTAAGAGGAATTTTCAGTCTCAGGAAAGTGGATGGGAGTATTGAGGATACAACTCCTTGCAAGGCAGCAGCTTTCCAAATGCCTGACAGTGAATCCTGGCTTTCATTTACAGACCAGCATTTGTGTTTTTGTGACAACAGTGGATAATAGACAGTGCTGTTTCAATAAAGTGGTGGAGCTGCCTTGATATTGCTCTGCATGAACCTGAATGAGCAAAGGAAAACCCTTTGGAGGGTGGGATGAACTGGGAGCTTCATTTCTACAGGAGGCTGTGGGAAAACAAGTGCCTTCTGTAGTGCCCGGTCCAGTCACCTAAGGTATTCTTGCTTTTCCTGCTCTTGGAGGAACACTTTCCTAGCCATCAGGCACCCGGGGAAAGCACAAAATACAAGTCTAACATGCACACCTTTCCTGTTTTTTATGTTTTTCCTTGGTAGATGTCAAAGCGGCCAAGAGCTTGATGCAAGCACTCCATCACTAGTCATTAGAAACACCCCAAAACATTCTTAGCTTTAAACTTTTTAACAGGCCCTGATGATTTATGTATTTGCACCTCTTGCCTACCAAGTACTTTAAGTATATGCTTCAGTGCGTGAGGATGTCCACGTATCCTCATTGCAGTCCTGGGTTCCATATTGGTACATCTGTTCTTATATGTGTTCTCACATGAACGATCGGGATCATCGGTAGAAATGAAACTTACAAAAAGTTATGTGTATTCATACATATTGACAGGTTTGCAACCATTGCATATATCTGTACTGAATTACAAGACGATTTGAGTTAAGAACTGAGTATAAATTTAAGTAAATAGAGGAGAACATTAGCTAAAGATAAAAACTAAACCAAGTTCTTTTTCTCTCCTCACCTCAGTTATATGCAAAAAAACAAGCTGCAAGATACAGCAGGGGCGAATGTAGCCTTGATTTACCTCCTACGGTGGCAGCAAGACTTTGTGGGTTTTAACCTGGGGGAGGGGAAGAAATGGGTTTCCAGAGGATTAATAAAACGATGGGCTAAAGCAGCTGCAGTACAAATGGCACCTCTCCACAGATAATCAGTTGGATTTTAACAGACTTTACTGAAGAAATAGACCTTCTTAGCAAAAGGGAGACAGAAAACCAAACACATCTAGCTAACAAAAAGGTAATGAACTAAGCATGGCACTTTTGCATACTATATGTATGGAAGTAGTATTTTAAAACTGGCTACCAAGAAACGCAGCAGCCTACAAGTATGTTATACAGCATTCTCTGTGCCATTATGAAAATTATCCCTGCATTAGATTATGGGGAGATTGAATCACTAGTGACAGACACAGTAAATATTTATCGCTGACTTGCTGCATGGCACTCCTGAGCACGCAGGCTGAGGTTCGGACCCACTCCCTCCTGCCGCAAACCAGGGCTGGTTTGTTTGCCAGAGCATTTTCTTCCACCTTCGCTTCTCTGGAACAACTTGCACCCAACTTAAGGGTAAAAGTGGGAAGAGCACAAAAAACAATACAAGTCTTTAAACTCACGTGTCTGGCTTTACTGTGTCTCTCATCCACTGCTGGCAGAGTCCTGCAGGTGTAAAATCGCCGGGCCTGGGCAGGCACCAGCAGGCGGGGGCACCGCACTCAGCCTTCAGCCCCGTCTCTGCAGGCAGAGAGCGGCCGGCGGCCGTGTCAGACGGGGAAGCCTATGGCATGACAGAAGGTACAAAGACAAGCCGAGTTGCATAAACCTGAGCAATTTAAGGTTTAGAAAACCACACCCTCCCGGTCATTTCTCCAGATAAGCCTGTGTAGGCTGCTCAGACAACAGTGTAATTTGACGCTTTTACTTTTCTTTCCGGCATATACCAAAGTTCATTTTCAGTTTGGCTCTTCCTTGCTTTTCTTTTCTTCTTTCAGCCTTGTAATCAACATGGTTCAAATTTAATAAAGTCAAGTGGACCATCTTAAAAATTGCTTCAAGATGAAAGATGCCTTTTAGCTTTCCCCTCAGAAAAGGAAGATGAGGCCTGCAAGCTCTAACCTCGAGTCCATGCTTCAGAAGCTGGAATTTCACCTTGTTCCTGCACACCTGAAGTTGATGGTGAAGACTTGAACCATGTAAGAGCAATTTGTAAATTCTGGAATCAACTGGCTAAAAATACAAGCTCTGCTGATTTTCTGAACATCACAAAATAAAGACTGCTTTAAATCCTTTTACCCAGTAATTTTCAGTTTAAAAAGTACCCAAGAAAGGGGTAAGATGTACTGCAGATAAGGTGTTGTACTGCTGCACTGTAATGCAACAGCTGAGTGTGAATGTTAATTACGAAAGCAGCGGCAGCAAAAAAAGATCTTTTTTTAAAAAAATATTTTCAATGGAGGAAAAGAAACCCTGATCTGCCAACTACATGAATCATTAATAAATGCAATGACTTCAGCCATCATAAGCATTTGCTCCTAAGGAAGGAAGTGTTATTCAGGAAGCAAGGCAGCTTCGGAGATGGACTTGAAGCAAGCAACTGCAGTACATGCCGAAAACAGGCGGAAGGAAATCCCCAGCCTCTGATATAAACCTCTATGGCTACCAGGTCTTGGCCTCCAATTCGTTCTTACACAAGTTTGTTTCCCTTCAAACATTTTAAAAAAACAATTTAAAACATTAAAAAACATACTTGCTACTTGTGATTATAAAATCCCTTGTTAAATATTTATTTTAAGAAATCATCAAGGGACCTGTCAAGTCCTACCAGCAAGTGTGACAGTCACGCCCTTAGCCTGACGGATGCTTGTTTGCAGTAGTATTTGCCTTTCCTGCCCTGACAGCACAGCACCTCTGCTTCGAGTTGCTCGAGGAAACCTGGGATAGGTCCCCACCAAGCCAGCCTGCCGGTGCTCGGTGCTTGGTTGTCCAAAACCCAGGTGTGTGCCGGCAGTGCTGTGCTGGAGCTGGGTCCCTGTGCAGCGCTGAAATGCTGCTGCTCTTCTCCCGGGATGGATGCAATACAGAAAGACACAGCCCACACGGGACCAGATGTCCACAGCAGTCACAAGGCCAGATATGCAAGCCTCATGCGTCAGCCGTCTGCAAAATAGAACTATGCATATGCAATGTACTTCTAAAAACATGCTTAAGCTACAGAAGCTTAAACATTAGCAAATACATCCCCACAGAGCAAAGAGTGTGTTTAAATCCTTCATCGCATGGGAGGTCTCTCCGAGGCTGATCGCCCTAGATCAGAAAGCCCAGAGCCCTGCTGTCACAGGTGACCACATCAGACACACTCAGTTACAGGCTTAATTTCCATTTTAGAAGCTAGCCAAGTTTTCACCCCCTCCCACTGCTGGGAGGCTTTTCTAAGTTTCCAGACTAAGGGCCAGTTCAAACTCATTTGTTCTCATGCTAATGTTACTGGATTGCTTAAATAGCCTGTCCCATTTCATGACATGTTTTCCTATTTTCCTTCCCACTCAAACTCTCTAAGTCTCTGCTCAGAAGAAAGGCTCTCCAATCTCCTGCTCAAACAGCCCTCTTGGGCACTCATTCCTGTCCAAATTCTTCACTCTGGAATATGGGATTAATACTTCCTTACAAATACCAGGCAAATTATTTCCCCAGAAGGTGAGTTATTTATTGGCTCTGAACCAAAGAGCTGGTGAGCTGTACCTGTTGATAGAAGATCCTGTGCTGAATCTTTCTTTCATCTGCTGGGGGGGAAACATAGAAGGATCTCCTCTGAGATCCTGTGAACTGCGTTAGTTACAGATTCCCTCCTTTGCCTGAAGCTGGCTAAAGGCTCTGGCAGATTTTCTTCATCAACAGCACAAAAAAGTGAGAGTATTTTCCTTCTACAATTCATTCTTTTACATCAAAATGATGGCAGCACCTCATAGATCTGACTGGTGCAACGGCACCTGCTTGACAAACTTCTAATTCCCTGGTATAGCTTCAGACATTGGAGGCGAAAAGGTACATATTTGGCTCTGTTTAATTTTAAAACAAATTTGTATGGTTTGTCTCAACCTATGCAAATACGGCTATAAGGACAGACCTTTCCAGTTGCAGATATTCCATAACCTCACTACTGCTGAAATTATTTCCAGGAGGACAACATGCCATAAACTCTATTGTATTAGACTTATTTATTTACTTCAACTAAATTATTTCAGTATATATTGCAATCATTGGTGGTACACACTGTGCAAGCTAAGTTAGAAGGTTAGTCAAGTCAAATTATAGGAAACTGTAATAATCAAATGTTAGGTGATAATATTGTAATGGATGCCATCTGTGTTGGGTTGAAAAGATCACCATGTCCTGCAAACACAGGGGCCCGTGCAGCCTCCTGTGAAGCCCAGTGAAGCCGGAGCAGACAAGGCAGGGGGCAGGTCAGTTCTTTGCCTGCCGCTGATCCCTCTCTTCCAGCCCCTGGTCCAGGCCAGCCAGCAGACTGCTTGCAAAAAAGGAAATAAAAGACCTATCTCTGCTGCATGTTACATTCCTGTCCACACAGATCTGGCACAGGGCTGAGCTGTGCTGTCTCTTTCAAGTACACAAGGAATCTCCTGTGCTGTTGAGTATTTCCGTGATGTCCCCACAATGAGAAAATACACCCTTGTCCCTGACCCCCATGGCTGGATGGTAGGATGGGGACCAGGAGGTGAAGGGCGAGTGGTCCTGGCTGGCACTCTGCCTCAATGGAAGAACAGCAGGAAGGGGGAGCCAGGGAAGGAGCATCAACAGCTGTGGGTCACGGCTCCGGGTGGTGGGCACAGCCTGGCCAGGAGGAGATGGGGTCCTCCGGGATGAAGCCGTCTCCCCCAGTCCCCATGATGGCAGGCCACATCCACATCTGGCATGGGCATTCAATTCAGTGTTCTCACATGGGATCATGCCAAATACATACCTCAGCTTGTAGAGGCATACCAAAGAGCAGGAACAAACTCTAAGGGGAGAAAAATCAGGTTTAGAAACTACTCCAGAATGAAGGCCAATGTTTTCATGTCAGTTCCCTCTCCTTGTTTCCTCTTTGTGGAAAATCAGCAATCTGAATTGGATCACAAAACATAAAAGGAAAGATTGCGAAGCGCTTGTACTATGGACTCTCTGGGGACTACTGAGTGCCACTGACAGTCTGCTTGGAAATGAGACTATGGACTCTGCAGTCATTAATCACCAATGTTAAACTAGCAATTCTGTACAGTGTGACAGTTTAAATAGGACGTTGACTTCCAAAGTTGACCTACTTGGTGCAATTTACAGATGGCAAGGATCTTATACAGTGTATGTTAGTCTGGGAAGTCATGTTTCATTTGTCAGAAAAATTTACTGTATTTTCTGTATCCTGTACCTTTACAATTTCTAGAAGACTCCTGAGAAGGAGAACAGGAGCATAAGGAAGAAACTAAAACCACGGGATTAAAATAATCTCGTCCTCAACTAAAGAAGCAATAATAGTACCAGACTTACACAACTACTATTTTCTGAAATGGACAGCTTTCATGGGCTGAGAGAGCACAGAATTAAATATGGCTCTACTGGGAAAAAAAACCAAAACAGCAACTTGTGCCATACCAGCAACTAAAATCATCCCACCAAACAGCTTGCATGGCATCTGTCAGGAAGAGCTCAGACTGGGAAAGCCCACAGACCCAGCTGTACAATCTCAAGTGAAGTTCGGGGTCCTTCCACTTCCTCCAAAAAAAAGCTGTGAACACATGAGCTGTACATGCATAAGCAAAACAAACATTCAAGTGGCCAAATCACTCTGGCTGTTGGGAGAGGATAATATTACAGATAGCCAGGCTATATATGTTTTCCCTTGGGAGAAATTATTGAAGTTAAAAGATTAATCTGGGCTCCCAGCACATTCATCAGTTAAATTGCAAAGCAAGCTCATTACATAACCAATCCCAGGACAATTATATTTATCTCGTCAAGGCTCACAGTACAGGCTGATTGCTGACCAAGGCAACGCGAATACCTTCTGCGGGATGGAAGCTCTCTGATCTGTTAGAAATGTCAATCCTGCACCCTATCCCAGTTTTCATATTACCTGTGCCTTTTTGGAAGAATACACTTGTGTACTACCTCCCAGAGGTCTTTTCAACATGGAGGAAGGGACGGAGGAAAGCTGGGTTCACTCTCTAAAGTGGGCAAACCAAGGCACAGAAATTACGTGACTTGCTCCTAATTACCAAGGAAGTTTCTGGCATAAAGAACATCATACTAATTCTCCCATACTTTGTTATACACAGTAAAGGAAATTAGGTGTAGTAAAATGTCTGTACTAAAAGCATGTACAAACATGTAGCACGCACAGTCCATCCTTGAATTAACTTTCCCGTCCAAGTTTATATCCTGGGAGCAGTTCAGAGAGTTCAAGATTAGAAGAGAGAAGGAGGTCATCTTGCCTGACTTCTTGCATGTTGCAGGCTGCCACATCCCCTGCCCTTTATGGACCACACAGCCCGGGTTTAGCTCCATCAGGAATCTTTCTAGAAAAGCAGCCCATCCTGGCTTGAAGAACGAAAAGGTGGGGAGTCCACTGCCTCTTTGGTAGCTTGTTCTGGGAATTAATTTTTCATATTTGTAAAAACACATGGATAACTTATTGCTAATTTGATGACACTGCTTCAGGTTATCATCATCAGTCTATGTTACGCATTTCCTAGCTGGCTGAGAGAGCCCTTCCCAAGCTGGTATCTGCATCTTGTACCACTACCTGCGTTACCCTTGCACTAATATCCCCATATATTTTTCATGTGGACCAAAAAGACTGTGCTCCAACTAGCAGGTATATTACCTAGCCCTTAGGTAAGATTTTGCTATTCCCTGCATTCTCCTCCAATTTCTAAATCATCTTTTAAAGTGCTGACTCTGATATGATTGATGTTACTCCACAGGAGTCTCCCCATGTGCATATGTACTACAAACGCAGACAAAATCAGACCCTTCCTCCCACTTGACTCCCTTCTGCCTGTGTATTCAAGGATTACACTAGACATTTTGCCCTGCCATTGGGCTAGGACTGTGTTGTTGTTGTCTATTAAGAGGTTGTCTATTAAGATCTCCAAAGTCTTTCCAAAGTCTCTATTTTTTTCCTAAGCTGCCTTCTCCATTTCTGTAGGTATGCTACATGTTCCCTATTTCCAGGTTTATAATTTTGCATTTGGCTGTATTAAAGCACTCTTTGTTCGGTCTGAACTCCACTTTTTAAGCAATTCAGATTCCCTTTTCTGTAGCACCATGCATGGTCGACGAGCAATCCAATATTTTTCGTGCAAGACCAAGAAGTGAACATAAGCAGAAGCGGGCTGAGTCCTGATCTGGTACTAGAATCTCACCAGAAGTATCCTTTTTAGCGTGATTCTGCATCAACAGCTTTTGATACACCAGTTCGTAGCCACTTGACATGTACTTACACAAGAATGTAAAATGCTTCATTTTTGATAAAATTGTTAGGATATCAAGCCAAACATTTTCAGGGTCTATTATGCCAATATAGTTACTTTATTAACCAAGCAGGTAATCTTACATAAAAAAGGAAGCCAAGCTTACCTGACAAGACCCATGTTCAATGAAAACATCATTGGCTGCCATTAATAATATTCCTGTTCTTTATTACTTGAATTCCCCTAACAGCTTCTCTATTATTTTACTGGCAGTGAGGTCAGGCTAGCTGTCCTGCCGTTATCAGAATTATCCTGTTTGTGCCGTTAGGGCATTGGTAAAACAATGAGCATGCTTTCAGTCTTGGCAAATTTCTCCAATATCCCCAAGTTTATTAAAAGTTCACATCAGTGGGCCAGACAATTTCTCAGGCAATTTTTTTAAAAAGAATTTTTAGGATGCACAGCTGCAGGTTATACAAGGTCTAGTACATTAAAGCTGTTTTCTTGAAGCAGGTGAGATATCATGGAGAGTGGCTTGGCAACTACCTCAGCCAGTTCCCTCAGGACTCTGGGGTGCATCTCATCAGGTCCCATAGACTTATGTATGTCCTCGCATGATATATATACATCATCTTGTTCCTTTCCAAACATAAACCAGAAATATTTTCTGAACATTTCAGCCATCTATGCATTTCTTATTAACAGTTTTAGTACCTTCAACACTTGCTGGGACTACACCATTGCTACATTTTTTTCCCTTATGTACATTAAAAACTCCTTCAGAACACCATTTGCTTGCCAAGAGTAGATTTTGTTTTAGCCTTTGCTAGTAATTTCCATACTTCATAACATATAAATATCAACGGATAGCTATCTCCTTTTCCCTAGCCCTTTTTTCCAATATGCAGCCACACAGTTTATTTAAATATGTGAGTACTGTGCATATTCATGCCCACGTATGTGTCTATAGGTACATATACATAGCCCCATACACAGATATGCATGGACCATGGACAAATATATATCTATTTAAACACATGCATACACATGTGTAAGCACATTTCTACTTTCTGTCTTCTTTTGCCACACGTTTTGTGTTGTTAAAACACAAATGTTAACAACATTTTGCCCAGTTAGCAAACTCTTCTTGAAAACCTTGCAGTTTTCATTCATACATTTCTCTTCCCAGTCAATTTTAGTAAGGGCTGTCCTCAGCTTTGGGAAATTGGCCTTTTCAAAACAGCATGTGTAAATATTACTGTTTGGGACCGTTTTTTTCTTCAACTATATTGACTGTAATCAGGTCATGACTCCTTCTTCCCGAGACAACCCCTGATTTCCAGTCTAGTGGATAAATTCATTTTTATCTATTATCAGGCTGCCTGAAAGCAGAATTTTTGCACGCCAGGTTTGACAACATTTGTTTCGCAGAACTATCATCCAGTATTTAACGCTACTCTAGTGATGTTTCACAGGTAGCTAAATGAAATCTTCAGCAAGTCTCCAAAATAAAGTTTCCCATAATTACACAGTGCTCTTCCCACGTGCAGTAGTAACTCATCCTGTCTTCAGATTCAGTTCAGTGACTTATAATATCACCTCTGCTCACCCCTGCTTGCTCCTGGGCTTTGGTAATCAACATATTGCACTGCATTTCTTAAGATCCTGCACTTCCCAGTTCTAAGTTAGGCAGATATAAGTCACTGGGTCATACATAAAGTCATTCCTCTCACACAATTTCTTTTATCTCCCTTAGCCTGCTTAAACAGCTTGTACAATATTCTGACATACTGGTCCCTCTAGCACTGAAACCTGATGAGACAATTAGGTTGAATTTATCTTGATTATTGAGAAATTCCAGTTCCTCTTACTTATTACCCAGACTTCCAGCTTCAGCATATAAGCGTTTCCAAATGCATTTCTCTTTGGATCCTCTACCATGCTGATTTAATTTGTTCCTGACATGGCAAATTTGAACCACATTTACTTTCTTAACCCCCTTCTGCGTGTTGTTACTTTAAATACAGTTATGGCAGTCCCTAATAGTTAAGAGTTTTTGTCCCCTGCCACACCTATTCAATCTCTCCATCATTTAGTACTGCATATATTACAAGCCAGTACACAGTTTCACTCCGTGGTATGTAGTCAGTCCAAAACCAACAGAGGTATTTTGTGCTGACCCGTGGGATGCTGACATAGGCTGGATGGGATACTGTATCTGCAGCACTATTTAAATAATTGCATTCAGCATCGTTCTTTCTGCGTCGGAGCATCCTGTTTTTGCAGGTGGCTTTGCAATATAATTCAGCAAATGCAATTTTTAATATCAGTGCAAGTACTCCACTTAGGTCACACAGGCACGACTTATCAGTGAACCGCAGTCTGCTGCAATACTTGCAATACTTGCAGTCACAGGACTCAGCACTGGCCTGAGCCAGTCACGGAAACTCTCTGAAGAGACACAGATGTGTTTCACACACAAGGAAGAAATGCATTAACATCTGCACATGTCTGACAGTTATCCACTTGCAGCTGCTTGTTTTCACACAGCACAAAGTACGAAGCTCTGCAGAGCCTTGCTGGGAACCGGAGGGGCCATGCCAGTGCCCACGGCCGTCTCAGACACGCCTGCTCACCGCCCTGGTACCTGCCTTTTCAGAAGAGGACAAAACTCGTCGGGGAAGCAGGTTTCACTCAGCCCCCACTGACTGCACTGAACACTGGATTGTTCCTTAAAGTGTTTAAACCCTGTGTGATCTAGCTAAAGAAAACCAGGGCCTGTTTTATGAAGCATGCTTACTTCCATGTATACCATAAGAACTTGTGAAGATATAAATTTGAGTCAGGATGCTATGGGGCCTCTGCTCTTATCTCAGAGAGGTAAGGGATCTTTTCCTTGTGTCAAAAAATTGTATCTTTTATTAGACTAATTGCTACAACTCGAAAATTTTTTGCTTTCAGGTATGTGAATGTTCCTTTGGCCACGCTCACTCTAAGTTCTAGTATATCCACAAAAAAACCCGCAAAAGGTATCAGCTGGTAGGACTGAGCACGTAGGAAGGGATCACTTCAATTGAAGAAGGTGAGATGTTTTCAATACACCAGTTCTTGAGCAGCCCAGCCCCTTCAGGCTGAACATGTTATTGCTTGGAGATTGAGGCACAGAGTGTTGCTGACTCAGCAAGCGCAGCAAACGGGATAGTGCACATCTTGCAAATAACCTCTCTGCTTTACTAAATGAGTTAAGCATCAGTCTAAGCACAACTCCTTTTACATGCCAATTGCTTAAATTGCTAATTCATTTATCGAAGGGAGTGTGCAATGCATAGACTATAGCTTACATCAGAAACAAAAGTTGTAAGGACACACAAACGTATGGGCAAATTAAGTATGTAACGTTTTACACACACACAGAGAGAACCTCCTCAGCAATGCCCATCACAAACTGGGAGATGGTGATAAGAGAAGACATTTAGCTCAGAGATGTAACATAAAGCTCAAATGAATAAGTGCTACCTTAGCCGTAAGTGATCTACTTTCAAACCCAAAAGTCTAAAAACAGTGGCTAGAAGAGCAGCCGGTTTGCTGAACCTCCCCACATAGCACACTCCCAGGCCTTTCATGGGCTTCTACCCTCACTCTAACACAGAAAACACATCTAAAGTTTCCAGCAGCTCATGCAACCGTGCTTGTGTACCTGTCAGTCTCCCAGAACCCACAATGACTTTTGAATTCAGGGAACAATTTCAAGCACTTCTGACAGATGAGAAGGGCTTTCAACAGCAATTAAACAAGTTTGGTGAAAGCAGGTAAGCAGTTGGAGGTGAAAGACTGATAGCATTTTCACCAGCAGAAAACTCTCACTGAGGATGTCTTACTAAAATGCAAAGCTCCCATTCCTAACATGGGAAAGAAGCCTTAAATATCCCAACAGCAGGAAAATCACCCCTTGGAGCTCATAGCACTCACGAATCTACAGCAAAACAGGATTCTTTAGATTTGAGGCTTGTGAATCTGTTTAACTATACTTGTTTTCCACACTGGAAAATTCAGATCTTGCATGTTTTCAAAAGCCATAACAAATGGTTATATAACTGTATAATAGATATATATAATGCATACATATATAAAATTCAACAAAAAGTTGAATGAAATTTGAACAGTTTCTAATGGAAAGATGATGATGATGATGATTGATTTTGTCTGCAGTCCACAATGTGAATACTTACGTATTACTTCAAACAAGACCTCCTTGAGAAAACCTTTATTTTTTTTGCATTGTACTATGAAATGCCTTAGAAGTGGCAACTTCATTGAAAATGATTAAAAGAAATTAAGAATGTCCATTTAGCTGACTTACAAATCTCATATTATTGGGTCAGTGTCGTAGCCCACTTCCCCTTTCAGTGTATTACAGCCTGCAGCAAAACCACAAAAAGCTCTTCAGCAAACTAGAGAAGATAAGACTTATTTGACATTCCAAAACCTTGAACTCAGCTTTCAGTGTCTGACGATGTCTTCAGTGAATATTTTGTGTGCTTTTTCTAGCATAATTATACCTGGATAAACTGTAGTGAACATCTTTAACTGCTAAAAAGGTAAAACCGAAAGCCTGACCCAGGCATATGATACAGAAGCTTTTTGAAAAGCACTTCCACCACAGCTCTGCTGCTTGAATCTCGGTTGATAACACTGACATAAGAACATTTTGCTGTTGTGGCTTAGGCCTCTGTAGACCACGTACGCTGAAACATTCCAGATCTGGGACAGCAAAGCCACCAAATTATTTCTGTATACGATATGAGGGCAGGAGTTAAACCTAAATCTCCACTGGTTCAACGTTGACGTACCTGTGCTTCATGCTACCGACCTTCCCTCTTGCTGCTTTGCTGAGGAACTGGTGCTAATACTACACGAGGTACTTACTAAGCATATATGAATGGGGTTGCTATTATTTGTCAAAGGCTTCAGGCTGAAGCAGTTGTTCAGAGCATCCCTGACACGTATCCCTGCTGCTGACAGAACAAGTCTATATTCATGCCCCACAGACAAAATCGCCATTCGTATTTAGATTTGCACCATGTTCACAAAGTTCCTTGGGAGATCTGTTCGCTTTGTATGTGGGGAAATGGATCAGAAAATACTGACAATTTTCAAAATGCTTGCTTTGAATTTCAATGTCTCCTCCTTGTACTGCCTAACAGTGAACTACTGTTGGTACACACTAGGACCCTCACACCGCACGCAAAGTACGCTGACTTGCCGAGTGTGCAGAGACTGCAAACTCCCTTGCCTACCCCTCCCTTCCCAAAACACCAGCAATGGACCATTATCTTTGATTTTGACATCTGAAGAGAGAATGCAAATGCCAGGAAGGAAGTTTTTAGAATCCGTAAAAAAATACTCTGTAAAAGACCTTCCAAAGGGAATATTACAACAGGATACAGTAAAGAAAAACAGGAGAAGAATTTGAGGGGGAGAAGCTCACACTATAAACGAAAAATACTTCTGAGAATAAACAAAAACAAAAGCACATCCAAACTTACTTCTGCTTAACAGAAAATATATCATTAGTGAATTTTCTGCTTAAAATAGACTAAGCGCATTAGTGGAATACTTGAATATGTCTAATTTATACCTTCCGGACTGTGCAGTATAGTACAAAGAAGATGAAAGTACACTCAGAATTGATGGTGGGGCTGCTCCTGCTGGACCACCAAGGCAGAAGGTGAAATGCAGAGGTTACAAGCTGAGTACTAGCACGCAAATTCTTTGAAAAATTTCCTTTACATCACCAGGGTATGTCCTCAAGAATCAGGAAAAATTTATCTCTAAAGTCACTGAACTAAAGATTAGGAAACCCCAGTCTTTCTGAGCATCTTGGTAATAGCTGTTCACTATAAAATTGTCATGACTTATTACGTTTTGGAGACAGTGACTAGCTTAAGGCTACCTATATTCTATGCTATAACAACATGTAATATAAAAAAAAACATTAGCCTAATTGCAGCCCTCTCCTCCCCCAATTTCTTTTGCTAAACACTGTCAGGGTAGACTGTGCTGTGCAAGCCATGCAGACAGTCTGCACATCAAAGAATTTGCAAGTTAAGCAGCTGAGATCAGGAGATCGGCTCTACACGTGAAAATCCAGAACTACTCAACATGACATGGATCTGCACAGGGCTTTGTGCATGACATGAAAGTCATGCTGGAAAGGCTGACTCTCAACAAAGATAGGGGATGGTGACTTGCTGAAGAAGGCTAAAAAGGTCTGAACAGTTGTGAAGTACAGCTGACACGTTTCTGAGCAGCTGAGACGCTACCCTGGGGAAGAACAGGACAGAGCACAACAAAGCAGCAACACAGACTCGGCTTGTGGTTTCTCTTCAATTATCAAGGCAGCAGGTTTTTGTCAGAATGCTTTCCAGGCCCAAGGACTTTATGACAAACTCAGAACACACCTTTGCTGGTCTACATGAAGAAGCGCAGATTTGTTACAAAATAAAATTTGCTGGTTTAAACTGAAATTGCAATGAAAGATCATGGAGGAGTAAATTAAATGGAAAGTATTAAGCTTATGGTTGAAATGTTGCTGCACTCTGAAAGGAAAAACGTACAGCATCTTTTGCCGGTGTTTTCATAAGCGAGGTGGAATTGCACTGGTCTGCACGTGCTGAGCAGAAGGAGCGGAGCTTGAGGAGCCCTCGCAAGGCTCTGGGTGAGTGACAGGACAGCACTCTGTAACCCAAACTATCAAAAGCCACCCTAGAAAAACAAAGGTGTTCACGCAGAGGGGAGAGGGTATAGAGAAGAACAATCCTTTTAAGAGGAAATTGGTCTGTTTGTCTACTTTTAATTAAGAAACTAGAAAATACTCAACATCACAACTTCAAATTCACCTTTTCCCTCATTAATAATTTATCCTTAGCCCAGTTTCCTAAGGAAACAAAGTTGAGGCAATCACACCTTTCTGTCTGTGCCTGCCTCCCTCTGTATCTTCAGAGCCCAGTAGCTATTTCCAGTACCCTAACACTGACAAAGGATAACGATCTCAAAGATATTATGTGCCCATAAGTACAAAGAAAATAAGGCAGGGTGGTAGAGGAAAGAGACCCCATTAAGCATTCACATGGAGAGGAAGGCTGAGGCATAAATACATCCCTTATTAGACACCGAAGAATCAACAAAAGGCTTGAAATACTTGAATGCCTCATGGGAAACACTTCAGCTGAACTCACGCCTTTCTAAACATCAGGAAATCCAGCTACCAGACACAAATCTGTAAGAAACCAGGCTTCATTGGCTCAGCTGCTCACCCAGCAACTTCATTTCTGCAAGCAGACCGATTACTACCATTGCAAAATACCCATATTTCATCGGATGGTGAGTGCAGCAAACAGGCTCTTGGTGAATAATCTAGGCATGAAAAATGTTAAGTAAGCAGTTTCCAGTTAGCAGTCCTCACCAAAATAAAGCTTCCCCTCTCCCGGGCAGCATTTTTGGGAGCCCATGGGAAGGGGTGCTCGGTGGCTGGGGGCACACGGGGCTGGGGCTGCTGTGCGGGGAGGACTCCCTCGCTCAAGGGGAAGCGCAGTTGCGAACCCAAGAACAACAAAGCAGCATTACACTTAATCCACTGCCATCTGGCTTCATTTTGACAATCCACAAAATCAGACGCAACATTCTTCCGCAAAATCCCTGAAAAACAACACAGAAGTAGTGTCAAACCCAGCATCCCCTCCCTCCCCGGCCCCTCCAAGGGCTTGAAAGAGAGGTTTCTCATAAAATGAAGAGCGATTCCCCCAAGTGACGTTTCTGCAGAAGTGTTCAGGCTACAGATGTTTCCACTGCGGCAGAAGAGTTTGTATAACGCAGCGCGCTTGTCATATTTATGGAGACAGGGAGGGAGAAGGGGATGAGGAAGAGAAAAGAGAAGAGGCTGCGAGCAGCGGTGTCAATCCATAGGCAAGGAACCACCTGAAACAGGCTATCGACTCTGCGTGTTTGCTCAGCTCTAGAGCTGACCAAGAGAGAGCCAGAACCATCCGTCTTCCCCAGCAGAAACCAAACAGCTGTCCCTGAAGGGACAAGGCGAGCCACAGCCTTTAAGCTAGCTGGGAATACAGTCCTCCGGCAAATCAGCAAGAACAAATCCCCTTATTATTATTCTTTCAAAACAGTGTGTTGCAGGAAGCCTTGGTTTGCAACATTTGCACTGTTACTGAGGCATTAAGGTAGCCTACATGGCCTGCTAAGTGGGTTCAAATATTGCCTCATAGATGATGGTTCTCATAACTACATAACAGAGACGTTTCTTTCCACAACAGAAGGCAGAAAGGCAATCAAAAATCCTGAAATAATGGCCTGCTTCAGGCTGAATTGTGTTCCCACTGACAAACATTGATTATCTACAGAAAACAACTTGCCAAGGATTGATATTTTCATTGTCGCTTCCCGGCTTCAGGGTGCAACTCAGCTGCTGGGCTTCTCGCGTCCTTTCAGACAGTTGAGCACGGGAGATGCCTGGCCTCCAGCCTGAGACAGACCTCCTCTAGTTCCTGTGTCATTGCTGCCAGCTCTGTGCCAATGTCTCAGATATTCTGGGACATCTCAGCTAGTGCTGGATGCCTAAATTTAGGCACCTGCATGAGATTGCAAGAGTTACCCTGCAGAGGCTATGTCCTCTGTTCCAGCATCCTCATGTAGTCCTTGATCATATATCTGCTTGCATTCCCTGGGTGCTACCTATGATGGGAGCAAGCATACGTGGGTGTCTTCCCAGCTGCCAAAACAAGTGCACTAGCAAGCAAAACGTTCACACTCACAAATGATACTTTGGTCAGCTTCCACAAAAGCCCGCCAGGCCAGAAAGCAAGGCAGACTCCATTTGCATGCCTGCCTTAGGGCTGAACGCCCCAGGGATGTCCCCAGGCATGGCTTGTGCTGTGCTTCTGAGCATGGCTGAGCATCCTGTCTTCCGGAAAGCTCATTACTGACAGCAGCATTAACGCTAACCAGGCACATCTCTGCGGAGCACTGCGTGTGCACATGCATTAATCAGTCATCTTCCTTAATGTTCAAGAGTATGCCAGGGAACAACCTTGCCTGGCTTTCACACACGGATTAGAAGAAGCGAGGGGGAAATGGAAAGAGTAAGTTCCTTGTGCTACAGCAGTGCCACCTGCAAGGGACATGTAACTTCATAAAAATTTATCTTATTGAAACCCCCAAATGTTTCCAATTGTAACATATGAAGGACCACATTCATATCATGGCCTGAGAGAAGGAAATGGCACACTTGCACTAAATGCTGTGGGATTGGTTTTACAGCAAAGGTTGTATCTGCACGAGCTTTAGCATTGTAGATAGAAAAGCCGTGCTCTCACACACCAGCAGCTCAAGCAAGTACACGCCCGGGAGGGAGGGGAAGGGAGAAGGTAATCTCCTGTAAAACCAGAACTGTAAGCAGTACAAAAGAAACACTTATATTGAAGAGGACAGTAAAGAAACAATGAGCAAATAAGACACTTGTATCCCTAATATTTAAAAAAAACTACAGAAAACTTGATTATGACCCAGGCTAAAAGGACTGGGGAACCTGCACTATGATGAATAATACTGATTTGTGATGCCAACAGATTTTTAAGGTAGTCGGGGATATAAAAGACAAGCAGTGTGACTAGTAACAGACTTCAAGCTGAAATTATAAGCTGCTGTGATGTTGCTGTTTAATTAGCTATGTGTTTCATTAAATCGCATATTTTGCAGGTTCAGCTTGGGGTTTTGATCATTTGATCGTCAGCTGTAGGCTTCCGTCTCCCCTTACAATGTGCATCCTCCAAGGATGCCACAGCAGCATCCTCACTCCAGATGGAAAGTTAGATGCACAGCTCTGCTTTACAGCCAACGAACCCCTAAAGGGATGGTGGAGTTCAAATTTCAGGTTTTTACTGATAGCAGCAGTCTCCAGGTTACAGTTTCATTTTGCACAGACACGCCTGGTACCTCTCTCTCTCTCTCATGGTGTCCTTTCCGCACACCATGACTAAGGAATCACTCACCTTAGAGGTGGGCTGAGTTCCTGATGGCATTAGAGAGGTTTCTCTTGGGGACTGAGAGCAAACAGATACATAAGGGCAAGACAATGGAATTGCTGGATTTTGAGGGGGTATTTCTGTTTGTTTTTCTGAAAGATAAACTCCAGTTTATTCCACTTTGATACAGGGCCTGCCCAACACTTCATAGTGATCACAACATGATGTGACTTGGCCCTTGGCCAAAACTATGTCCTCTGTATAATCATCAAGTGAGAGATCTGCATATCAAATGTTTACAGTGCTTTCTTCTCAATAGAAGCAGAAAAGCTCTGCACCACAACATCTCAGAGAGGTCCCTTTTTCTACTCCAGGAGCTTGTGAGGGCTCCCAAAAAACAAGTTTACATCCTCCTATGCTCATTTAGCCACACCTGGGGCAGCAGCTACCTGTTCAGCATCATTGTTAGAAAGACGGCAGCAGAAATCTGACAATCTTTCATATGCCTGCAGTAGGAAGGAGGAATTTTCTCTATGTATTTTTGAGTATCTTAACTGTATCTGTGGAGAAAATTAAGGTTGAATATAACAACATTTCAAGAACTTTTTACTAAAAAACAAAACAAAAAAACCCCACCCCAAAACCACCACTGAAATGTGCCCTCTATATATTCAGGTCACTACTAAATGATTTTTTTTTTACCTTTCCTTCATCTCTTTGGACATACACAGCAATGAGTTTCCCTGTGCCACTGGTATTACCGCAAGCCTACCAGTGGTTTGTCAACAGGGGTTGGAAGTATCAGTCTGGAGTTACTAAACTTACATACTCAGAACCAGGTACTTTGAGTACAGCTACTCCTGCTTCCCACTCCCCTTCCCATCCTCTGCCTTTTCACTTGCTCAACTGGAGCTTCTCCAGGCAATTTGAACCAATAAGTATCTTCAGTTGATGCTAACGGATACCTGACAGGAGGCTGCAGCATTACTCATGCCCAAAACTATATAATTTCAAAATTTGCTCACTTTATTCCTTTACTGGAATACAACCAGACTCTTAAATGGAAAAAAGGGCTTTATTTTAAGGATGTTGCTTTTGTTTAAGTATTGTCTTTCCCTGTATTGCAAACTGGCAATACTCTTGGAAATCTTTGCTGAGAGAGGGTATCCTATAGCAATTAAGGTGTCTCAACAGAGCTATATAAAACACTTGAGGAAAATGGAGTAAAAATTGTGAAGGACTGAAATATTCATCTCCCGCCATCTGCTACACAGGATATATGCTATTTTACTGTTTCAATGCCCATAATCTCTCTAAGTACAGCAGTTTAAAGCCCTGTTCTGTTTTAAAATAGAAAGGTAAAGCTTTTTTTCACACTCCATTTACTGGCCAGCTGGAACTGCAATGCCTGTTCCTGCTCATTTATGAGAGTTCAGAGGAGAGGGTGGTGGGCAGCACCCCAGTTTAGCTTCTCTATGAAAAAATGTTGATAGGAAACATGGGGAAAACTGGCTGTAAAGGTCTTCCTTAAAAGGCAAGAGAGGTCTTATGAATGAGAACTGCTGTCCTTAACTTCATTTCACAAAAAGCCTTCTCAAGGCCAAAGTCAGTCATTCAGAAAGGATCTCAGAGACCAACCGGAACATGGTGCATGGCCTCGCCGTGTCATTCTCACCACAGGTGGGAAGCTGCAGCAGAGCCACAGACCCAAAACCCCATCCGAAATATCATTAGAATGCAATTATAGGCTATAGCACAACAAGCGTGGAAAAGGAAAGTGCGTAACAGCAGAAAATAAATCCTAGTTAATTGAAACCATTTTAGAAACCATTGCAGCTCACATATTAAAAACACAACAAAGTAGTCTTGCTCTTTCTAATGAAGGGGGGGTTTGTTTTCATTTTTAAAGGGCACACTTGATACTCTAGCTGCCTTACACTGTGTAGTGTTATTTTTTCCGTCTGTTTATTTCGTCTTTCTTCGACCACTATCTTTCACTCACTTCTTCAGAGTGCTAGTGCAATGTCAACAAGAGGAAAGTCAAGTGAAGATTAAATATTTCTGGCATTTTATCACTGGCAAAATCCTGTTTAAAATAGTCCCTCTGAGTGTCTCTAAAAAAACTCCCCAGGTTTCTAACCCAAGGACTAGCTTAAGGCAGTAACAGGCTGCTTTTTGGCTGATCTGCCGCCAGAATGATAGCTTACCAGTCACTCTTTATCTGGATAGCGATTGCTATAACCATCTTTCTGAGTTAATTTTTTGCCCTTCTCTCTCTGATTATGGGAAGACTTGTTCTGTTTTGATGTGTGTAACAACCTGTTTTAAATAAACAAAGATTCTCCATTGGTCTTTTCCAGCCTATGTTGCAGTCAGCGTGGCTGCAATTGAAGGAAGAGGTCCCACATTCTGGACTTGGTCCTGGAGCTGCTGAAACGGGACCACTGGCCACTGTTACTTCAATAGAGGAGGAAAAGATACATTCCTATGGAAGGGGAGGGTCAGCAGGAACCCTGTTGTCCTTCCTCTCCTCCAGCTGGTCTAACTTCAGCCTTGTCTTGGTTGAACCAGGGCCAGAGGCTCTGCTCCCTGCTGCTCACTGCCTGTTGAGATGGGGAAATATCTCCAGCTTAGCAGATCGCATTCATGCAGAAGTAGGTATGTGGGCAAGAATTGCTGACATATTGCTGGCTGTAAAATCCATGGTGCCTCAAATTGTTCTAGACAGAGAGAAAAAAAATATATAAAACTGAAACCTCCAGACAAAAAAGAGTGGAAAGTTGCTTTTCATTAACCACGATGAGAGAGGAAGGACAGGATTTGCCACTGTGCTTTCCCATCTGCTCTGCAGCGTTGCTGAGTTGGAACACAAGTGCTCAGGCAGTGGTGTCTGTCAGTATCCCTCAGCTCTACGAGAGCCGTTCGCACCACAGCAGGCGTGGGGCATGGACAGACCTCCGAACTACCCCTGCTCTCTGCAGAAATGCATCCGCGCAGAATAAGAACTGCAGTAGTGACCAGAATTTCCTTCCTCTGTCAGGGAAAACGCAGTTGATGAAACATCTGTGTTATTTCCGTTCTTCAGAGAAGAAAGCCTATTAAGTGAGAATCTCTTCCTCTAAGAGGTGTCCAACTTGCTTCAAACCTGGTGTTTTGATTTGCCTGTTCACTGCTGTCACGAAACACAGGAAAAATCCTCTTCAGAGTACCCTGTCGTGCTGAAGACAGTCTTTTGAAACCAAGTTACCACATGTTCAGAGGGAAAAGGAAAGTACTCATGGAACGTGTCCCACAGGCTCATAAAAATGTAGTCATTAACACAGATTAAAAAAAAAAAGACTTAAAGTGTGACAGTTACAACGGGCAAGAAAATGCAAAGAACTGCTCAGATCTGGAAAAACAGAAAAAAAAACCTTAAGAGTGGAAAGAAAACGAAGGATATTTCTTTCAACTTTCTGCAGACAAATCCTAAAATATCTGCTAATTGAAAAGTCTGTAAGTTAAGAAAAGACTAGGAAGCATCCTGGAAGCAGCTGCAAGTTACACATCCACCGAAGTCCTGCGAGCTGGTGCAGAGCGGCCTCCTTTCCAACCCCCTGGCTCACAGATCATCAGAGGGGAGCCCGAATGAGTAACAGCTGTATCTTTCTAATTGCATTTCAATTATTGAAAGGGAAGGCTTGAGTTTGGCCCGCGCATGAAAAACACCAGCTTCCCAGAACATTTCCCCCACTGGGTGTTTTTTTTAAACAAAAAACAAAAAAACCCAATGTTCTCAGTCTCTAGTGAAAAATGGGAATTTTATACCCTGCTGGTGGCATAATTGTTTCAGTTTGACTGGATCCGGTAGGCTCCACAAGGAGACGATATTATTAGGAAAAGAGAGGACAAGATTGCTGTAAAGACACAAAAAAGACAGCAGGGTTCTGGCAGAGGCAGAGATACTTCGTGAGTTAAATCGTGTGGAAGCTGCAGGCTCAACAGCCCAACCCCACCACTCGAAAGGGACCTAGGTTTCAACCCAACATCTAAACTCCCAGCTGCGTCACACACAGAGGCGTGCTGCGAGGCTAGCGGTGGGAGACAGCCTGTGCATCTCCGCTCCCAACACGCTTCCAAGTCAGCCAAGCAGCGGTAGGGACCAGATGTGCAAAAACCACAGGTGGGCTGTGCTTTGCACAGACCAAATGAAGGCCAGCAAGGCAGTACAGCACGAGTTTACATGAGAAAATCATCAGAGCTTGTTTCAGTTTGGTCGCTTTGTCCATGCTTCTCAGAGTGACCATCACCTCTCTAACGAGGGTAATGTAGCTCAGATATCTCTTTCCTTAGCTGGGGGCTACTAGGCTGTAATTTCCCCATCCCGAAGTAGACTTTGAGGAGGCATTGCTTGGCTTTTCTTACAGAATAGTCTCTGCAGAACCATCACACCTAGGAGAGACTTAAGCCACGCTTGTAATAAAAAACCCCTGGTTCTTTGGTGTCTTTGGCACCTTTACAAAGTAACTAATAAAAACATTGGCAAAACAGAAGGCAAATGGCAGCCGGCAAGTTTTGGAGGGAACATTGGCTAAGGTTTTCAAAAACGGAATGATTTTTCCTTCTTACTGCATTTCCTGTGAGATCCTGCCCTTTAACCTAGCACTAAATCTCAATGTAATTACATCATTCATTTTCTCTCCCTACCATGGCAAAACTTAGCCTAAAACGGCTTGGATAGCATAACCTGAATTTATTTGGCATCGCCCAAGTTAGCTCAATTGGGATAAAAGAAAGCCATATGCAATAGTGGAAACTGTAGTAGGGTGTGTTATAGATTTTCCTGTAAGAGGGAGTTTATTCAGAGAGCCAAGAAGTAGAGGGGGGAAGGGAGGGGTGGGCCGGACACAACAACAAAACTGAGAAAGCATGTTAAGGACATAATGATTGTGCTCTAAAAGAAACCGAAGTCTAGACCTGAAGTCAATTTGAAAAGCCATACACAGGAGGCAGCAGGCACCCCAAGTTTGTAAAGCTAGGTAAGGAGTATACAGCCTTACATTATTTTGAATCACGAAAATCATCTTGCTCCACATGAAGAACAGCAGAAAACATGAAACCCCCTTTTACCAAGATGAACCAAAACAGTCGGTGCAAATGGTCTGAGATGCAAGTGTTGGTGCTTTGGCATTACTCACATTCCTCTCCACCCACCGCACGGTGGGCAACTGGAATTTACAATTTACAACTGGCAGACTGCTTACATGTTCTCCCAATATGTTAACTGTTGTCTTGATTTGTATTGTTTTTTCGTAACATCATAGCTCCTTCACTAGGCTTTGTTGTGGGCAAGGTTATGTACATGGCAAAGCTTCCCATATGGAATGGTTTAATGGCTCTGGGATATCAATGCGATCACTGCGGTTTGCAACAGATGGGGCTTGGTTAGACAAGGAGCCAGTTACCGTGGGTGTTTCTACAATTGTTTTACGCAGCTCCCCTATCACCATGTGGAGGTAAAGCAGACAAGAGATATCTTTGGGGACGGAGAGGCTGGCTAGAAGGGACATGTTGGCCAAAAGACAGAAAGAACAAAGGAAAGCAGAGGGTTAACGAATAATGTTCATGACTGCATCTGAATTTCAATTAGTCACCAGCCCTGTAAGTGCTACTTAGCCACTGATCTTACTGGCAGCCACGGGGTGGCCATTAATTCTCCTCCAGGTTGTGACTGATCCAACCAGTCAGGCCAACAGCTGGCGCAGAGACAACAGCCTCGTCTCCTTCAGCTATTTCAGCCCTACTTCCACTTTCTCCATCCACCTCCACCCCCAGAGATCAGGATATGTTATGGAACAGCATGCATATTAATGTCACCGTGTGGGCAGAGAAATTTATCTACAACCTCAACACAAAACCCCAGGTTGAAACATCGCAGCCCGTTTCAGCTCGCAGTTGTGAAAAGCAGTTGGAAATCCCTAACAGTTTGCATGTGGGGTTCAGGGTAGGTTCAGGTTTAGGCTGGGGTTATTTTCCACAGAGTAAAGGGGATTTAGAGGTCCACAGCTTGGGATTTCCCTCAGGGTTTCTCCCTTCACAAAGCAACGTGGTGTGACCCCACTGCCCATACGTGCTGGTTACCACTTGTAATTTGTCTTTCCCTCTGGGGAACAGCCATCCCTGGCTTCAAAACCACCCTGAGAGAGGCAGAAGATGGACAGTGGTGAAAACGGGTCTGTTGAGGGTTGAATGCACCCTTCCCCTACTGCTGATTTCCAAAGCAGGCTGCTGGGAAGCACCAGTGTCTCCAGGTTCATCGAGGGTGCATGGAGCAGGCAAGGGTCAATATGTTCTGAATGCTTGGGGAGACGACGTGGAGATGGGAACACCATAGCCCTCCCCAGCTTGGTTCAGAAGAAAACCTACCTTCGGCCCTTCCACAGATTCAGCTAATCTCACATATAATGAAGGCACAGATCTCCTACTCTCAGGGTCAAGGAGCAAAGGAGAGGGCAGGGTCTGGGCAAGTAACAAAACAAAAATCAACTGAAACAAAGAAGGGCATTTAGATGAGGAGAAGAAGAAGGAGTTGTATAAAAGCAATGACATTTTTGATGGAACAAAAAGCATATTAGCTGAAAGCCAAGTATTGGATCCAGGGAGGAGATTTGAATCATCCCCTTGGATCCGCTCCACTCTTAATAAAACATTAACTATTCATTGAGAGAGAGCACACGTGTGTGCATGAATCAGTAGCCTGGCGGGTCTTCTTTTGAGAGATTAGACTTCCTGAACACCAGTCCCTCTTCTAGTAAATGTTAATTTTTTATCCAAAGTGAAACAACTTCAAGAGGAGAGGCTGAGGGCTTCCCGACTGCCTCCTCCTTGGGCAAAGTGGCGACAGACCTGGACAAGTTCCTTAACTGCTCCACCATTCAGTACAGAGGACACACTCACAAACCTCTTCCTCCCTTTCTTGCCAAATAGAAATATTTTGGGGTTTGGTTGGAAAAAAACCTGGAAACCAGAATCCCTCTCAGTACTCTCTGACTTGGATTTACCCTTGCATTTTTTCAGCTGCAGAGCAGCTCCGGTGCTGACCCGGGGGAAGGAGCCCTTTCCAGCCCCAGCTCTCCCTGTGGTCCCCAGCCCCGTAACTGCAACCACGCACCTGCCAGAACATTTCTGCTCTCACTCAGAACATAAGCTGACTAGATACCACACAGAGGCAAGCGGATTTCTACAAGCACTGTTGAAAGCAGCACCTCTAATAGTTGCAGGGAATGGCACCCCCATATCAGCCAGTCGTGTCTTGGGCTTTGCTGTGACCACAAAGTCAAGAGCGGCAGCAAGCCTGTTTTAATTAAAGACTATTTAAAAACATCAAACTGTAATGCTTGCTTACATATTATCAGCTGGTCACAGTCAGCTCTTAGCCAGTAGGTTTTCAAAACTTGTTTAGGCTTCACATCAGCTATTTCCCGCAGGATCAATCCCTGCTAGCAGGCTGAATGCTTAAAAGCAGTGTTTCTCAGCCATTTTAAAATCAAAGGACACCCTACCTTTGTGGGGGAAGAGAAGCCACTGTCCTTCTTGTATCTCTTTTTGTTATTAGTTGCATACTTTCACTTGAGCGTTGCCAGTCAGGAAAGTTATGTTCCCATTGCCATGACCAGATGGTAGGATGTGTTGTTGCCATCATGTCTCCTGCCACCTTCCTATGTCCTATGAATCAGCCCTGGACTGAAAACCACAGGCTGCACAAGACTGCTCTACGGCAAATATTGCCAGCCTGTCATTGTTTACTTTTTCTTACATCTGCGGAAAGCAGAGATTTGGCTCAATCTGTGACGGGACTGCATTGCTCATCCTGATTTACACCTCAAGATGCAATGCATGTGCATGGAAACAGGGATCTTCCCTAACTCCTACACATACTGATCTGCAGGAACCTCAGTGCTGCGGCGTTCCCAAGCCAGAGGGAAGGCGGCAGAGCAGAGGAGTGAGAAGGAAACAAGGGTGACAGCCTCAGAAGCAGAAGACCTGGACGCAAGAGGCACGGACTGCTGCCAGAGCTCCCACAAGAGACTTGACTTCCAGTGCATGAGGTAACCTCCGAGTACTCCTGGTTTCTACTGCAGAGATCCCTTGCTTCCTTCTGGTGCTGGAACGAGGAGGGAGCTAGCACTCTTAGCACATCTAGAAAACTCCTCTGCACTGGGACATTCCTGGTTTCTTTGCAACTCGTAAATTTATATACAGAACTCAAAGGGGCAAAATTGCACTGACACAGTTGGGATAAGGATTTGAGGATCACAGGTTCGTAGGAACAGGCATGGGCAATGAGACCATGCAGATTATTTGCAGACCAAGATGAAAAGCACCAGATGGATTGGTTTCCTGTCGTGTTGGAGCTCTTCCCCCCACGCTGTGCAGTGCCAATGTCGTCTGGGTGCTTCGCATTCCTTTCCAATTCAGAAAATTCAACTTTGTGAGTCATCCAAGTGGATGGCTGAGCTAGATCAAACACAGGGCATGCCTTGCTAAGATAATTAAGAAGCTAGTAGAAAGAACCTTACACCAGGCCCTAGGAATTGCCCAGCACATCTCTGCTAGACAGAAAGCAGCAGCAACTTCCACATGAATAATCCTCATGTTGGAAGGCCTGCCATTAGTCCTGAGCAAATCAAATCCAGGCAGCAACAGCACAGAAGATTTATCAACAGACTGAAGTATCTTGAGGGTTCATCTCTTCCTAGAAAACAATTTTCATTCCTTTAGTTACTGCTTTGTATGGGAATGACAGATGTGCTTAAAAAGTAGGGGCAGTTCTTTAAGTCTTGATAAACACGAACAGGCACAAACCAGCTCCGATTAGGAGCAGAATCACAGAATTGCTGAGGTTGCAAGGGACCTCTGGAGGTCATCTGGTTCAATGCCCCTGCTCAAGCAGGGCCACCTAGAGCTGGTTGCCTAGGACCATGTCCAGACAGCTTTTTAATATCTCCAAAGACGGAGACTCCACAGCCTCTCTGGGCAACCTGTGCCAGTGCTCAGTCACCCTTTCATCAAAAAAAAAAAAAAAAAGTGTTCAGGAACATGCTGCTGAGGTTTATTTAGGACCTAAAAATCCACTAAGAGCAATCTACCATAATGAATTTCCCTGAATTTCAGAGCTAGTCTTGAACATTTGCAAGACTTGCCTAGAAAGCATCAGTCTGACAACACCACAAAGTACAGGCTGGGCGAATTCTTTGACCATATCTACTATGAGCACATACTACCCATCACAAAAACATATGAATAAGAACAGAAATTACACCCACACTCCAAATATGCATTAATATACACATGTTCTACTATCATATATACACAAACACATATTTTATGTAGAATTACATGTATATGGGATATATACATGTTAACATGTAACAACCACTCTGAAAACAAAAGCAGTTCCTTTCCCCAAAGCAAGAAACCTCTCTTAGAGGAAATGGAGCAGACTTAGCAGTCTGGCTCTCAGGCACTTGTGTAAAATTACACACAAGCTACACTAAAAGTCTCCTAATTGTTACGGGAAAGAGGAATATTAGCAATTAAGCAAGAGATCGCACCGGTGTAAAAAGAAAAAAAGAGATCAAATCAAACCTTAAGCATCATATCAAAGTGCATCTGATGTATTCATGGCATCCCAAGAAACCTGCAATTACTGTGCAGAAAAATATAAAATTCCAGGTTCCTTGGAAGCTAACTGCTAAAATCATTAAAGCTTCCTGGAATAACAACATATTCCCTCGTGCCTTAGCTAGACCTGTCAACAACAGGAGCACTGAGGAATCTCCCATGTTTGCTGGTTACCGCTCTCATCCTTGGGGTCCTTCCATCACATTGTGATGTTCATCTCCTGGGCAGAGCCCAGCTGGCTGTACCTTCCTCTGGAGCCTGCCAGGACCGTTCCCGAAACAACCCCACGGCTGCAGAGGGGCAAATTGGCCGCTGTACTATGCGAGATGGCTACCTTGGACATCTGGGGCTCTCCATAGGACACAGTCATCCCTCCCTGACCCTTCTTCTCCCCCTGGGACATGTCCATTTCTTCTCTTCCTTAACGCACAATCTTCCCTCTTCTAAAATATACTTTGCTCTTATTTATTGTCACTGCACACATAGCTTGCGTCTCCTTTTTCTCCTTTTTCCTCTCATCTGTAGCCACCTGATGATCTTCCCTACAGAAAAGCAGCTCTGTTCAGAGGGAATGGAGCAGGACAAGCAAACTGCTCTCATGTTGCAGAACGTATTTACAGCATGGGCAGAGATGCCCAAGAAAAGAGCTGAATAATGAGACAATTTACAAACGCAAGGCACCTGCAAGCTCTACATCAGCACAATACGCTACTGTTAGGCCTGATCTAGTGTCTATACATGTACTTGCAGAACTATTTCAACACACTTGGGTGATTGAGTTATTATCTTCTTGCAACGGGATGTTTGTCTTTCAGTAATCAAGCAATCTGTGTAAAATATTAATTTGTGTAATCAAAATTTTAATTACTTGAATTAATGAAGTTTAATTAAATTATGGTTAATCACATTTCAATTAAAATAAATACTAGTTTTAATCAAGGAAAAAAGTGTCTTAATATTTTCAAATGTTTTCTTTTTCTTTTATGGCATTTTCAGAAATGCTGGCAGCTGTAAGACTTTCTCTGAGAACATGATGTTAACAAACTGAAAGACAAAAGAAAGCACTTAATAGTTTTAGTTATACTTAAATTTTCCTAGAATGGCTTGAACAGAAATCTAACTTTTTCTTTTTTAACAAAACCAAACATTTATTTGTAAATCCTTTTCCAACTTGTGCAACTGGATCTATACCACTGTCAGTAGAAACGTTATAGTCGTTAGTAAATGATCAAGCACAGGGACAGTGCATTGCTTTTGGGTGATACTACTCCCTGTATTTTTTTTTCCTCCAATTAGATCTCTTTTAGGTAAAAAAAAAAATAATTCATAACAACCCTTTCCATAGACTTCATGATTATTTAACTGGTACTAAGAGGATGAGGCCACAGTGCTAATGTATTACTCTCCTGAAGCACAGGCCATGGATGAAGTTACAGAAAAATGGTGATTCCAACCTTGAAAACACTATTCAGGGTAGCTTGGTTTCATGGCTAAATGTGAGCTTAAAAAACAGCTCCTGTCTTTACAATGAGCTAAGCCACGTGAAGCCAAGTGAATCTTTACTACTGAACAGATTTAAAACAATGACTTGGGGACCATTTAAGATACTCAGAGGCAAAAAGTTTTCACCTCCATAAATTTTTGCTTTTGAAAGCAGATTTCCTTCCAGATCAGCTGGTTCTAGAAATGAAAAAAAGGCATCCTGCTTCCAACTTTGCCTGTCCGTACTGGAACAATGTCCCCAAAATGGGAAGGTCTTAGAAATGAGGGTCCCCCTCCAATGGTTCAAAGTCTGGCAGCAATATCCGAGCAAATTTGCCACACAATCCATTTGAGAGGGTCTGGCTTCAGATGCTGAAAGACAAACACCTTACTGACTGACCTGCTCAAATTTTATTTGCTTGTAAGTACCGATGATAAGAACAGTATTCTTGTCCATCTTTTGGCTTACATTGCTGTAACTTTACAAATCAAGTGGTGACATAAATGTAAAGCAAAAAAGAACTAGAAATGATGTGCAATTTGAGAATTTACAGTTCTTTAATTTTGCTGTTAGGATGGCATCATATTTTCCTGAAAGCTCTTCACAGTCTATGCAATTAAATTATACATACAATTAAACCTGCATTATGTCTGTATTGACATAAAATGTATTGACCCTAAGCAACCACAATATGCAAGCAATGTGCAAACACATGGTAAGAAAAAGAACAGAAAAAGAAGCAAAGTAAATGCTTTCTCTGCAAATAAGAAGCTTGTTATATGGAAAGCACATGACTTGCCCACAAACACAGAAAGTTGGTAGCACACAGGATCTCCAAGCCAACCGTTGGAGTCTTTAACTAGTAATCCCTCAACCACAACTGCATCTAGGCCTCTTTTCTCTGTTTTTGGCTGGTATTTGTTGCTGTGTGTCTTTGTGTGCCTGCACGTACGCATATGTGGACTAATACTAACTGTGTTAGCTCTCAGTATCTGCTTTGAAGAGGAATGTGTCTCCATTTGGGACAGTTTCACATTTTAAACAAAGTTTGCCTTTACAGGTCATAGACACACAGCAAACCAGGCAGCCGGGAAAGCAGGACACATGTCTTTTAGAAAGATACCTGCTACATACTGCCAGCTACCTACTGTATCACATTGAACCAGAAACCCTAGGCACACACCTCCCTTCAGAAGCAGATATAAAATGCTTCACTTATTTCTTCCAGGGCTGGTGTTAAACATAGACAGGCAAAGCAGCATGGGGTTGCTTGCCCACATAAAAGAAGGGCACATCGCTCTCGCCTGCATAGCTCGGCTCAGCTCTGCTCTCCCAGGCAGTCCAGGAGCCAGCGGCTCCTTCCCACTCACTCCCAGAAACCTCTACCCAAAAGTTCTGAAACACACAAAGAATTAACATCCAATCTGCAAGAACAGGAGCAAAAAGAAACTCTTTCCATGAAGCTTCAGTAGGATCTACAGTCGCAGCTGGCAAAGACTTCTGCTAATGGGAAACAGCATAAGGAACTGATTTAACAAGTAAATTAAGTATTTTCTACACCTTGTATATATGCAAGTCTCTTGCCCTCAGGCACGCTGTCAATGAATGCAACTGCAGCTCTGGCATTACAGCCCCGCATTCAACAGCACCTTTGTCAGGGGAAAAATGTCAGGGTTTTCAGGCAAACTGTAATAGCAGGTCATTGCTTACAAGCCCTGAGTCTAATTATTGGCAAAACAGCATTTGAAGATTTAGCATTAGTTTGCACTATGCTTGTTCTCTGGCCATTAGCAAGTATTTAAATAGAATTAATTGGCTATGTGCAAGGTCATTTCAATAACTTTTGCAACAAAGCCTGGTGAGTTCTTGCACATACAGGGTAAAATAGCACACACAGATCAGCCTGCCAGCAGCGAAGTGTGCAACACGCAGCTTCGGTGACCAAGCTAACTATTTCTCTCAGCTCCTCAGACTAGTGACCCCTTTTGTCTACGCAGAACTACATGTAAGCAGTCCCTTTCTATATTCATCCCAATTCCTTTGTATTTAGGGCTCTAACTGTTGAGAGAAATGGCAACAGAACGAGCAAGGTGAAGAAAAAGGAATTTAATTTTGCTGATAACTACAAACTGGTGGTTTTTCCCCACTAAAATTATGCATTTACCTTTGAAGGGAATCATGGTTCAGCAACACAGCCATGCCCTATGAGATTGTTTTTTAAAAACATTCAAATATTCCTAGTCTAAAGACAGCATTTCTTTCAGGTGCATGCTTCTTTGTCAGGAGAGAATTTAAACTCTCTGCTTCCTTCATAGTTAACAGCTGCATTAAACAATTTAACCAGCACCATAAATTATACAATTAGCAATCTATTGTGCTTGAGCCAGTCCTAAATCATGTGCCAATTTGTAGCTTGATTGAGTAGTTTGCATAATTAACACAACACATGTTCTAAATCCTATCTTTACTCACAAAGTTGCAACAATCTGCAGACCAAGAATTGCTTAATGAAGATCATTAACTTCTCAAATGCATTTATTAAACTGTTGACAGAAAATTCACAAAAAATTGACCAGTACAAAAAAAAATCAGAGAAAAAAGGAATAGCCATGGTACTCCTAAAAATGTTCACATAGTTCTAATAATAATACAGCAAAATAAAAGAACACATGGCATATTTAAGCATTTGTGAACAGTGTATTGTATGCTTGCCCAAGGAGGCAAGTTGCAGTTTGTAATAGCTGAGTCAAAATGGATAATCAGAGTTATGACATATTGACAATTAAAAGTAAGAAAAGAAAGCCATTCTTTATCATGGAATTAAACATTATTTTTTTCAGGACTAGTATAGGCACAAGGGTTTTGATAAAGTAACTTGGTCATGTTACAGTTGGTATTGGTACATTAAAAGTAGTGTCCCAGGGAAAAATTACCCCACCTGCACCTGTAATAGGCTCTAAAATAGCCATTACCACTTAGAAAAGAGATGTTGGGATCACTGGGAAAATGTCGACACAGTGCTCTGGAGAGACTATATGAAACGTCAGAAATTATTTAAAGAAAAAAATGTTTTCTCACTGCATTCATCTGTGGATATATTCAGAGTTGTTTTTTTTTTTTTCCTGGAGGTTATAGTAGAACTACAAGAGACACCAAGACAGTACAGGAGATGCAATGAAAATCTATTAAATCATGAAAGACACAGGGAAAACAAACGGGGTGATTATTCCCTTTTCCTTAATACAGAGGAAATAGGCAGCAATCCATCAGGTTATCAAGCAGCAGGCTTAAAACCAACAAGGAAATACATTTCCAACCTCTGCAAAAGGTCCAAAGCACATCTTGATCAAAAAATAAACTGATCAGGGCCACAGAGCATTGATCTTCTATATATCTTAAACATAATAGCTTATATTCAACTTGTGGCTCAGGATTTCCACACCTGGAGAGGTTCCTGAAGGTGCCTTCAGGCACTCTATGCATCGTTGCTTTTAGCCCTTCTAATGGTTTTTGTTACTGCCCATTTCTGAATACAGGGTACCTGGCTATAAAAACTGTTATGGAGAGCTCTTGTGCAGCAACTCTCCCTGTTGTCGACACAGCTGTAAATAATGCTTTTAGCAGTAGAACTTACCCTGGTTTGGAGAAGGAAAAGAAGCCAAGTTAATGTAAGGACCTTGGAGCTGCATCTCCAATAGAGCGCTTCTTCATATAACAATGCTGGAGAAAGAATTTTATAGGCTAGACTTAGTCTATGTTTCCACGGTCGTGACGATGTGAAAAAACTACAAAATGTGCTGGCACCAAGACCTACAAGCCTATCCTTGGCTTAATAGTGAGTTTGCCCAAAATAAGAACAGAAACAGCATTATGTATTTCTAATTGGTCACAACCAACATTTCATATGTGGAACTCGACATTCCCAAACTATTTGATCAGACTTTAAAAAGAGCTTGAGCTAAAATAAAAATCCATTGAGTCCATTTGTTCTGCAGAAAAAGGCAGTAAATTATCTGAATTAATGGTGCCATTGTGAGTTCTTTACTGAAGTTCCTTAAATAAGTAAGCCATTAAACTAGTTCCCAAAACCATGGATGATGTCACATAGGAATCAAAACTGAAAAGTTCTGCGACCAAAACCTGTGCTCATATACTGTCATAACAATCTGGTTGTGTCTGTGGACTCCCCGTGCAACTGCAGGTTTGCACACGCGTACGTGAGAGAAGTGGCTGAGCTTGAGCTTGTACACATGTGCCTTGTTCTCCAGGCAATTTACATCAAAACAGGTGACTTTTGTGGTGAACTCTCCAGGATTAATTGAAAGGAAAGAAAATGAGCCTCTCTCGAGACTTTTTATGAAGTCCTTCATTTAAAATATCTTATTTGGTTATTTATTTAAAGAGCTTTTAAGATGATATTGCGTTATCTGAAAGAGCTTGGTAATGAAAGGGAGAAACCCCTGTCCTTTCAACTGACTCCTTCCATCAACTGCAAACAGATTCCAGCTTATCTATTCAATGGGTTCCACATTTGGGTGGTTTTTAAAAACAGACCCAGCACCAAAATGCAACATCAATGTACCAATTTAAAAGTATCTCAGAAGCAAGGTAAGCAGCTCTTGAGTGCTAAACACCATTGTACCCCATACAGTGTGGTGGTTTAAAGCTTGCACAGAGCATTTACATAGCATCTGTTAATCTCAGGAGTGCAATATCAAGGCAAAGTTGTCTGAGTGCTGCCAGGTACAGTAACTAAGGCAGCAGCCAGTCGCCTTGTTCACAGGCATACCTATCAGCATCAGTCATGTCCTGGTTCCCTACTGTCAGCCTTCTTAATTCTCCAAGTTTTTGCATTTAGTGGGCTAGCAGAAAGCAAATCATAGAATCATAGAATGCTTTGGGATGGAAGGGACCTTTAAAGGTCATCTAGTCCAACCCCCCTGCAATTGGCAGGGACACCTTCAACTAGATGTCACTTGCGAATGCCATTGCAAACCTTTGTGCGCCCAAGCGCTGTACCAGCAGTGCTTTGGGATGCAGGAGATCAGGACCTGGGCTCTGAAGGAGAAGGGAAGCTTGAGTTGCTTTCAGATAAATTAGAGTCCAAGAAGGAAAAATAGATGCCATTTTATCATGTTGGCTTTTCTTTTTCAAATCTTTTATTTCTAAAAAAAAAAAGAGATCTTCCCTCCTCCCTCCTTACACAGGATGAAGGAAAGAACTGACAATGCAATTTCCACATAGAAAAGGAGAAAAATGCAGTAACGCCACTTTATTTAGGGTGAGCACCTACAGAAGAAGACACCACCACATGCACCAGAGAGCAATGGTATATACAGTAATGTCAAGGTGGAATTGGATAAACTCCACTGCCTCCTACAGATGTCACTTAAATATCCCCTTCCCCAGTGTGAGTTCCTGGCCTGGCCTAGCCCTTGATCAGGGCTTTTTCCCTGAAGTCGAGGGGTTTCACCCACCTGCCACACTGCACTGAGCCCAAGAGAAGCAAGGGTACTTCGGTGTTTGGACCATGACAGTGTAGTTCATTTCCTGACCTCTTCGGGAATATAGCTGTTCCCACCCACCTTGAACAAGCCTGTTTCTCCTTCCAGTACATAATTGTGAAAAGCAAAACTTCCATATCTTGGGGAAAGACCACATTTATATGGGGAGCAGGAGATCTTGGCTGGTGGATAGAATGACCAGCCTATGCAGGGTTACTTTTGAGCATGAGTTACTTACAATGAGCACCAGAAAACCCCCATAGCAAGCAGCAGATTGAGTTGAGACCGACGGGTACTGTTTATTCCCAAACTGGTTTCCTTTTTCTGACTCCAGGCTGGATTTTTGTCCAGGATTTTGTCCTGTCCAGCAGGGTGTACTGTTCTTGCTGACAGTGTAGAAGTCCATGCATAAAAAAACAGTCGAACCAAGCCAAAAAGAGGCAGCAGTTCCCCAGTGCTTGCTTACATAGGCTTTGCTTATATTTTTTCCAAATTACCACTTTAAAGGATGCACATTTTTCTTCTTTGCTAGAAAGGACAGGATGAGGTGGAAACTCAGTCTGAGGACTCTACCACAAAGCAATTGATGGGAGCTTCCTGCCTCCTTGGTTTAGCTCATGGAATAACAACCTCTACAGCCACCACCTCATCCCTTCCAAAGAGCCTCAGAGTAGGCTTGCCAGACATCCCAAATAACAATTTTTCATGTTTTCTACTTTTCTTTTTTAAAGGCTAATCGTCTGTCCACTCTACTCCAGGATGTCACGCCTACATACCCTCCAGCTGTTCAGCAGAGGCCTCAGAGCCTCGGGACTGCTCTACAGCACTCTGCTGGGACTCTCTATGCTACTGCAACCCAGCTGGGCTGGGTTTCAAAGGCAGACAGAATAAGAACAAAAAAAAATCCTCCAGAAGCCAGCAAAATTATCAGGCCCTGTAAAGAAAGGGTCCTATAAAGAGGAGCACCCGTTTCCTCTGTGGGTAACTGCATGAGAAAGTTAGTGGGAGATTCCTGAAGGGACTGAGGAGCCAGATGGTATAAGTAAATGCCAAGCTGGGTATTCAGAAGCTTGTTGCTTCTGTCCTCAACTTTTGGTATCTTCATGCATCTAAAAATATGGCCCTCTGTCAACTCACAGAGCTGCAAAGCAGGAATCAAAATCAAGCTCCAGCTCTGACAAGATGAGAAAGGTAGCTGCCACCAGCCTGCAAGGCTGGCCTTCCTGTTATTCTTAGCTAATGCTTTGTGGATGGTTGATATAAACTTATAAATAAATCAGTAGGCTTTCCTAGCAGAGGGTTGTTAGGAGCAGGCTGCTGTGGCTTTGAGGCCGCGTGACCAGCGATGCTGCTGCTGCTGCCGCACCAGGGTCTGGGTACCACCAGCGCTGCAGTTGTCACTGGCTCGGTCCTCAGCACGCCTGGCCGGTGGGAGCACCTCTGCCAGGGTGGCCAGGAGCCAGGCAGGACCAGCGCTGTGGTGCCACGAGGGCTGTGCCACAGCTCTGGACTCGCCAGGAACCTGCCCGCGGGCTCCTGGGAGGTGGCACAGAGCAGAGGAGCACGTTTTATTACACATGCCGGCTTAAGCTAAGATTCAATTCCCTGCACATTCTCTAAACAGATGTTTAACTTAGCTTATAACTACCCCAGCCACACAGGCAAATGCCAGGCAGAGAGGCACACGGCACGGTGCTGTCCTGCCCCTGGCAGACTGTTGCAGCTAGAGCAACGTTGGCTTTTGCAATTCGCCTCACACGTGATTTCTTCCATGAGTTTACCAAGCCTGAATCGATACAATTTTTTTCATATTTCAGGAATTATTTACATAACCAAAGGAAAATAAATCTCATAAGGAGGAATCTTATTGCAGAGGGTGAAATCTTTAACTCGTTCACAGCAGTGAAATCCATGGCGCTAAGCCAGTGTAGACCAGCTGAGTTTCTGTCCCTTCATGTTTAATGATGGAGGTAAAGGCCTGGTCCAGAGCTTTATGATACAAAAATGCTTTGTAACGCAAAACAGACAAACTCCATACAAATGTTCCTAACATTGTTCTTATTTCCATAACAGACGTTTAGAAGAGAGCGGCACAGTAGTGTGACTTGAGAAACCTTTATTAGAATTAGAACAAGAAAAAAACAAACAGAAAACAACCATTAATGTCCAGGGTGATTTTCAAAACCTCTTTGGCAATTTCCTCTCCCCTCCTTTTTACAAATGTGGGAACAGTTAACCACTCAGGAAGAACACTTTGTAAATTTGGAAACCTGAAGAATTCCCCTGCTAGACTCAACCCACGTTAAAACAAAGATTTTATTTTTTTTATCTAATGAAGGATAAACATAATATTTTGTGTGGTGAAATATGAAACAGGCTTTTCTCCCCCCCACTTTACTCAGCTGAGATTTTAAATAGCTCTTAAAAAGTGTCATGTAACAACCAGGCTAGCAGCACTGCAGTGAGAAAACAAGGAAAGTCTTTCTGACTTTTTACACAAAGCACACCAAGAGAAGAAACCCAGCCCACCAGAGATCAGATCTTACATCCCCTCTGCAGGATGAAAGGACTTTGTTACAGCTACAAGAAGTCAGTACAGCGGTGATCTTGTCAGCCAGAGTAAGAATAACCAGAAATGTCTTCTCCCTTCCAGCCAGCAGGACTCCCCGGCCAGCCAGGGAGACTTTGCACGGCTCATAGGCTGCCCGCTGCCCTGCTGGGAAAGAACGCCTGTGAAACTTGGAGGCGGTTTGGTCAGAAACTTGTGACTCAGCTCCGTTTCTCAGCTTTCCTCGCAGCTTGGATAACCCCCTCCTTCCTTCTCCAGCTCTCTCCGGTACCCACCTCCAGACCGCTGACACTGGGCCTGTCTGGCCAGACTTTTTTCGTGTGTGTGTGTGTGTGTGTGTGTGTGTGTGTGAAAACCGATCTACTTTTTGATGGAGTGACACACACACCATCATGCACACCCATCTGTCACCATGAATCAACCGGTCTTCCCTGCACTAAGTGCAGCAAGAACACAGAGATACTGTGCACTCTCTAGGTAGTTTTAGAGGTGCCAAGAAAAGCAGAAGAGACCAGCATCTCCTGCCTAGAAGAAGGGATCTAGTGGCTCAGACAGCAGGTGTCTTCGCAGTTTTTGTCCAAAAATGTTTGTGGATAAAGGTGCAATGAGGTGCCTGCCATGCTCACACGTACATATCCATAGTGGTGTCTGCACCTGAGAAGCTCTTTAGACCCTTCAGAAATAAAAATCTCTGCAGGGCTTGGCAAATACACAGGTTCTCAAAACCAAGAGACATCTTGTCTAGTATGGTGTTCAAAAGGGCTTTTTTTGTGAAGTATTATTTAAGTTGAACATGTTAGGATGTGTTGGGCTGATAAAGGCAAGCAAAGACCACAGGAAGAAAAAGAAGTTTAAAAATGACCAAACCAAACAAAAAATATGAAAAAAAAAAATTAAAAAAACTCTCTCTCTCTTTCTAAACTGCACAAAATGTTTCAGCCCAAGCACAGCATGGAATAACTTCATGTTCAGAAGTCCGCACGTCCTCTTAACAACGGGAAGAATGTTGCACCTGGATGAGAAGATCGTTTTCAACCAATGAAATCCATGGGCAACATAATCACAAAAGCTGGCATTTTCATGCTGTCCTGTATCCACACACATACTAGTTTGCTCCTACCTGTACAGCTGTTGTATGGTGGGAAGTTAAAAAAAAACAGACCCATGATCTGGATATAGATCAAACATCTTCACTACACGCAAAACCAAACACTCTATCTCTATTAAAATTCAGCAGGGGTGATATATCAAAAATCTTGCAGACTGCTGTGAAAATTTACCTTCAGGGAAGCTGACCTCTTTTATAGCCACGAGGAAGATTTTTCACAAAAAGCTCACTTTAATGTTATTATTACAACTGAAAATCTTTCCATGTTACCATGAGATGACCACATTGCATATTATCCTGGAGACAAAGACTGCAGGACAGACTTGAGAAATCCAGACAACGTTAAAAGTAAGCAGATGACGATTTATCTGCTGGGAGAAATCCAGCAAGTTCTAGACTTGTTTACTAGCCCCAGACTAGAACAGCTCATCAAACTGCAGTACTTAAAACCAGAGTTGAAGCTCAAATATTTAAAAGTGTGTTTTGGAAACACTCTGTGTACACTGAAAATCTTGGGTTGTATTCAAAAGTTGTATTTGAAACTGCCATCTCCTAATTAAAACAATATACTCCTAAATGCTTGTTTCAAATAATACCTTAAGCCCATTTTGTGGATTGAATTTGTTTAGTGAATGGAGATAGGAAAATTTCCTCACAATTAATTTTAACTTATTTGAATGTCTAAACAATTTTACAGTCTCATGTTTCCTTCAGCAGCCTGATTAAATGGACTTACAAGTACTAAAGATTGGGGTACAGTTTATTCAATGTCTTTCAGATTTTTGGCTGCATGATTCTATAAATGCTGGGCTGATACTGAATGGAAGTTTCAGTGTTTGAATCACTTAAAGTTGGTCAAGGCTTTAATAAAAGCTTGTGAAGAGAAAAAGAAATATTCACACCTGATTTAAAGGTGTGGAAGATTTTTATGATGACTTTCATTTAAAAATGAATGCCCAAGTTCAAGAAATGCAGAGTTTCAGAACTTTGAAAGGAAAAACAATCTAGATCTATTCTGAGAGGATTTTCTTGTCTACGCAGTGGTATATCCAATGGCTTTCGTTGAACATAAGCTTGTTAAGAATATTCTCCTGATAATGGAAATGTAATTCAAAATAAAATTAAGTACAAAGTTATATGATCATAAAGTCTACATGCAATGTTTCTGAGGACAATGATGACCATCTGGCACCATGTATGTGGGACCTCGGGCAAATCACCACTTTTTTCCCTATTGCAAAATTACTGAAGATCAGTGGATTATGGAAGCTGAACAGATTTCTTCCAAAAGATTATTACACTGTCCTCAGTGCTATCTTATAAGAAGTTCATCAGTGACGTAATTGATATCTCTCATATATGATCCAATGTCTTTTTTTCACTTGTCTTATGTGGCAGGGTGTTTATGTGTTCTGTTGAAAAGACATACCATGGCATTTTACATCAGTATAAGTAAGTAAGAAATAATTATCTGTTAAGTCTAAGATGACTAAGAGCTTGTTGCAGTGCTGAGAAGACCATGGTGGCCATATAGAGTGATCTAGAAAACTCCATACATTATACCAGAGACAGTGTGTCCAGAGCCAAGCATGGCCATGTTGTCAGGAACAGAAAACACAGCCTCTGCAGAACTGGGTAGGAACTAGGTTAGTGATCACCAGCTACAAGGACTATTTGGGGTTCATGACAGATAAGCAACATTCACATTTCAAAGCTGCAGCAAGAAAAGCTGGAAGGTTTTGAAGAAAGGAGAAAGTAAGGGTGTGAATAAGGCACTGTTAAGACCAATAATAGACTTCTATATACAGTCTGATACTCAAACTTTAGGTGCTGAAAGATCTGGAGAGGGTAAAAGAGAAAGACAAGAAGACACAGAGGACTTGGGGGCAGAACAAAATGTCATTTACTGAAAAGCTTAATAAATTAAAACCAATTCATTTTATAAAAAAGAAAATGTTCCATGAACACCAGAATTCCTAATGCCTGAATCAATTTTTGGTTGAAAGGGGTTTGAGGGAAAAAAAACTGAAGGAAACCTCTGCCTAGTCTCGATGTCTCTTATGACCCTTCTACTAGACATGAGATGACACACGCTGCAGGGAGCCTGTAAATACATTCACACTGACTGGCTGGCCCTGTGCTGCCAAACAGAGTGTGTGACAGCTGAGCTCTCCCTTCTCTGAGTCTCTCTTCGCTACCCAGGCCAATTTTTCATCAAGCCAACATGAACTCTCTTCTTTGAGACTTCTACATTCTTTCAGATGTGTTTGAAAACAGCAAAGTATTCCAAATGCATTAGGTAAGAGAAGCTGAGGGGCAAACAGAGATCACAAATCTTGTCACTGCAGGAGCCAGGTGCAAAATAAGGCTGACTTGATGACAATGTGGATATGTACGTACCTTCACTAAGAAAAGGTATTTGGGACTAAGAGTGCTCTTTAATCTGAAAAAAGTGCAACACCTTTTTAATCTGAAAAAGCTTGCCAAATCCAAGGCAGAAAGATTGACTTTTTCTTAACAAGCGAAAGCAATAATTTGCCATGTGAACAAGTCACTGAAGAGCTGATTCTACATCTCTTATGTGTTCAACACTAGATGCTGATCTGAAGAAAACATACTTTAGCCAAAGTGGATGAAGTATGATGGTCTAACGTAAACAGGGCAGACAGTGGTCCCTCAGGTCTTAAGCTCTGTGAACCATTCCCCAGTGTGGCACAGCAATGGTAGGCATCCATTATTCATGGATGCTATCATGCAATAGGTTGGTGTCAGCAAGGACTCCATGAATAGTCCTAAAAAGTGGGCTGAAGAGACCAGCTGTGAACATGGGTCTTCAACCAGCAGAGACTATAAACTCTCCAAAATGCTTTTCTTTGCACTAGCAGCCCAAGCACCACTCTGCTTGGGTTCTTTGTCTAACAAAAGACTATAATCCATCAATCTACACAGGTAAGCACAGCTCACAGTATGCCTTTGGAAGTGATTGTTATTCCTAGTCATAAACAATGCCTTGCACTTTCTCTTCAGGAGTGCTATGGCACTTCGCAACTGGCTGCACTGCTCAGCACAGCAGTGACGCAAGGAAGGGCTGCAAGGACTCACCACAGCAAAGCTCTGCGTGTGGCAGCCTGTGCTAGCCATTGTGCAGAATTGCCCTGTGTCCTCAAGCAGAGTGCTTCCACAGGAGGAACACAGGGAGAGAGAGTGCTCATTCCAGTTGGAATGATCTCGCTATTTCAGCGAACACCTGCCCCCTTTTAAAAAGCAGCTACATGAGACTACAGCTCTGAGACTACTAAAAGCAGCTATGAAACTACAAAGTGGTCAAGACCTCATTCTATGTCTTTGTTAGTCAAGATGCCTGGTACTCATGGCCCCCACTGCTTGGGAGCACTTCTGCAATTCCAGCTCAGAAGGACAAGCACCAGCTTCCAAGCCTCCATCTTCTCCACTACATGCTTGCCTGAGGATCCAACAAATGCTTGACCTTGCTTGGCTTGGGAGCATTTGCTGCAGCAGATACAAACAGAGCTGTAAGTGGAACACTTCCTCTGGGATTGTGTTCCCGCTCCATGCTGAGTCTCAGAGGCCAGGCTCGGTCACTGTTTGCTTAGGCAGGGCTGTTGGGTAGGAGTGGCACACCGTAACCATTTGCAGAGCAAGGCTGGTGGAACCTCACCTTTGTAATGAGACTATTGCAGCAAAATGCATCTGGCAGGACGAGATAACTTACAAAAAACTAGGGTGAGAAGAGTTGAGTGTTGGCAACCCTAATGAGCTGGATTCCCAAAACGAACTTGAAGGATTTGGCAGAACTCAAATTACATTTTTAAACAGTTACTGTAAGTGTAAATGTTATTTTATCCACCCCCTTAAACTGTATCATCCTGGCCAGCCACCAGGCAACCACACCCACGCTCTTACTTTTACAGCTGCAGGGATGGGGTCAAGATCGTCTATGTTCTGTGTCACTCAAAACCTACTATTAAAGTAATTCATTTGCAAATAAATCACCCTTGTTATGCAGCTCCAAGTAAAGAGGGAAGAAAATAAGAGCTTGAGAGCTTGAGCTTATTTGCTGAATGCAAATTCTACTCCCTTCCCTGACCGCGTTTAAATAGTTAATAAGAATTTGGTCACCAAGGCATCTCTGCATATCATTCAAATCTGGGGAAGCTGATACGGTAATCATTAAAGAAAAACAAAAAGAAAAAAAAGCCAAACCCCAAGGTTTATCAGGTGATAGCTTTTCACAGGAAAACAGAAAAGGTCAAAGGATCTTACAGTACTCAAAGGTCTATACCAAGCCAGAACATGACTGGGAACATTATTTTTTCTTATTTTCAGCATTACTTTTAGCACGAGCGTGAGAGTGTAAACCTGGCCCCAGCTGAGTCAGGGTAATGCCCCACTGACTTCGACGGAGGCAGGATCTCAGCTACTGTGGAGGGCTTGAGAACTGCTAAGTGATTTCTGGGAGGAAACAAGTAGCCGTATTTGCAGAAGCACTCTGCATGATCTGGCTTTAAATACTTAGGGGTCCCATTCTGCATTGATTCAGGACCTTGTGTCTACATCAACCTGCTCAAGAGCTGTCTGTTTGCTGGTGTTGTTTTTATTTTTTACTCTCCCCTTTTCCCTTCTTACAGGTCCACGTTTGGAAGGTTTTTCTGGATTTACAGGAATGTCACCAAATCTTCTGAATGATAGACCAGAGGCATAACACATTTTCTTTTAGTCTTTCGGTAAAAATTTAAGGTTTGTTTACTTCTGTAAGTCTGCACATGGTTATGGCTTTTTCCAGTACCTTCTTCCGTGTTTCTGTAAGATACCGGATATGCATGAGAACTGCAAACAAATTTATTGTTAATCAAACCTGGCCTGCAAGATTCGTTATATCTTTAAACAAAACAAATAAAGTAATAACTTGTTATTAAGCACAATGTTATTCTATGCCTGCTGCGATATTCACAAATATACATAAAGATTAGTCAGCTTTCATGTGATGAATTAAAGCCACGGGATGAGCTTTAAAGTGATACCACATCCAGAAAAATATTATGCTGAAACTGAAACAGCCAGAGCCACACTTCTGTCTTACAGTATGGTATAAAGAGTTCTGAAAGAAATTTCCACACCGCGTATTCGGTGATGTAAAATAACCATTCCTAATGTAGTGTACCTTCAGTGATCCTGTATTTTAGGCCTCTGATAGTCTAGCCATCCACTTGCCGCTGTAGCTATAGACCAGATCTCGACCAATATCCAAGCTGAAATACTTTTTATATTTTATTTTTATTTTCATAAGGATAATGGTTTTACATTCACACACAGTTATGTAATAACTACTTGAATAAATCCCACCTGAAAAATCAAATTAAATTTACTTACTTAAATTCCTTACTGTCTACAAAAGGATCAATTTCATTATGGATGTTTCTAAAGATGCCATGCTGCTTCTCACTATGTGGCCATATGGCCTATAAACTTGAAATAGGCTTTTTCTACAGGAAGATTATATTTCCAGTAATTTTTTTCATTGCTTTAAACTAACACTTTAACACCAAAAAGAAAGATTTTTATATATTAATATTGACAATATCTCGAAGTCATTACGTTTTCTGAATCGCAGACTAAAATCGAAGAGCACTTAGTAGAAACAGCAAGCGTATTTTTGGATGCTACACATTAAGCCCCACCACCTTTTTCCTCCCTATGGTCTATGTGACTCAGACCTCAGGTCCTTCACAGCCAGAGCCTGGATGTTGCAAAGTGCCTTCCTGAAAGTAGCGCTGCATGTTTCTGCTCAGAAATTTCTTAGCAGCTTACAGGAGAGAAACAATAAGCCATCTGTCATACAAAGTCTGGGCTGTTACAACCAAAGGAGGAACTGAATGAAAAAAATACGCACAAGCAAAGCAGTCTTTGTCAGTAATTCACTGTTTTCCTCCACCTCCCCTTCTCTTGCTCTCCATGGGACCTACCTCAGATGTCTACTGAGCACAACTGTGGTAACAACCTGTGAGGAGACCGTTCCCGCCACCAGCTCTCCTGCCACTGTTACTCTCGCGGCACTTGCCACCCATCATCTGTAAATTACCTCATCCTTCGTCAACACGTGTCTAGTTGTTAGAGGCTTGGGAACCTAGCAGTGATGCTCCCTGGCTTTGCCAGGGAATAGTCTCGTTTGCTGAGTCTCAGAATAAAATTAGCCATTAGTACCAACAGTGTTGGTACTCACTGCTCCTCCCCCCTTTTTGGCTCCTCAAATACGTAAAAAGCAGAGTCCACACTTTTTTTATGCTTCAGAGAGAGACGTGCCAGGCAAAGGACACATGTGAGATTGGGGAAAAAAGGAAAAAAAAAAGTATCAATGGTCTCCTATTCACTCATCTTCCAAAAAACAACACCATCAAAACAAAGGCACAACTGTTCCCACACGATAAAGGGCGCATAGATACTGCTCCTAAAAACCAGCTAGCGTACTCTTGACATTCCTGTCTTGTTGAATCTTCATGAAACTGTTACAACTGCTCTATTTCAAT